>NC_140587.1:118774073-119134073 GCF_964204655.1 Triturus cristatus | reverse complement strand
ACATGGTATCTTGAGGTTCAATGCTGGATTCCTTCCAGCCCCGAATGCAAAGTCGGGTCACTGTATCTGAAACACCTTCCTGCATTGACTTTAGTTTCCTTCTGATCTTTGATCTGTGCAGTCGGCCGTGGAGCCCATAGAAACCAAAATATGGCAATGTGCAGATTTCTAGCTTAGCTTTGAGGTAAAATAGTGTGTACCCGAAAATCGTGGAGGTTCCCACCAAACTTGGCTGTGCTGCCAATTGTGCTTTGTGAATGTGTGGAGACACATTCACATAGCAGCCAGGCAAATGTCCAAGACTGACACACCACATGCTCTGTGGAGTAAGTGTGCAAGCCTTCTAGGGAAATTTCTGAGCTAGCCCATAGCAGGGCATAATGCATAGAACAGTCCATGTAGAGATAATTATCTTGGATTAATTAGGAGGGCCATAGCAAGCCAGAAAGGGGATGGATTGCCCATTATGGAAGGGTCTAACTACCTTAAGCAGGAATGCCTTTGTCATCCAGAGGACCTGAGCCCGCGCATACCACCTGGTGTGGTCTACCACCAAGATGCAGAAAGCCAAGAGGCCAAGAAGCCTTAGAGTCACCCTCACTGCAACCCCGGTGAAAGGCTTGAAACATCAGAATCATATCAATGTCCTGGATTCATTGTGGTTAAAGGAGGCACGGGAAAGTACTGTATCCCAGATTGTTCCAATAAAGGAGAGCCATTGGGAATGAGTTAGGTGTGACTTTGACACGTTGATGGAACAGTCCAATTATATCCACAGGTCAGCTGTTGTTTGGAGGTGGTTTACAACCATTAAAGGTGAGCTCATCTTCAGTAGCCAATCATCAAGCTACAGGAAGTATGGCATTCCCAAACTGCACAGAATGGCTGCAACCAATACCTTTGTGAACCCCTGAAGTCTGCTGATAAGGCAAAAATGAGGCACAGTAAACTGAAAGTGCTCTTGGTCTGCCTGAAACTGCAAGTATCTTTTGTGGGAGTGTAGGACGGGGCTGTGGAAATAAGCATCCTGCAAATCAAATGCCACTATCCAGTGTTGTGGGTCCAGAACAGACAGAACTTGGGCCAATATGAAAAGTTTGATCTTGTGCTTCTGGAGAAATACGCTCAAAGGGCAGATATCGAGGATGGGGCAGAGAACTCCATTTTTTTCAGCACCAAAAAATAACAGGAATAACAGCCAGTCCAAACCTCTGATGCCAGCGCTCTTTCTATTGCCCCTTGGCCAATAAAGTTCCAACTGCTACTCAGAGTATGGACAAGTGGTCCTCGTGGAGGTGTTGTGATGTGGGTGACATATCTAGAGGATTTGACAGGAAAGGTAGGGGACGATCATGTTTCGCAATCTAAAGTACCCATTTGTCAGGTATGATGCACCTTCACCCGGGGAGGTTGCAGATGATCCAAGTGGGAGATCGTGTGCTGCAGAGGACAAGTTATAGCGGTTTTGCAGCAGCCATGGAAGGGGGTGTGGCAGCCATGGAAGGGGGTCCTGGGGTTTGGGTCCAGTGTTGCCCGTAGAGACCTGGGTGCTGTTAGAATGTTACCCGGCCTCTATCTTGAACGGACTGATAGGCCTGTTGCTGCTCAGATATGTTCTGATATCGCCTCTCCAGGTATCTCCTGCTGAAGACTCGAAAGGGGCGAGTTTATTTGGGGAACTGCCGAGCAGAAGGAGCTAGGCCTAGAGAGCAAGCAGTGACTTTGCTCTCTTTAAATAGTTCTAAGGTTGCACAAACAGCCAAGAGTAATTGAAGGGCATTTCATTAGAGAATGATGGATGTAAGAAGAAAAGCCTGTGCAGCGAATCCAGGCACAGCAGCACCAAAGCACCACTCTGGTCCCAACTGCCCTACACAGGCATTTGGTTAATTTCAGCTATAGTCCAGTGGCTTTGGTATTCCATTCTGCTCACCATGTTCCTACTACTGGCCCTCATATGCTTATATATGTGGCCATTGGTGGTGGAGATTTGTCCTTTCTGACATGAGATTGGTCAGATGGGTTAAAGCACTTGCTTTCAGTCATTCTGTTTGATAATGGAGACATTAAGGAAATGGGGCCTATTGCCTCTCTGGACTGTTGTTGTGGTCGATTGAGTGTTTTGAACTGGTGCATGATACTTTCTGCTATTCACTGTCCAGAGGACAGGTGAGACATTTGACCAGCCCCACTTGGGTCAGGTTAATGTGCTTACTTTGTGAATGACATGATTGAATAGGATCAGTGCTTAATTTTTAAAATGGTTCAGAAGCCCAAATCTTTACGTATGACACTGCTGCCAGTGTTGTTACTACCTGTGTTGCTGCTTACCAAGTTTCAGTAGTCTTGATTCAATCTAAGAACTCCTTATGCCATAAGCAAACATGTCCTGTCTCTTAATCTCACTCTTGCTGGTTCTTGATTATCCCTTATTTCTGGCATTGCCTCTAGTTTCCTATCTCTCTCTCCTTTCTTTACTCACTCTTTTCTGCTATTCTCGCTCTTCCACTGGGTCAAGGTCTGATGATGGTCCCTAAAAATGATGCTGATGTATCTTATCTACACCACTGACTGGCACATATTAAGCATTGAATATAATCTCTTCATAAACAATCCCTAATTTTGGATCACTCCTGTGCTGTAAGTGAGCACTTAGCAAGCAAATAAAGGTCACACAGAAACATACTTAAGGTTTGGCATCTGGGGGAGGTGAATTTAGCAGTCATCCAGGTTTAGAAGCTCTTAACCAGATGTCAAAGTTTAAATATGGATCTGTCTGATGCTGATACTGTGACGTTTGCATCCATGGAATCCTGGTAGAGGAAATGGCAGCTCTTGTGGAGTTTGGTGGGAAGAACTAAGGTGCAGCGATTTGGCATCTTCTATTCAGGGACCTGGTTCACAGACTCGATATGTGGCTTCAGGAACTTTGAACTACTGATTGAAAGTCCCCTGGTGAGTGATTGGAAGAGTAGGGAGGCCTGGATTGCTAAATTACTGGCTACTAGGAGAGGATGACAGTAGATGCATGGATAAAGTATATACTAAACTAGAGACTGAACAGTCTGTGGAAGATTGAAATGCAAAGTGGTTTCTTCTTTTGGAATGGTGGTGCAGCTATTACACAATTTGACAATACAGTAGAGACTAAGATCAAAACCTGTAGTGCTAAAGAAAATTGTAGGCCTTTATATGTTAGAAAGGCTGCAATGATGATATGAAGGTATCCTGAGGTTTCACTGGCACAATCTTGGAAAATCCAAGGGTGGTGGAACACTTTACATAAGAGCAATGGATTGTGCATAATAATAGTTTTGTATGGTAATATTGTTTTGTTTCATTTCAGCATAAATACAGGTTACTGTCCTAGTGAACTTAATTTTCATAAGGTAGTACATTGCTTTGGTATGTGAAAATTCTCCTTATCGTCTGCTTCTACACCTAGCATGGCTGCCTACCACTCATAGTATTTTGATCTACACCACAACAGCAGATTAGTAGTTTACTTAATGGACTTGAGTTTACAGGTAGGATGACAGTAAAAGATGGTCACAGTATGTGCAGGGGTTCAGCAAGAAGAATGGCATGCTAAATGTTCATACACCTACACAAATTAGTGTATGTTTCCCTCCTGCAGCTGGGATTAGGGATTTGTCAGAAAGTCTCAGGAGGTTGGGACACCAAGATGTATTCTCTGCTCTATGGCTTAACTGTTGTGTCTAACAGTAAATGCTTCTGCTTAGCTCACCCAGCTCCCTTATAACTCATGATACTGGACATGAGATGATACAGGTAGGGGTCCAAAAAAGTTGCATATTCCATCTTCTGGTACGTAATGCTGGTCGGTAGTAGCAAGTCACCTGAAGAAAATTCAAGTAATGTAGGAGAAGGGGAGAGCTGTATGTCACTCCAGACCCCAGTGACAGTCTTCCTTTTCTGTTAAACTAGCAGAAAGATCCTACGTAACTAAAGTTGGAGGGTGCCTCTAACCTCTTATGCAGGGATGGTTTAGCTGTACTTTTGGTAAGCGGTTGCTGGGCTTGTTTTTATGAAGATTTCAGCTTTGATAGCTTCTTTTAAGCATAACTATGCTTTATGGAACTTGTCCCATTTGCTGCTTCATTTCAGTATGGCCGCTGCCTGTTTAGTAATTAACTTGCTTTTGTGGGGAATGGTGGTTTCTTCAATGCCTGACCTGAGTGACCAACCAGGATCTGCCTGTGCCTGCTGAAATCATGGGGCTTCCTGACCACCAAATGCTAGCCTCTTATGTGCTTGTGCTGCTTCTCCCTGTACCACTACATGGTCTCTTGTTGACTACCATGAAACTTTGGTGCCGATTCCGATCCGTTAAAAATATTCCCTGTACGAATCGTATCCGTTTTTTTTTCCGTACGAATCGTACATGTCCCGTACAAACTGGCAAGTACGATTCGTATGTGAAAAAATCCATACGAATCGCATTGGGAAAATTCCCCGACACGTCCTCGGGTCGGAAAAAGTGTCCGACATGCCCCCGGACAGTTTTACCTACGAATCGGGAAAGTCCGAGCGCGCAAGTACGATCCGTCCCGTCCGTCCGAATACAAAACCGTATGGAAAAAACACCGTACGGTGCGAACTCCCATAGCAACTATGGAGACGTCCAAATATGTGCCCGAATACGTGCCGAACACCCCCAGCACACCCCCCCACGTAAGCGCCGTACCCCAGCACCCCCCCATGTCCGCGCCGTACCCCCACCACCCCCATAGATACGGAGCGTACCCCCACCCCGTAGGTACAGAGCTTACCCCCACCCCGTAGGTACGGAGCGTACCCCCACCCTGTAGGTATGGACGTACCCCACCCCGTAGGTACGGAGCGTACCCCCACCCCGTAGGTACGGAGCGTACCCCCACCCCGTAGGTATGGACGTACCCCACCCCGTAGGTACGGAGCGTACCCCCACCCCATAGGTATGGAGCGTACCCCCACCCCATAGATGCGGAGCGTACCCCCACCCCCCTGTATGTATGGTGCGGACCCCCAGCGCGTAGCGCTGGGGGTCCGCAGCGTACCTACGGGGGTGGTGGTACGCTCCGTACCTGTGTGGGGGGGTTGGGGTATGCTCCATACCTACGGGGTGGGGTGGGGGTACGCACCGTCCATAGGGGGGGGCTGGGGGTACGGCACGTACATACGGGGGGGACAGGTGTACGGCGCGTACATACAGGGGCTGGGGGTACTGCGCGTACATACGGGGGGCTGGGGGTATGTGCTGGGGGACGGTGCTTACATACGGGGGCTGGGGGTATGCACCGTCCATACGGAGGTGGGGGTACGCACCGTCCATACGGGGGTGGGGGCACACACCATACCCCCAGCACCCCGTATGTACTCGCCGTACCCCCAGACCCCCCATGTACGCGCCGTACCCTCGGTTCACATATGTACGGCATGTACCCCCAGGCCCCTACACACTGCCTGTGCCTGTACGTACCCTACCCGAGGCCCCTACACCAGCACCCTCACCCAGCCTTGCGCATGTACGAGTCGTACCAAGCCATAGCAAATATGAGCACTGTACAACAACATGGCCGATGTACGCACCTCACAGCCGCGAAAAACACACGTACTGAACCAGAACACTGCAAAACACCACAAGGAGAGTCAATTCGAATCACACAACACCACAAAACACGTCCAACAAGCCCAGATACATCCAATACACTGACCTGCAACAGCCAAACAGGTAAACAGAGGCCCAAAACACAACCACTCCTTATAACACACCCACCCAAAGTTCAAACACAGCCACACCCACAAATGGACCAATAAAAAGGGCCCACAGACACAAACCATGAGCCTTTGCAACAGACCCACTGCTGCCAGACCCCACAGACAACCCACAGCACCATACTTGAACCTTTACTACACCTTACACTTGCACACCTTCACACAACCACCTTTACAAACACCCCCTCATCACATTCACACACACCTTCACAACCACACACCCACAACCATCCACACCAACACCCCACACCATGCCCACAGACAGGAATCCAAAGTTCACAACAGCGGAGCTGGAGATCCTTGTCAACGAAATCATCAGAGTCGAGCGACAGCTCTTTGGAACATTGGTCAGACAGACCAGCGTAGTAGCTAAATCAGCCATGTGGCAGAGGATCATCGAGAGGGTGAATGCTGTTGCGCCCATCAGAAGGACCAGGCATGAATGCCAAGCCAGGTGGTACGATCTGCGGAGGACGGTCCGCCGCAAAATGACAGACGAATACAACCAGGGGAACATCACTGGAGGTGGCCCGCCCCGCAGACCGGTACACTACCATCCCTGGGAGGAGAAGGTGATGTGCACGCTGCCGCCGGTAGGAGTACATGCAGTAGGAGGAGTCGCCGAGCCTGGTGAGTACACAAACAACTCACCCCACATGGGGGGAACCGCATCAACAACCCAACTCACAATAATGCACGCAACTACCCCAAAGCCATCACCGGACACAACCACACTCCAAAAACACGCACATGCCACTAGCGGCTCCATGCCCCATGCACCAAGCAAGGCCATGCCAAGTCACAGGCCACACAAAACACCAACACAAGACAGGATGTCTGTGAGGCCGGGGGGGGGGGGGCCTCCAAAATCACATTGTGCAACTCAGAAGCAGACACCAATGCCCTCAGCCCATATGGCCTAGGGCAGAGCTATACAAACAGTGTGTCCCGACACTATACTGTGTCACCTGCAAATGGCGGCCACGTCGCAGGATGACATGGGTATGAAGGCCCAATTTGAACATAACAGCAGCTAATGAAGAGGCATCACTGTGAAAGAGTGTCAGCACACACCGCCGCTGCAGCGCAGACTCAGAGACACTCTGCCCAATGGGGTCCGGGAGATTCTAAACAAAGCCACATGAACAAGCCAATGGCCTTTGAAAGACCTGCAAAGTGTGTGTGCCCAGGAAGCTGGGCTGAGGTGATAGAGGGTGACAGACAGACGGAGGGAGAGGGAGAGAGAGGGAGGAAGACAGAGGGCGACAGAGGGCGACAGATGGAGACAGACAGAGGGAGGGAGAGGGAGAGAGAGGGAGGGCGACAGAGGGAGACAGACAGAGGGAGGGAGAGGGAGAGAGAGGGAGGGAGACAGAGGGCGACAGAGGGAGACAGAGGGAGACAGACAGACGGAGGGAGAGGGAGAGAGAGGGTGAGAGACAGAGGGCGACAGAGGGAGACAGACAATGGGAGGGAGAGAGAGAGAGAGGGAGGGAGACAGAGGGCGACAGAGGGTGACAGACAGACGGAGGGAGAGGGAGAGAGAGGGAGGGAGACAGAGGGCGACAGAGGGAGACAGACAGAGGGAGGGAGAGGGAGTGAGAGGGAGGGAGACAGAGGGCGACAGAGGGCGACAGAGGGTGACAGACAGACGGAGGGAGAGGGAGAGAGAGGGAGGGAGACAGAGGGCGACAGAGGGCAACAGAGGGAGACAGACAGAGGGAGGGAGAGAGAGAGAGAGGGAGGGAGACAGAGGGCGACAGAGGGAGACAGACAGAGGGAGGGAGAGGGAGAGAGAGGGAGGGAGACAGAGGGCGACAGAGGGAGACAGACATATTGCTCGGCCTGCATGTTCACGAGATGATGCCGTCATTTTGCATTATTCCATACCATGTGTGTGTTGGAAAGTCAAACCATGCCTGAGTTTTGAAGTAACTCCAACCATGCATACCCTGGGGTCTGAGTCTGGCACAGGACACACATGGGTCACAATGTATCATCCAATACAGACATGGAGCACCATACTCACCCGTGATGGGCCCAACCAGCTGAGGGGTTGCCTGCCCAACTGTGCGGACAGACCTATTTCGAAGAGCAACAGTCATGCATAGAGGTCAGGGATCATGTGGAGTGTCCTGGGGTGGGAGTCCCAGGTATGTGTAGCCAGGTGGGAGAACAATGTCCTGCATGCTGGAGTCAGCTGGATGTGGAGAATGGTGGCCAGGCCAAGGTTGGATGCATGGAGATGTCACAATGGGGTCTTGGATGACAGTGCCACAAGGTTCTGTTGGGGTCGTGGTCGTGGGCTGCATCCTGAGTGTGGGCGTGGATTGTGAAGGTCATCCTGCAGCTGACAGTGAACCATTGCAGCTATCTCTGTTGGATGGTGATGTGGCTGGGTTGCCGGATGTTGAAGCAGAGCTGTGCATATGCACCCTGGATGTGGACAAGTATCATGGGAGTCGTAATGTACTTCTCCCTAGAGTGCAGGGTAGGATTAGACATGGATGTTGTAGTTGACCTGGGGGATGGTCTGTCTTGCCTTGAGGTGGATCGAACTGTGGATCTTGTGCATAATGCAGAGTGTGCTGAGGCCTCAGGTACAGATGCTGGTGATCAGCATAGCACATGTGAGCAAGCAATCCATGATGCACACCAGCTGGTGTGCGTGGACACTGTGTGCCTGTGCAGGGCCCTTGCGGGTGGGACACAAGCAGTTGACCCAGCTGTAAGGGGACAATACGCAGATGAACACCTCAGTCGTGTACAAGTCCAGCATCAGGTGGCCGATGTTCAGCCATCTGCCAATGGATACCATGCATTATTCAATATGAGAACTGGCAAGGACTGCGTCTTTGGGGAGGGTGAGGAGCACCTGGCTGGCAATGGGACACCAGATGATGATGAGATGCAGTGCGCATGCCATGGTGTAGAGGGGGATCCTGGACAAATTGTAGTCTGACAAGCTGAGACATGATACCTGTGCCATGTGTCCCACAACGACACCATACTACATGCAGAGGCCTGGAGTACCACTCCCATGGCCTTGTTGGGGTACAGAGCCGGTGGGGAGTAGGAGGACATGACATGGTTGGTGTGACAGGGCCTGGAAGGCGTGCCAGCGCTGTGTAGGCAGTTGGAGTTGCACACTCATTATGCCAAGGTGTAGTGTGGGCGATGAGTGCATGCCTGAGTGCATGCAACAGATGCATTGGATGGACACTGCTTGGTGGGTGGCCTCAACATCATGGTGTAGCGTGATGTGGCACATGCAAGGACATGAGGCACATGCAATGTTCACATAGCATGTGCAGACGGTCCAGCCTTTCCCACCGCAACTGTGTCACACACAAGCAGATTACACCAAAATGAATGGGTGGAGGGAGGAAGGGGGGCGCGTCTTAGAGGCGTGTGTGAGGGCAAATATAGAAACTCTGTGTGCCCTTGCTGCAGGGCCTGCAGCAGCAGGCGCCATGTCCTGAAAACCATGCCACAAGTTGCACACTAACACAAGCATGTCAGAAAGGACTACTGCAAAAGGTGTATGAGAAGGAAGGAGTGTCTGGTTCAACATGGCACACACACAGACAATGGATGCACATGCAGCAAAGTGGCCGTTGTGGGGACTGAGATGCCAAAATACCTACACAGCCTTGTACATCATGCACAATACATATCATAATCCCTGACAAACAGCTTGCATCTTGCTACTCTACACATAGACTCATATGCACAATCTGTGACAACTATGCCAGACATGCCGCATGCACAGTGGCAAGAGACCTGCATTGACAGAGATGAGGCACCTTGGAGGCTGAGGGACACCTTTATTAGTAATGTTTGCCGGAAGGCAAATGCATCTATATTAACAGATGCACAGGTCATGTGGATGAACATGTGGAACCTACACTGGCACCCCCCTTTGCACCACAGATACAGGAAATCCATAGAACTGGCACACAAGTGACGGGTTTGAGGCAAACACCCCATGCTGCTCACAGAGAGGCTGCAATTCACCATTGAGCCTCTAATGGGGATGTCCCACACTATGTCAACCCGCTGCATCCCGTACGTTTCCAAGGGCAGTGTTACACACAGTGATGCCTTCATCCCAATCCACAATCACATTACAGATGACTGTCACCAAGTGTGACTATCAATTCAGGTGTGCTAAGTAACCAAACATGCACAGGAGCAGTGCACACACATTCCAAACAAATAGCACACCCAAAAAGCCGTGGTGCATCCCTTACCCTAAGGTGAATTTTCAACATGTCCGTGCATGTTATGCTGATTCAGCACACGTTGCTGTATTCATGAGGAATAGCAGGAGCACAACAATGCCACCAGCAGACAGCATGCGCAAATACCTGGGGATGAGAGGCACACAAGAAGTGAGCCAAAAGAAGCACATCCGCATGCATGGGCATGTACTCGACACGTATAAGGTTGTCAACATGCTAGGTGAAAATAGTGTCTCAGGAAAGACATTCTTTTATTACACCATCACTCGAGTGACACATCCAAACACACCTCTGACTCACTTGCCATACATGCAGATGGACCCACACATTGCAACACATGCCACACAAGGCTCAACACAACCATAGTGATACGGACCCTACACACGCCTGTACGGACCGTATCCCTATGGCGTACGCCTACGGCAACACAACCATAGTGATGCGGACCCTACACACATGTGTACGGACTGTATCCCTATGGCGTATGCCTACGGCAGCACAACCATAGTGATGCGGACCCTACACACGCGTGTACGGTCCGTATCACTGAAGTGGTGGTGCCCTAGGGGAGTGGAACGCACCATACCTGTGTGTGTATAGTGAAATTACATAGGGGACACATGAGGGACAAGTATAAGGGCCTAAATGCATGCTGGTTGTCATGGAGACCGAGTTTCAATTTCACATTTTTTTATCAGGTGGCCAGCAAGAGTCGGTTGGAGACAATATACTATGTTGCAAAGTGGTTGTTGACTTGACATCATGCTTAATTTTTAAACCATGCAAAGCCACTCACTGGGGTAGGTTTAAAGGGATTGGAGAAAACGTAGGATGCAAATGAGATTGACCAATCACTCTGTACTCCTGTAAATGAAACAGGCCAGCAAGGCAAATATAAGGCAGCCAGGTCCCATGAGAGAGCACTTGCCTGCACAACCTTTCATTCCACAACACTGCTGCTGCTCGTGATTCCTCTGGCACCATGTCCAGGTCTGTGGAGAGGGCCCAGCCATTCACCCTGGAGGAGAATGTGGCATTGCTGGATGTGATCCTCCCACAGTACCCCAGCCTGTATGGGAGACCAGGGGAGCAGGTGAGTGCTGACTCCACTAGCTTAGACTGTGCCCCTTTTTTGTGACTGTCACTTGTGGCATTGTGTCCAGGTGTGACAGACATGCACTGTTGTTTAGAGTGGGTCCCAGGGGGGGGAATGCCTCATGTCTCCCATGCAGAGCATGCTGTAGTGCATGTCTGCACTCCTCACTTGCATAGTGCTTACTGTGACAATCACTGCATGGTGCATGCCACATTCAGCCTGGCTATTCCACTTGGGAATGTTGTTTCTACAGCCCTGATGTGATTCTGTGTTCCCCCCAGTGTGACAGGTGACTGTACCCACAGATGTGTGTGAGTTGAGTGAACCTGTGGTTAGAGTGTCCAAATGATGTGTTCGTCCCCTGGACATTGGTGTGTGTGTAAGTCCCCTGTCATGTGGGTGAGTGTCCATGTGGAGTGTTACCGCCCAGATGCATGAGGGATGCATATACCCTACCCATATGATGTGCGCAGGGAGCAGTGCTGTGTGTCTGACATGCTGGGCTAGCCCAACACCCGTGACACCCCCCAGTCAAGTGGCACATGTGCAGAGTGAGGTTTGTACCCACAGTTGCCAATGGCAGGCGATTGTCCTGTGCCTGTGTGTGTCTGTGTACTCTGCTGAGGTTGCGTCAGTGGCCTGGGGCATGTGACTGCTTTGAGGTGCTGCACATAATCCTGGTGTAGCTTGTGATGCACAGTGTGAGCCATGATCATTGATTCTCTCGCACCCCTCATGCCACCTGTATACTTTAAAAGCCACGTAGTGCATTTTGCCTTCCCCAGAGGATAATGTCCCTATGACAAAGGTGCAATGAGTTGGCTGCATACTATGCCCTGTTCACACCTGCCAAATTGTTAAAATGTGTGTCTCTGTGACATGTAGCAGGTGTATTGATGTTGTCTCACTTTGTCATCCTCACAGGTAGGCACCTATGCCAAGGGGGGGATCTGGAAGGCGGCCGTCAGGGCCGTGAGGTCTGTGGAGGGTCGGAAGCGGCGCCTGGCCCAGGTGAGGAAACGCTGGCAGGATATCCGGTGCTGGACCAGGAGGATCGCCCGGGTCCTGCTGGGGGACTCACCACCACGCCCCCACAGCGGGCGTCGCCGACTGACCCACCTAATGAAGCGTGTCCTGGCAGTGGTCTTCCCAGAGATGGATAGGCGCTTACTGGAGAAGCAGCAGCAGGAAGGGGGTAGGTACATGTGTGTTTGTTGTGTGTCACCAGCTTTTGGAAGTGCGCAGTCGCATGGATACACTGCCAGGGTTTAAATGTGCAGTGCATATCCTGTTCCACAAAGTCAACCCGTGCTGTTCTTCCTCCCTTCCCCTCCTTGACATGTGTTCCTGGGTCAGTGGGTAGTCACTCTTGCACAAGGTTATCTAGGCTGGCAGTTAATCCAAGTGCCCAATGCTTGCTACATCATGTGTGGGGGTGGTGTGTTACATGTGTTGTGAGCTTGCCTGTGCCCTGGCCAGTTCAGTCATTGTGGGGTCCATGTTAGTTGGCACTGCTGCTGAGTCCTGACATAGGAGGGTGTCTTTAAAGTGTACTGCCTTATAGCATGCATGACCAATGTTGTGCCCTCAGACATGATGTGCATGAGTGTGAGATATGCATTGTGCAGGGATGGTCGCTTCTGTTGCAGTCATATCCATACAGGACCATGGTGGAGTGTGGCCACTACAGTCCCCTGGGGCACCTTTTCCTAGGTATCATGTGTGTCATCCAACACTGTGGACATTCTCTGTGTCTTCAGCATAGGTTGGGCTCAGTGGCATTGTACCCTGGCCTAATTTGTATTTACGTAAAGTGTGCTACATGTGTCCACTGTACAGGGTGACCCAATTTGGCTTGTGCATACTCACAGTGGCCAGTGCCTGTGTGTCTTGGTACAACTTTCTGATGATGGTTGTTTGTCAATTATATGTGTGGACAGGCGCACGAGGGGTACTTTGTGTACACTCAGGATTTATTGAAGGGCATGTTTGTAATCCCCGAGTAGGAGGTATAAGTACTTCCTCTGTCTCAATCACAACGTCTCAGGTAGGGTGGGGTTTGTGCAGGGAAGGCCTACATGTCCATACCTTATATCTCCATGCCAGGTCTGGCCTGTGTGTGATGATTGTCTGAACATACACTCAACATGCAGTGACCCAGTCATATTGGGCATGCTTTCATGTATTTGCTAAGCGGCATGTGCCAAAAGTTAGGAGACATGGTGCCTGCTCATCCCTTTTTTGGCAACGGTGTGTGGTCCAGATGCTGTGCTCGACTGTCCCCAGAGACTGGCTCCTCTGTCTAATTTGATATCAAGTCATTTGCTGTTGTGTCATGCTCTCCATTGTTTCCCAGTGGCATGGTGGGTCAACCAACTGTGTGGTGCAGGGCCTACATATGTGCGTAGTGTTGTAGATGTTACTCATGTTGTTTTTCATGCTATGCACTGTGACCTATGTAGTTTTGAATCATGTGTCATATGTATATGGGTGTCTGATTATTCCTGTCTCTTCACCTTGCCCACAGCATCGTCGGGGGAAACCGTGGGAGACACTGGCACGGACCTTGAGGAGGGATCCAGCACCGGTGCCACCAGTACTGGCGAGTCTGGTGCAGCGAGTGGCACGGAGGCCGAGGGGAGTGAGGCGGAGGACCTGTCCAGTCCCACCACCGACTATGACGCTGACGGGTCCGAGGCTGAGCTCCCAGAGGGGGCGGAGGCTGCTCCCAGAGCTGAAAGCAGCACTCCATCTCTCGCCGCCCCCTCCATTCCCATCACCGGCCTCCCACTCGCTCGGGTTCCTTCCCTCCGTGCTAGGCGACAACATGTCTCCTTCGTGCCAGGCACCGCACCCCCTGCCCCTGTCTCCCCTGCTGCCGTCAATGCCGAGTCTGTGGACATTCTGCGCCAGTTGCAGGTTGGTCAGACATCGCTGCTTAATGTCCTCCATGGCCACACCACACTGCTGACACAGATGGTGTCATACATGGAGGGCGTGTCAGCAGCGATGTCGGACCAACGGATGTTGCTGAGGTCCATAGACTCATCACTGACTGCAGCAGTGGATCTCCAGCAGCGCTCTGTCCCCCCCTACCCCTGCACCAACCACACTTCCCACTCCCATGCCTGTCCCATGCACACCCAGATGTCCCCATGCACGCACCCCACCAGACACTGGCAGCACACCACCAGGGAAGGCCAAGCGCACACCTCCTGTCACGCACACACAGGGGGAAGTAGGCACAGCCACTGGGTCGGGGGGCGAACGGCAGCCACGCAGCCACAGTGGGAGTGCGCAGTCCTCACAACCCACTTCCTCCAAATCCACTCCCCTTAGCTCTCCTGGCCAACTGTCAGATAAGGAGTCCTTCGTGGCCAGTGTGTCCCTCAGCCCCAGTGTAACACCACCCCGCAAGCGGTGGAGGCAGTGCCCGGCCAGGGTAGTTGAGTCCCCCCCTGTCCACACCCTCCCCCAGTAGCGCTTCAACCCATCCCTCTGACCCCCCCCCACCTTGGGGCCTGTGGTTCATTCGGGTGCAGGGGAGACGCTGGAAGAGCTCGCAAACATGTGCAGGCCCTGCTAACCACCACCTTTGGCGCTGCCTCACCCCCTGTGGTGGAGTCGTCCGTCGCTGCACCCACGACACCTACCCTTGCCCCTCCTGTCCCTGCGGTGCCTGGTCCTTCCCCCCCACATGATGCCCCCCTTCTGTGGATGATATGGAAGTGTGGACTGTGCAGGCAAGCTAGGGGAGACGCGTCCCCAAGTGTCCCCCACCAGGACTTGGCACATGGCCTGGCCTATGGGCCCTGTATATAGTTGACATTTCTTTAACTATGATTTTTCATGCTGAATAAAGCATTTTGTTTTTCATTTGCACACGAATGCTTTACTGGTCTTGCTGTTGGTGGTGCTGCTCCATGATTTGGGGTGGTGATAATGTGTTAGGTGTCTGGGAAATGTTGTAGTGTGCTGCTCATGGGTTGTACCCTGGTATCTGTGTGCCATCACAAGGTATCTGCAAAAAATCTTTGGTCATGTAAGCACTTACTGTATGGTGACATTGTCCCAAGGTGTGTTACTTCCTGTGTGGACCCTGACATCTTCCCTGCAGGGTGTTTCCCAATTGTTGTGCTGAGCTCTGTCTACATTGCCTGGGTGTGTGACGGATCCCTTCAACTTTGGACATGCATGCTCGGCAATGTCTCCACCTGCATCATTTGTCGCATCCTTGGTGGTCACTGTACGTGTGTATGGAGTATATTGACATGACTTCATGTGGACATGTTCCCTTTACGCACTAGGCATGTGTGTACTCCCAGCCTCGCACACATGTGTTACATGTTCTGCAGGGTCTTTGGGCACCTGTCTGACAATGGTGGGCATTGTATCTCTGGGTACTCCACCCTTTTTTTTCCATGGGAGGCACCAACTTGTTGGCTGCCCCAGCACATGTACATTCCTATCAGTCCTGGAATGTGCGTGACGGTGTGTTCCCTTTGGGTCTCTTAGTTTAGTATGATGGCAAATGAATATAAAGTCTTGTTGCATGCTCTCAGTGTGTGTATTGTGGTGCCAGTGCCAGGGGTGGGTAAGCATGTGTCATATGCCATCACACCCACATGTGGTGTGTCATGCAGTGGGGGATGGACATCCACCCTCATGGGAGTAGGACACTGCTGACAGTGATGTGTTGGCATGCCACTCTCAATATAGTCGCACTTTGTGTATGCCTTCATGCACCCATGGAGTTTTGCTACTTGTAGGATGGTGTACACTCCATCATGTCTCTCTCCACTGCTGGGAGGACTCTGCAGCCACCCCTCCTGTGTCTGGGCACTGCTGGGAGGACTCTGCACCCACCCCTCCTCTGTCTGGGCACTGCTGGGAGGACTCTGCACCCACCCCTCCTGTGTCTGGGCACTGCTGGGAGTGATATGCACCCACCCCTCATATGTCTGGGCACTGCTGGGAGGACTCTGCACCCACCCCTCATATGTCTGGGCACTGCTGGGAGTGATAGGCACCCACCCCTCCTTTGTCTGGGCACTGCTGGGAATGATAGGCACCCACCCCTCATATGTCTGGGCACTGCTGGGAGGACTCTGCATCCACCCCTCCTGTGTCTGGGCACTGCTGGGAGTGATAGGCACCCACCCCTCATATGTCTGGGCACTGCTGGGAGTGATAGTCACCCACCCCTCATATGTCTGGGCACTGCTGGGAGGACTCTGCACCCACCCCTCATATGTCTGGGCACTGCTGGGAGTGATAGGCACCCACCCCTCCTGTGTCTGGGCACTGCTGGGAGTGATAGGCACCCACCCCTCATATGTCGGGACACTGGTAGGAGGACTCTGCACCCATCCCTCCTGTGTCTGGGCACTGCTGGGCGGACTCTGCACCCACCCCTCCTGTGTCTGGGCATGCTGGGAGTGATAGACACCCACCCCTCATATGTCTGGGCACTGCTGGGAGGACTCTGCACCCACCCCTCCTATGTCTGGGCACTGCTGGAGGACTCTGCACCCACCCCTCCTGTGTCTGGGCACTGCTGGGAGGACTCTGCACCCACCCCTCCTGTGTCTGGGCACTGCTGGGAGTGATAGGCACCCACCCCTCATATGTCTGGGCACTGCTGGGAGGACTCTGCACCCACCCCTCCTGTGTCTGTGCACTGCTGGGAGGACTCTGCACCCACCCCTCCTGTGTCTGGGCAGTGCTGGGAGGACTCTGCACCCACCCCTCCTGTGTCTGGGCACTGTTGGGAGTGATAGGCACCCACCCCTCATATGTCTGGGCACTGCTGGGAGTGATAGGCACCCACCCCTCATATGTCTGGGCACTGCTGGGAGGACTCTGCACCCACCCCTGCTGTGTCTGTGCACTGCTGGGAGGACTCTGCACCCACCCCTCCTGTGTCTGGGCAGTGCTGGGAGGACTCTGCACCCACCCCTCCTGTGTCTGGGCACTGCTGCGAGTGATAGGCACCCACCCCTCCTGTGTCTGGGCACTGCTGGGAGTGATAGGCACCCACCCCTCATATGTCAGGACACTGCTGGGAGGACTCTGCACCCACCCCTCCTGTGTCTGGGCACTGCTGGGAGGACTCTGCACCCACCCCTCCTGTGTCTGGGCAGTGCTGGGAGGACTCTGCACCCACCCCTCCCGTGTCTGGGCACTGCTGGGAGTGATAGGCACCCACCCCTCATATGTCTGGGCACTGCTGGGTGGACTCTGCACCCACCCCTCCTAT
Source organism: Triturus cristatus (assembly GCF_964204655.1). NCBI lineage: Eukaryota > Metazoa > Chordata > Amphibia > Caudata > Salamandridae > Triturus > Triturus cristatus. The sequence goes on along the minus strand of NC_140587.1, from coordinate 119,116,696 downwards.
GTCTGGGCACTGCTGGGAGGACTCTGCACCCACCCCTCCTGTGTCTGGGCACTGCTGGGAGTGATAGGCACCCACCCCTCATATGTCTGGGCACTGCTGGGAGGACTCTGCACCCACCCCTCCTGTGTCTGTGCACTGCTGGGAGGACTCTGCACCCACCCCTCCTGTGTCTGGGCAGTGCTGGGAGGACTCTGCACCCACCCCTCCTGTGTCTGGGCACTGTTGGGAGTGATAGGCACCCACCCCTCATATGTCTGGGCACTGCTGGGAGTGATAGGCACCCACCCCTCATATGTCTGGGCACTGCTGGGAGGACTCTGCACCCACCCCTGCTGTGTCTGTGCACTGCTGGGAGGACTCTGCACCCACCCCTCCTGTGTCTGGGCAGTGCTGGGAGGACTCTGCACCCACCCCTCCTGTGTCTGGGCACTGCTGCGAGTGATAGGCACCCACCCCTCCTGTGTCTGGGCATTGCTGGGAGTGATAGGCACCCACCCCTCATATGTCTGGGCACTGCTGGGAGGACTCTGCACCCACCCCTCCTGTGCCTGGGCACTGCTGGGAGGACTCTGCACCCACCCCTCCTGTGTCTGGGCAGTGCTGGGAGGACTCTGCACCCACCCCTCCCGTGTCTGGGCACTGCTGGGAGTGATAGGCACCCACCCCTCATATATCTGGGCACTGCTGGGAGGACTCTGCACCCACCCCTCCTGTGTCTGGGCACTGCTGGGAGGACTCTGCACCCACCCCTCCTGTGTCTGGGCACTGCTGGGAGTGATAGGCACCCACCCCTCATATGTCTGGGCACTGCTGGGAGGTCTCTGCACCCACCCCTCATATGTCTGGGCACTGCTGGGAGTGATAGGCACCCACCCCTCCTGTGTCTGGGCACTGCTGGGAGTGATAGGTATCCACCCCTCATATGTCTGGGCACTGCTGGGAGGACTCTGCACCCACCACTCCTGTGTCTGGGCACTGCTGGGAGTGATAGGCACCCACCCCTCATATGTCTGGGCACTGCTGGGAGGACTCTGCACCCACCCCTCATATGTCTGGGCACTGCTGGGAGTGATAGGCACCCACCCCTCCTGTGTCTGGGCACTGCTGGGAGTGATAGGCACCCACCCCTCATATGTCTGGGCACTGCTGGGAGGACTCTGCACCCACCCCTCCTGTGTCTGGGCACTGCTGGGAGTGATGGGCACCCACCCCTCCTGTGTCTGGGCACTGCTGGGAGGACTCTGCACCCACCCCTCCTGTGTCTGGGCGCTGCTGGGAGGACTCTGCACCCACCCCTCCTGTGTCTGGGCTCTGCTTGGGCTGATGGCCACAGGCCCCATGTGTCTGTCTACTGGCGTGGTACGACCCGTACCCACGCTCTTGAGGCGTGGGTACGGGCCGTACCACCATTGTTGGGGTGAAGTAGGGGTACGGCCCGTACCCACGTCTTACGAGCGTGGGTACGGGTCGTACCACGCCCACCCCTACATCACCCCAACAATGGCGGTACGGCCCGTACCCACGTCCCAAAGGCATGGGTACGGGTCGTACCACGCCCACCCCTACGTCACCCCATCAATGGCGGTACGGCCCTTACCCAGGTCCCAAAGGCATGGATACGAGTCGTACCACGCCCACCCCTACGTCGCCCCAACAATGGCGGTACGGCCCGTACCCACGTCCCAAAGGCATGGGTATGAGCCGTACCGCCATTGTTGGGGTGCCGTAGGGGTACGGCCCGTACCCATGCCTTGAGAGCGTGGGTACGGGTCATACCACGCCCACCCCTACGTCACCCCAACAATGGCGGTACGGCTCGTACCCATGCCTTTGGAACGTGTGTACAGGCCGTACCGCCATTGCTGGGGTGACTTAGGGGTGGGCGTGGTACGACCCGTACCCACGCTCTTAAGGCGTGGGTACGGTGCGTACCACAATTGTTGTGTTGCCGGTTCGCGTCCTTGTCGACTTCCGTTGTGGCGGACGCAGGCCTTGGTGGAGACGTCCCCGCCCCCCGAAGTGACCATGCCCTGGGGGTCAGGTATGTACAGGGCATGTATGAATTTTGACTTGGGTGGGGGTTATGTTTCCTGACCCTGCCCCCCCCCATCCTTTGCCCCTGGGTGTTGGTCTGACCTTCTGCGGTGTCTGCGCGGTTCCTGTACACCAGGTGGACTGCTATGAGGGCCGGGATGACACGTAGGTTGGGGTCCATGGCTGTCCGACGCGTACAGGTGCTCCTTCTGCGCGTCGTCCTGATTTCCCGGCAGTTTTTGGCTGCCGTAAAATATTATCCGTGCGGAGTGACGTCGGCACGGATCGTACTTGCTGGTTCGTGAAACGCTGCCTGACTCCGTCCGGACGTCACATCTGCGGTGTCCCGGATCCGATTTGTATGTTATTTTTTGCCAGTCGGTGTTTTGTACGAATCGTACGGAAACGGTGTTTCTGTACGAATCGTACTTGCGGGTTTGTAAGGTGTTTTTCCCGGGTACGGGTCAGACGGAGAAAATGCTCCGTCCGACGATTCGTACCCGGTTTTTCCAGGATCAGAATCGACACCTAAGTCTTTTTGCCAGAATATAGGGATCTCTTACAGTCACTGTCTGGTGCTCTTCGCATTAAAAGTTTGATTGCTCAACCAAACAGGCAGACGCACATCTAGGGTTGTATGTTTGTCTGAGCAGCAAACTAGTGGGCTAAAAGGTGAGAATGGAATTCTCCTTTAAGATTTGCGTAAAACGACAATGGGTGGTGAAATTGGAATAGATGACCCTATTCTGAAAAAGCCAAACATTCCCCCTATTGTGCTAAATTCTGACCTGTTATCAACTTGCCATGGCTAGGAAAAGCCATTGAATGTTGAGCTTTCAACAACCATTCATATCTACCCATGTTTACCAGCTGATCGCTGACTGTCAATATAGGTGCAGCACAAAGACAGCCACTTCAAGGATTCTAAAGGATTTTCATTGACACTCATTGCAAATTGGAAGACATTGACCTTTAGCCATTCAGATTGCTATAACTATCAGCAGCACCTGACACTGCATTGGAATTTATATAGTGTTAACCTGACTAGGAAGTTTTTAATATTGGAACATCTTATACCAATGCACTTCACAATATATGTACGTATAATAACAAACTTACATCATCATTGTTGAATTCACCGAATATGACATCCCTCTCAACCCCGAGTCAGAAGTACATGTTCAGGCAGGCTCTGCAACCTAAGACTGAAGCATCTGATGGACACATCGCAGATTTTGTGACTTTTAACCCTTAGACAAATGCAAGAAGAGGAAAACCCAGATCGATCCCACAGATAGGCAGCAACACCACAAAGGCTTTAGGAGACTAGACCCAATAAAACACGTTTGGCCGGTGGAGCGCATGTTCCCAAAACACCATATAGTCAGATGCCACACTAAGTCAGAAATACTCAGCCAATCAGAACACAGCATGCACACTACATGCAGTGATAACATGCCCCCATGCTAGACATCTGGACACGTTCCCACTAGCCCTACATTGTGTTCATGCAAAGTTGAGACCCACCTGCGCTTCTTACCAAATGACCAGATTTATGGCCCTATTACTAGGCCCAGATTTCTGTCTCCATAGGAATGTATGAATTACTTTATGACACTTCCTGTAATGTATAAAATAATGGCTGAAACCAATGTGCTTTGAAAAAGTCTTCAGACCCCAACTCTGTTGTCTGCTCTCCTGGCTGCTGAATTCAATGAAACCAACTGTTTCTGTATTGCCAAATGCCTCTTGTATTTGTTTTTTTCAAGGTAACTTCACATTAAAGAAACATCTTGCTGAGCCTGATAGGAGAAATTGGTCATTCAAGACCAACTTCAGCCGAAGGCTCAGGACCCCCTCTCATGAAATCATATCTGCATAGCAAGAATGGTCAGCAGACTCCGCAATTGATTGGATGTTTTGCTGAATCCACAAGATGGAGGTCCATTCTGGATCAGAAGTCAGTGGGTAAAAGACTACAGCTGATCCTTAGTCCCAGCACTTGGCATGTAGCAAACTAGGAAGAAACTCCAAAACCTAACCTTTACACCCTGCCACTAACAGAAACATGACATATTGCCTATTTTATGAGAACAATTGTCGGAGGGCAGCTTCTGAGCGATCCGGTGGAGGTCACTTTTTTTTATAGTCAGCATGCGAGGAAAGGTAGGGTTGTTTAGTCGGTTGGACCACTGGATTTGACACTGTTGATACACTTGTCTCTGGGTGTGATACAGGGGCCACTTGGGCAGCTGGATCTGACACAGATGATACACTTGTCTCTGGGTGTAAAACAGTTACCACTTGGATAGCTGGATGAGACACAGATGGCACGCATGATCCCTGGGTGTGATACAGGGATTGGGCAGGGATTGGGCATCACTTCTTGGGCCTCTGGAAATGACACGGATGGGTGTGATATGGAGCCAGCATCTCAATCATAATTTAAATTAGTTTTCTTAGTGTGATTGGTTTCTTAACCCTGGTACTACCTAAAAGAAGGGAGAGGTGTTATTGACTTGGACCATTGGGCATTACACAGCCCATAAGCATGACCAATGGATGTGACATAGGGTGTAATTCGAAAGATAGGGAAACATTTAGACCTTGGAGAGTAAGGTGTAACTTGTGCTTGGCCAAGGATGACGTGTAGTTGCTGAGTCGCTCTTTCTTCTCTGCATAAATTGTGGCTGTCTTTGTCCCCCGAGCCAATACTGACAGACTATTGGGCTCACTTAATTCCATGCAGAGCCTCCCCTCGTCAATGACCGGCATGCGCTAGCAGTGACCTAAGGCTTTTTGGACAAGGTCGTTATTTTTTCGTCTGTCATTCATTGTGGCTTTCAAATGATGCTTTTTTTTCTTGATATTGTGGTGCTGATAATGTTATTGCACACTTTGTTTTTTGTTAAATGTTATGTCCAGTTAACGACTCTATGTGTGTATGAAAAAGTCGCCATATGTTTACATCTTGCTATACCTCTGCTAAAAGTACAGTTCATAATGTTTTTGAACACTTTCTGACTGGTTATTATTTTCGATATGTGTTGTTTTATATATTGTATGTATATTGTCCTAAGCTGAGCTCATAATAAATTACTTTATTGCTGGTATAACACCGTATACCTATTTTCCCCAAGATCAGAGTAGTATTTAAGTTAATTTTAAAGCTTTGTTACATTAGAAGTGTACTCGCCCCTAAAACGTTTCCAACCCATCATGCTGTCGTCGTTAAACCACATGCAAACTAGGTTCCCCACGCAGTATAAAAAGCTAGATAGATTCTGCCACGAATGGCACGCACACACTCATATACATGCGTACCCCTGTTCAGAGAGGGGAACCTATGGCACCAACAGAATAGAATACCCGTAAAACGACCTTTACAGTGCGGTCGAAACACTGCAATACATTTACATTGCTTTTTTACAACTCAAGTCGTTACAACAGCTTGCGCTGGATGGCACTCTAGACTAAGGAATAGTGTGATTTACTATTCCAACACCTTCCCTACTATTACGTAGGCTGGAGTTGGAATAGTAAATCATACTATTCCTAAGTCCAGCGCCCTCCAGTGCAAGTCGTAAAGACTTGCGTTATAAAAACAGCGATGTAATGTACCGCGATCTAAGTGATCGCGTTGCATCGTCATACATCCAAACACACATGAACACCTGTTTGGACCAAGTACTCAGGGCAGATGAAGGCTAGAAAAGAGGCACTTTTAGAACTTTGGGCCATCTTCGAAGTGCCCATGACCTACAATTTTGCCCTAGACACTACAACCAAGGTGTCTGCACCTCGCCCACCATACACAGACACAGAGGTGCTCTCTCTAATGCCGGACATAACTGCTCTTTCTGGACTGGTTTACACCAATATGCAGCGGATTACTAGATCTAGGGCAGGGAGGTTGCCAGATCAGCAAATTTAGGTGATACAGACCTCATCCCAGTACAGCGCCAGCAGTCCCCTATACTCAGCCTCCCATCTCCCACATTTAGCCCACAAAACATATACTCCACAAAGGCCAGGTACTTCATCATGGGTCTAAACAGCAACATGGCAAGTGTAGCAAGATACCAGTCCCCAGCGTTCGGAATCAAGGGTGAGGATGCAGAAATAGTCATGCCTGAAATGAACACAACACCCAAAGGTACACACCCACTACTGTCAGCCCCAGGCTGCCCTAAGGAGGACCCTATGGTAACAATGCTGATAAAGGGGACACAGGGGCAACAAGCATGTGCCTACAGGAGGGGGCACTCCCGCAAAAAGCACTGCAACCATACAATTTGGTCTTGGGCAAAATGAAACAGGACCCCTCCATCTGGAGTTGGAGGGAAAAGAGTAAGGGAACAATTGTTATATTACCCCTCTTCCCCTACTAATGTCTTTGTCCTAATGATCAAACTGAAAATATCAATCCAGTTTGCTGAGAACAGGGCTATAGCCTGCTCATCCTCTGGATATACAAGGCACCAACCAGCAATACACCCCCACGCCACATGCACACCACGCAGGGTGGCATCACTCAGAGAGTAGTCCTCGAGTATACAGGAAACCTCAAGTTATGTGAAATAGCTCGGCAGTAGGTATGCTTAGTGAAAACTGCAAGAAGGCCAAAAACATTGTTAGCTAGTAATGTACACAAGGAGCAAGGGATCTGCGACTTCAACTTGCGCATGCCTGCTGAGTTCTCCAAGGCTAGGGGGGGAGCCAGTCAATGGCGTATAGGGACAATGGCGGTGATAAATAGACCAAGCATAACCCAGGATTACCAAGCACAGCCTCTGTTGCCACTCTGGCACCTCCCCGAGTGAGGAAATAGCACAGACCAGAGTTTCTGGCACCATGTGGTTTATACCCTGTGCCTGCTGGCAAATGCATACCTTGAACGAGTGACCATTGGAGAGAACTTAGCACACCAAGCAAATGATACACCACCTGTTAGAAATGGGGGTCTCTAATTGGCAAGGGTTTGAAACTTTGTCCAAGTAGGGACTCTTCTATCTAATGAGAATAAGGGAGTAATACTTCTAAAATAACCCCTGCTCACCCCCTTGGTAGCTTGGCATGAGCAGTCAGGCTTATCTTAGAGGCAGTGTGTAAAGCAATTGCACATAGCCAACAGTATTACAGTGAAAGCACTACCAAAGAACACTACACCAGTTTAGCAAAATATCCAATATTTTTATATATCCAAAACAAGACCAAAAATGAAAAAAAATCCGCCATACAGTTCTCAGAAATCTTCAATAATCAAATATAGACTTGAAATACACTTCCTTGAAGTCGATAGCTCCTACTGAGGCTATCACGGTGTCATGAACAACAAATCAAACAGTTCTGACTGACCCCGTCATCACGAGCCAGCTACGGTGTCAGGAAGACCCGCAAAGCAGTGCCTTTAGAAATGCAGGGTCTCAGCAACCTCTCAATGAGCCCCAAAGAGCCCGCATCCACAGGCGTCAGTCCGGAGGTCTGTGCAGGAGTCGTCGGGCCCTTGAAGTCACATGCGTTGCTGATTGAACTCCTCACGGTTAAAGTCGGGAGCGCCTGCTTCGGTGGCCGGCGGGGCAGCGGTGCAAAGTGCAGCAGTGCAGCGTGCGGTGCCCTCAGGTCCAGGTGCAGGCAGCGGCTCGGTGACGGTCGTACAGCGGCATCGGTGAGACCAGGGCTGCGGTGCGAAGTAATGCGCTGCTTGTCGTGGTGCTGGCAGGTCACAGTGCAAGCAGCGTCATCGTCGTTGCTGAAACGCTGCCATAGGCTGACGAACTGGAGTTGATGGCGCCAGCGACAGTAAGCCAAGGCTGCAGTGCGGGATAAGGATGGTAGGTCACGTAGCTAACGAGCGGTGCTCTCGAACCACGGTGCAAGCAGCGGCATCGATGTCAGTGTGGAGCAGCATCATTGGGGATACCAAGGCGATGGTGTGAAGCAAGGTGGTGCGGAGTGCGATGCCCACAGGTCACAGTGGAAGCAGCGGCTCAGTGGTGGTGTCGGGTTGGCATCGTCTGTGCGACCAGGATTGTGGTGCAGCATGCGGCGGTTCTCTCTGTTGTATCTTCAGGACACAGAGTTGGCAGGTGTATTGTAGATGGTGTTGGGTTGCTTTTTCTTCTGTTGCAGCACAAAACACACAGTCGCTAGTGCTAATGGCAGAAGACCTTAAAGTCTTTGCTGTTCGTGAGACTTCTTGAACGGGGGGCAAGCTCTACCTCAAGCCCTTGGAGAAACTCACAAAAAGAAATTGCAGAAAGTTCAGTCCATTCCTTTCACTGCCCAAGACAGAAGCAGCCACTGCAGGCCAACACAGTAAAGCACACAGGGGCAGATTTATGTTCCCTGGCGCATCCCTGCAAATCAGCATGGATGCGCCAGGGAAGATGCGTGACGCAAGTTTGCCCTTGCGCCACCGCAGATGCGCCGCATTTACAATGCGGTGCATCGTGGCGCAAGGACAAGCAGATGCGTGACGTATCTGCCGGCGTACGGTCGGCGTAGTGCTGAAGTTGTGTCGCAAGCGCGACGCAACTTCAGCACTGTTCCAACCTACCCCATACCTAACATGGTGCGTCAAGCCTTACGCCTGCTTCAAGCAGGCGCAGGGTTTTGACGCATCAGCGTTGGGAAAGTGACTCAGTGAAATCCTATAGATTTCACTGAGTCACTTTTCAGGGGCGTTCTTGCGACGGAAGGCCCCCCCTGCGTGGAAACGCCCACATGAAACCTGACGCAGGTTTCATGTGGCGCAGGGCTTTACACCGTGAGGCATCTCCATAGATGCGTCACGATGTAAATAGGGCACAACGTGGCGCAGAGTTTACGCCGCCGCTGTGTCACAAAAGTGACGCAATGGCGGCGTAAAAGTGGCGCAACTCCAACATAGATCTGCCCCACAGTATATTGGTAGTACCCCCTCACAGCTTCTTTTTGACAGTCTTCTTGGCTCCAAAGGAGTTCTAATGTTCTAGGGTCTGGGCCCCAATACTTATACCCCAAATTCCTTGGACCTCTTAGGTAGAAAGGGTCTGTGCTTAGTCCAAACCAGTTTGGTCCTCTCTGGCTCAGCTTCCAAGCAGGAGGTGGAGACAACATTGTCTGCTGCAGACCAGGCCCATTCAGGTGCAAGGAAATCTCCTGCCACTACTCTAAATCCAGCCCAGGTCTATTCAGCCCACCCCTGACTCATCCAGACCCTCTGGAGCAACTGCATATCCCCAACCCCTGTCATTCCAAAGCCAGACAGTCAATACACATCCTAGCAGATGCACACAGGATGGCTAAGCAAGAAAATACCTACTTTATAAAAGTGGTATTTTCAAACACAGAATGTAAAAATAACCTTTACTAAAAAATACATCTTTAGATTCTGAGTTCAGGCATACTAAACTTTATTTTCCTATCTGGTCTCAATTGAAAACAATTATTATAAGATGTTATAAATTAACTCCCATGCTTTCCTATGGGTCAGATAGCCTTTCAATAGTGAAAAACAAAATTGGCAGTATTTCACTATCAGGACATGCCACACACATCAGGGCATCTCCTATCTTTCACATACACTGCACCCTGTCCACAGGCGTACCTTGGGCCTACCTTAGGGGTGACTCACATGTAAGAAAAACGAAGATTAGGGCCTGGCAAGTGGGTGCTCTTGCCAAGTCGACATGGCAGTTACAAGCTGTGTTAATTCAGAAATAAGGGGAAGTAGAGGTAAAAGTTAGGTTCACCCTCCACAAATATATCTAGCAAAAAAGACTATCTGAACAAGTCAGATAGACAGGAACCTAACTGGGAAAAAGCAAAAGGTGTTGGAAACGATTTGATCCTTGAAGACACCGTTATCCGAAAGAGAAGTATTATCTCTTTCTATAGTCCCCTCACTCACCAGGGTTTCCCCACGGTGACATGCTTCATCATAGGGGTCCTCCCAGTCCTCTACGGACTGAGGCGTGCTGCGACTTGCGGTGTTACGTAGGAGCACTGAGAATTTGGTAAACTATGTGTGGTGTAAGTGAAGTGGTGGAGTGGGAAAATTAAAATAATCAGCTAGTGGGCTACAAAATAAACTTCATTGGTGCTCTAAGCTGAAAAGATTAAAAACGGGGTAATATGACAAGGGACCCTAACTATGATGGAAAGGTGTGCCTAGCATATTATGAAGTCAACTAGTTTCGAGCTCCCCAGCTCTTCGTCAGGACTACACTGGGACCAGCCCAGTGTCGAGAAACTTGCCACTCCTAGTCAACCTTAATAGGGTGAAATAAGTGTGATGCCACAATAGTAAGGCATGCGTTTTAAAATATATACATACGTTATGTACGTTGGTACACTGATCTGTAAATTACAAAATCACAGTTAATGGCGAGGTAAAATATATACATATATATGCGCATATTTAATACGTAGTAGCTAAAGGTGAGAACACACTACACACAGGTGAATGCACACTTCCATGCCTGGCGTGCCGCTAAGTGAAAAAAGGAAGAGATGCAATTATTCACTCCATGCCGGCGTGGTGATGGAAAAATTGTGCTGGAATTAAATAAATAATTAGGTCTGACTAAACACACACAATAACATACAACATTAAACATGTAACCTACTTAAGAAAAAGGAACACTGTGCCTCATGGTCACTGGAGGGGATGCGGAGATCTCGTACATCTAATGGACGAAGGGAATCGAGATCGTTAGAAAGAAACGGCGTGTTCCGTAATGACGGATCGCCCAGCGTGGTGTGGGGGAGAAAGAGAAGGGTTTCCATGCTTCATTCAGGAGGTGAGACTGGCAGCACTTACTTGTACGTTGAACCCCACATGCTTCTGACACCTACTGAAAGCCAAACCTCTCGGACCGCATTCTGGCGTGTCCTCGTAGCCGCATTGTTTTTATGTGCTTGCGGGCGTGTCACGAGGTTAAAAATAGAAAAGGGCAAGTTCCAGTGCCGGTGTGCAAGTGGAGCCGCCATCTTAGAAAGGGGTAAGACAGAAATTTTTGATACTATTAAGTATCCAAATATGTTTCTGTATGGGCTCGATGTTCCAGTCAGGGTATGCGATCGCTCACAGCTAAAATTAGGTTATGAGAGCGAAAGGTGGTGAGATTTGGGGCCGCACAATGATGAGGCTCATATTGCGAAGAAAAATCGAACTTTAATGAAAAGACATGTTGGAGCTATTCAGACCCGGGTCAGTGGGGTCGGCTGCCATGTTGGAATGGGAAGCCATTATCCCTCCCTCATTCCCTCAATCTGTGTCTCATTTGTGGCCACTGTTACTATTTCTTTACGGCCCCACAGCGTATTGTCTCTAGCGCTCAATTAGAACTAATTCCTCATGACCATTCATCCTGTTCCCTTCCCATTCCAACATGGCAGCCGACCCCACTGACCCGGGTCTGAATAGCTCCAACATGTCTTTTCATTAAAGTTCGATTTTTCTTCGCAATATGAGCCTCATCATTGTGCGGCCCCAAATCTCACCACCTTTCGCTCTCATAACCTAATTTTAGCTGTGAGCGATCGCATACCCTGACTGGAACATCGAGCCCATACAGAAACATATTTGGATACTTAATAGTATCAAAAATTTCTGTCTTACCCCTTTCTAAGATGGCGGCTCCACTTGCACATCGGCACTGGAACTTGCCCTTTTCTATTTTTAACCTCGTGACACGCCCGCAAGCACATAAAAACAATGCGGCTACGAGGACACGCCAGAATGCGGTCCGAGAGGTTTGGCTTTCAGTAGGTGTCAGAAGCATGTGGGGTTCAACGTACAAGTAAGTGCTGCCAGTCTCACCTCCTGAATGAAGCATGGAAACCCTCTCTTTCTCCCCCACACCACGCTGGGCGATCCGTCATTACGGAACACGCCGTTTCTTTCTAACGATCTCGATTCCCTTCGTCCATTAGATGTACGAGATCTCCGCATCCCCTCCAGTGACCATGAGGCACAGTGTTCCTTTTTCTTAAGTAGGTTACATGTTTAATGTTGTATGTTATTGTGTGTGTTTAGTCAGACCTAATTATTTATTTAATTCCAGCACAATTTTTCCATCACCACGCTGGCATGGAGTGAATAATTGCATCTCTTCCTTTTTTCACTTAGCGGCACGCCAGGCATGGAAGTGTGCATTCACCTGTGTGTAGTGTGTTCTCACCTTTAGCTACTACGTATTACACTATGCGCATATATATGTATATATTTTTCCTCGCCATTAACTGTGATTTTGTAATTTACAGATCAGTGTACCAACGTACATAACGTATGTATATATTTTAAAACGCATGCCTTACTATTGTGGCATCACACTTATTTCACCCTATTAAGGTTGACTAGGAGTGGCAAGTTTCTCGACACTGGGCTGGTCCCAGTGTAGTCCTGACGAAGAGCTGGGGAGCTCGAAACTAGTTGACTTCATAATATGCTAGGCACACCTTTCCATCATAGTTAGGGTCCCTTGTCATATTACCCCGTTTTTAATCTTTTCAGCTTAGAGCACCAATAAAGTTTATTTTGTAGCCCACTAGCTGATTATTTTAATTTTCCCACTCCACCACTTCACTTACACCACACATAGTTTACCAAATTCTCAGTGCTCCTACGTAACACCGCAAGTCGCAGCACGCCTCAGTCCGTAGAGGACTGGGAGGACCCCTATGATGAAGCATGTCACCGTGGGGAAACCCTGGTGAGTGAGGGGACTATAGAAAGAGATAATACTTCTCTTTCGGATAACGGTGTCTTCAAGGATCAAATCGTTTCCAACACCTTTTGCTTTTTCCCAGTTAGGTTCCTGTCTATCTGACTTGTTCAGATAGTCTTTTTTGCTAGTTACAAGCTGTGCACAGACCCTGCAGTGGCATATCTGAGTTACCTTTGAAGGGTTGCTTGTGTGGGTGGCACAACCAGTGCTGCAAGCCCACTAGCAGCATTTCATTTACAAGCCCTGGGCATACACAGTGCACAGTACTAGGGACTGACTAGGAAATCAAATGACCAATCATGGAATCCCCAATCCATAACAACAATTTACAACAGGAGCACTTGCACTTTAACACTGAACAGTAGTGAGAAAGTGAGCAGAGACAGTAAACCAGCAAAAACAGAGTCAAAACAAGGAGGACAGAAAGCAAAAAGACATCACCCCAAGGAAGCGGGCTGGCCACCATGTGCACCCAACATGCAATGGCCCACTAGGAAGGGCTAAAACCAGAACCAATCCTGAAAATAACTCTGCTAAGTCGTACCCCCACAAACTAAGCATATGGCACTGGGCTTGAAAGGAACTCCCCACTTATCCCTGCCTCAGGATGGGCTGCATGACTGACAATTGCTGTCTGAAGGTCTACCGTGGAGAAAGATTGATAGGCCTGGGTCAGTCGCCGCAAAAGCCCCATCCACAAAACCAGGCCCATATTAACACGAGTGCACAGCACATTGAGCCACAAGGAAATAAGTTTGCAAACACATAACTGCAGCAAGGTCCAGCTGGTTGCCCAAACACTTGGCAACCCCAGCAGGCAGAGAACCCAGCCCAACAAGCACTGGGGTCACAACCACGACAGGGAGGGTTGACTGTCTTGGGAGGCAATGCCTTTACGCAATCCAAAAATGCAGTAAAAAACCCAGAACACTTATGTGACCCATCCGCTTCACATGAAAACCAGGAAACACCCCACAGCAATAAAGACTAGTGACACAGCAAAGCAGGGAGGGGTGACTTTCTGGGGAGACAATGCCTTTACTCAGGCACTCAAACCAAATTCACAGCAAAAAAATAAGAATCCTCTCACACCAACACAATAAAACTGACTACAGCAATAAAGACCAGTGACACAGCATAAGTAGAAAACTCAAGCCTTTACTAACATTCAGAAAAAACTCAGGGCTGTGTATATTTGGTCGATCAGGAATCCGCAGGTAAAATCTGCCATTTGGGTGCCTGTAGGGTTCCAGGCCCCAAGCTGCTGCTAATATCCCCCAGAGCGGGGTTGGTTGGGCACGCTCCAAAGGGGAGGGAAGTCTGACAAGGGAGTGGCTCCCGACCAGCTGATAAAAGCAGGTACCCAGGTCAATTCACCCATCTTCATAAGGGAAGCATTGCACTTACCCACAATACCCAAAAATTATGACCCCCCCCCTTCTTTTCACAGCACATTGCACATGTTCAGGTCTAAAGGTTCCATCTGCATTAATAAAGCTACACAAACACACACCCACACATCTGGGAAAGTAAAGTATAAGAGGGCCGACAATGCTCATAAAACAAAAGCCAAATGAAAATAGACATTCACAACCACTAAAACCGCCTACTAAAACAATCACCTTTGTCATAGCGAGGGAGGAGGACCAAAAGACAAACACATATAATGCAGGCAACCCATGTCTAAAGCTCACTGATTCCTTAAAATTATGCCCAAACTGGGGTCCCCAATGCAGTACCCCGCCGAAGATTGTGCAAAATGGACATACTGAAAAACCCCAAAAAAGGTAGGCCTAAGAATTTGAAATACCTTGTAACTATACATGTACCTCTCTCTCTCTAACAAGCTAACGTACAACACATGGCTCTTATTTAACCGGTCTGCAGTTACGTCTCAAATGCACCACCTTACTGGGGTCAAAACTCATTCAGCAGGAACCTCCGAAGTCCCAATGAGGCCCAGGGATTTTTTACGGACATTTTTTTACAAATATACTCTTTACACTGTGCCAAGCTAGGACATTACCGGATGCCAGAAAGCTGCAGACGATCCCTCCAGATGCCATCCCAAGACCTACAATGTTCCAAAAGTTATGTAATATTTCATCTTGTGCATCCTCTGCTTAGCATGGGTGTGGCCGCATCATTCATAGCAAGAAATCTGCCTAGTCACTTGGAACCTACCTCAACACTTTCATAGGGACCTCTCTCACCTCACCTCACGTACACTTACACTGAACCAAACACTAGCACTCCACATGCACTACACATTGCACTCCTACAAAACACATGATACCAACATATGACCACCATGGGTGTCCAGATGCTGGCCAAGTCATGCTATTTCTGTTCACAGATAACCCACGCTATGGATGCTGAAAGACTGTACTTATCCCAAGAATTAGTCCAGAGAAAGCAAAATATCTCAACCACCTGCGTCTATGTAGGATTAGGGTGGAGATACAACCCAGTAAAGTAAAACCCCATAGATTAGTGGTAGACATCACCCAATATGAAATCAACTCTACATCTCTACACCTTTTCACTGAGTTTTGCGACATTTAAACTGAGCTAAACAGGATACGCAGGTGTGGTACAATAGGGGACACTGTTTGCCCCAAAGATTTCCCAGAAAAGAGGTTGTTGCAAGTAGCAAGACCACTGCAGCAGCCCACAAATAAATCAACTCCAGCCTCTATCTGTGGTCCCAGGGTGGCCCTTAGTGCATCTAGGTCAATATTCCCTAACAGCAAATGGACCCCGGCATAGAGATCCAGTGCAGGGCCATTTACTTTAATGATACTAGAGGGAATGAGTCTAGAAGGGAATGGTTGAATGCCAGCATAGATACCCCATGTCATAAATACTGGGACACTGAGATAGATAGGCGCATATCGGTAGAAGGGAAGGGGCAATCCTTTATTGTACTCCTTGTGTTTCTGAGACAAAGGAACACTATTGCTTGGTACCAATGAACATTGTGAAGCAATACTACACATACCAGATATGCAATGGGGCACATCTGTGTTGATGGATTCGTAATGGCAGTGTGAAGAGAGTGCCTACTCTCAGCTCATCCCCAGATAGGGGGGCCTCTGCACCCCCTTAACCATACACACCCCGACCTAAGTCAATCCTGGAGAACATGCACTGCAGAAGAAAAAAACTCTATTGCATCAGGCTCGAGAAAAAAGAACTGCTGGCAGTTTAGGAATGGCCAAACCAACATGCACACTTAGATATCTTCGGGTTGCTGCATGGAGAACAGGCGACACAGGCTCCCAGGCACTGTGGGTGCATAAAACCAGATCGTTCCGCCCAATCCATGTGCTTCTTTCATGCTGGGTGATAGTATTACGAGCATGAGAGCCATGTCTGGATTAGCACAAGGGAGTCTAGGAGCATGTGCATCATGAGCAGAAGACCACCGAGGTGGCAAGGTAGTAGGCAACAGATATGTTTTATTTTTATTTTTTTATTATTGTCCCCAGCACTGCCACACCATTTTTCCTTGCTAGCAGCCGCCACTGCATTTAGAAAAGTATACATTCATTATTCCTAACCACACATCCAAAATACCTTGAAGATATTGTACCTCATAGGTTTGTACATTTTATTCATGTACTTTGATGTATTTTTAGTCTTTGGATGATCATTATTTAGCTTTTTTCTGCTAAGTATAGATTTCTTGATTGATTTGGAGAAAAAAGAAGGAAGAGAGTGATAGGAAACTAAATGCAGACAGATAAGGAGAGGATGCAAAAATAACCTGTGAGAGTGAGATGAAGAGACACACTTGTAGGCTGGTAGCAGAAAAAGTTATCACAGGGAATCAAGACTAGTGATTCCTGCTATGCAGCAATACCGGAACCTAGCAGCGCTGATGGTAGGCTCAGGAGAAGAGCACAGATTCAATTCAATCATGTTGTTCATATATTTAGCACATGCAATATACCTCTTACATAACTGTGTAACTAGGTATTAAACAGATGTATGTCGTTACAACGCACACTTTTACAACGCATGCACTTACAATGCATTTTTTACAACGCAACATCCACTGCAACGCATTCCATTACATAGCATGACACTACAACGCATTTTAAAAAACTACCTTTACAACGCATTCCATTACATCGCATACTACCTTTACAACGCATACCATTACAACGCATAATATTAAATTGCATTTAAGGTAAGTATTAGATAGTATAGGGGTAAAATTACTTTTCTAACTCCAGGGGGTGCAACAGTAGGGTAAGTGTTGGATAGTATAGGGGTAAAAATTACTATTCTAACTCCAGGGGGTGCAACAGTAGGGTAAGTGTTGGATAGTATAGGGGTAAAAATTACTATTCTAACTCCAGGGGGTGCAACAGTAGGGTAAGTGTTGGATACTATAGGGGTAAAAATTACTATTCTAACTCCAGGGGGTGCAACAGTAGGGTAAGTGTTGGATAGTATAGGGGTAGAAATTGCTATTCTAACTCCAGGGGGTGCAACAGTAGGGTAAGTGTTGGATAGTATAGGGGTAACAATTACTATTCTAACTCCAAGGGGTGCAACAGTAGGGAAAGTGTTGGATAGTATAGGGGTAAAAATTACTATTCTAACTCCAGGGGGTGCAACAGTAGGGTAAGTGTTGGATAGTATAGGGGTAAAAATTACTATTCTAACTCCAGGGGGTGCAACAGTAGGGTAAGTGTTGGATAGTATAGGGGTAAAAATTACTATTCTAACTCCAGGGGGTGCAACAGTAGGGTAAGTGTTGGATAGTATAGGGGTAAAAATTACTATTCTAACTCCAGGGGGTGCAACAGTAGGGTAAGTGTTGGATAGTGTAGTGTAATATTATGCGTTGTAATGGTATGCATTGTAAAGGTAGTATGCGATGTAATGGAATGCGTTGTAAAGGTAGTTTTTAAAAATGCGTTGTAGTGTCATGCTATGTAATGGAATGCGTTGTAGTGGATGTTGCGTTGTAAAAAATGCGCTGTAAGTGTAGTGCGTTGTAAAAGTTGCGTTGTAAATGTTGTTCCCCGTAGTAAACTCTCCTTCCTCTACTTCTCATCCAACCTCATCTCTATCTATACCTCACTTCTCTATCACTCTCTTCATGCCTCCTCTACCTTACCTCTCTCTACCTCTTGCACCTCCCTTTCCCTATCTCACTACTCCCTCACCTCTCTCATTTCTCTCTGCCACATATCTGCCTTAATATCTCACCTCTTTACAACTCACTGATCTCTCTATCACTATCTATGTTCTCACTTAACCCCAATATTATTTCAATAACTCACCCTCTGCAACTTCTCTTCCTCTCATTCTACTTCTGATCCATTTTCACCATCTCTCCAAATATCTTACTTCTTCTGCCTATATCTGTTTATGTATCGCTACCACTTTTTCACTCTCAAAAACGCCACCACCTGTCTCTTTATCTTTCTCTCTCATAAGCACAAACACGCATCTCTCAGTGGACCTCCTTTCCTCTTTCAATTCACCCCTTTCACCTCAATTATTTTTCACAACCTCTTCCTTTATAGCTCACTCTACCTCACTATCCCTTACTCATTTTCCTTCTCACAACTCTCTGCTTCTGCAAAAACCTCACTTCTTTCTCTCTTACACTTATGTATCAGAAATTCCTCTTTTCTCACTACACCACATTTCTCTCTGTCCTTCACTCTCTTTATCTGACCCTTTTTTCAATACCTCTTCACATTCTGCTCTCTCTATCTTGCATTTTTTCATTCTTCTTTTATTTGCTATGCCTAAGTCTACCTCTACCAGCATTTACGTCTGTCTAATTATCCTTTTTTCTACATTGCCTCTCTCTTTACCTCAACCCTAGGAGTACTGTACTCCTCTGTCTCTCTTTTAATTTTTTCTCCCTGTCTCTGTCTCTCTCCACAAGGAACTTTACAATCTTACCTATTTCTTTGCCTACATCTTCCTCTCTCTACCTCTCCGTATATTTCGATCAGAGTACTGCTCCTTCCTCTATTTCTCTCCCTTTCTCCCATATATTACTACACCATCTCTGTCTCTAAATCCCTCCAGTTCCCTCCACCCTATTTTATGTTCTCATTCCATCACTTGTATCCCGCCCCAACCATTTCTCTTTCAGAAAGAGTCTTGCTCAGTCGAGTCAGAGGTAACTGTAAACAGGGGAGCCCAAAATATATCTTGGCCAAGGACCCAAATATCCTTAAGCTATTATTGGCCCCTCTTACCCTAATCCTCAAACTCTCAGGCAGTTGGAGTCATTAAAAATGAAATAAAATATTTGTGTGTCATTTCTCCCTCCTTAGTTCACCTCTCCTCTTCGATCTCAACCCTCTCTCTCACGCTCTCTCTTCCATCTTGGTTCTAAGGATAACACTGCCATCAAGTTGAACTGGCTTGTTCTTTATTGTTGAAACCCTGCCACATGCAGGAATAGAGATGAACAGTTGCAGTCTGGCCAAGATCATTTAGTAACTGCCTCCAAGCATTCCAGAATTACACATAGCTACGAAGTGACAATGGCTCATAGGAACTAAACCTAACAACATAACGCCCTTCCTTTTTATGTTAAAAATGCAGTTGCACTGTGTTTATACTCTGAAATTCATACCCTGATAGCCTGAATCTTCAACGTACTCTACCACTCTCATGTTCTAAGAAAGGAACTAGTTCTTTCTCCAACTCCCACCCAACCAATGACAAAATCGTTCCCATGCTCCTTTGAACTCTCTACCTCTGAGCAAAGCACTCTCAGTTTTAACAAATTATGTATCCTTGTAACCATAAGCCTGTTATCTCATAAAGAGGGCTCCAGTGTATTTTGAAGGCGAGTTAATCCTACCAAAACAATTAAATATACTGGGTGAAACCAATAATTATCTATGCCTTTGTTATGTTTTCCTACTTTTTGCAACCTTTGTGCAAAGCTAACAGCTGATCATTAGTAGCATGATAAGGATGCTTGCCACAAAGTTCTGCAGTACCACAAGACTGAATCCAAAGAGAACAATAAAGCTGATTATTTGTATTGAACCTTTCATGTTATCTTGTACAGTTCCTTATAGGGTCGAGTGTATGCTTTATTTAAATAAAATGTAATGTTTACATTGATTCTGGATCAGTTTTAATTGAACAGAAGTTTCTGTTATTTGGTGCTTCACAGAGGGTCACCTTATTCAAATAAATCTTGAGTTAACACTGTGCTACTCGAATGAAGGCGGCAACCCACAATGGGCATGGTCAACCATCACATACTTTAAGTCTGTTTATAAATATAAAACTTATGTAACATACTTGTACTCTCACTTTTCATCACAGATTCATTTCATACCGTGATCCTCCTTTTATAATCAAGATACATAGAGTTCTTTGCCAAAACATGTGCATTAATTGATCTGATCCTAAGTTAATTAGAATTCATAATATTGTGTAAAGAAGAAATATTTATTACAACCCAGCTTAGTTATTTGTTTGTACAGGAGCTTTGGGGAACCTTCAAGCACTTATAAAAAGGTCCATGTAGGTTAAAAGTGGCAGCTGGAGAACATACTTACATTACAGAACCTTCAAAGAGTAATCTAACCCTCACGCCATGCGTAATAATTCAGGAGTAAACCACAGTCCTCCAAAACCGCTCTTGGATTCTTCTAGGAGTTTTGTGCATTTGTTATGCAATCATTCAAGAACATTCCAAGCAAAACAGGAGTGTGGCCCCGCCCTAGCAGTACAAACTAACCCCACAAAAACAATCCTGCACCACAGAGACAGCTGTACGTGTCACACTTATATAGGCTACCAGGAGAGCATGGCTAAAAAGCTGCATAATGAATCCAAAGCCCAAACAGGCTTCACCTAGTTGATGTGCCTCCCTTTAAAAATCTGGCACCTGGTCATCAGGGGGATCTGCCAGTCATATTTAAGCGCTGCCTCAAGGCTACAGGCATGTGAAGTTGCCCATGTGTCCACACGGGGCCTGTGACATCCTCAGTAGTGTCCCTCTACCATCGTAGTGATATGGCCTGCTGGAAAACCACACCGCTGCCACAGCCGCCATCGCCACATGTGTGGCTCGGTACCAGCGCGCAGGTCAGGGTACCGCATCTAGCCGTTTGCATGATCTCCACCTCAACCACAAGTCCAAAACTCCACACAACAAGGCTGTTGTGGTTAACCTAGGGTTTGGGTAACACAGTCACCATGCTGTGCAATGTGGAACCTCCGGACGGCTTGCATAATGTTCTGTAGAATTTCAGAGAGTTCCCTGCTGTGTGGTGGTGATTTCCACACTCTACAACTTGCCAAATAAAGGAGGGTATAGCATTTGTTACAATTCTGGAGTGTATTACAGTGACTTATGATCCTGTCCTAACTCTTGATTATGTCAAGTGTGACATGCATCAAGTGTGCTGCAAATGCTCGTGCATTAAAATCAAAAATGAAAGTAAGAGTGAAATAAACATTTGTTTAACATTTTACATAGTATTAGTTATCTATAGGCATCTTTATTTATTTCCTTTGGAAGTACACTACTTTCTTTCAAGGTACGTCAGTGTACACTTCAAACATTCATAGTCATCACTTGTCTATTGGGAGGAAACCCCTGCTCTTGGGCTTTATCCTAAAGAGAAATGAGACAAGGACCTTGTAGTATAATTGAGACAATTACGATTTAATCTATATGATTTCAAATAAATATACATGTTTATGACATCCAGGCACACAGTGTTTTCTCCTAACCCCCCTGCCACATTACGGTGTTTATCCCAAAATATTGATGGTCTTCAACTACCACTCTGTCCATGCCTAAACATGAAGGAACAATTAATTTGCATTTGCTTAAATTCCCTTAAAAATAGCCTTTGAGAGCCACTTAGTTTCCTGATTTTGAATGTAAGACTTCAAAGGTGGGCAACATGATTTACAATTGTTTTAACGGATCGGAATCGGCACCTAAATGAGATCTAATAATATGTTTCGCTACTTTCAATTATTTAATTTAATCTAACATTATTCCCCCATTTTGGAATACAGCCAACAGTTGCACTGGGAGGGAGCCAATCCTGGTAAATTGCTAGCTTTGCTGCTTAAGCACAAGATGGAAAGAGCCCCAAAAGTGTCTCTATGTCGGGGAGATGGTACAATAGCCACCTTCCAACAGACTATTAATGATACTTTGGGGGTACACGTATCTGAACCCCATTCGAGGAGGAAAGATGGGCAGCGATGAGTTAGTAGCTGGGAATCTGGGTGGGCGTGGTCCTGCAGATGCTGCCACCCATGATGAGCTGAAGCCTGTTATCTCTCTGGAAGAGATTAGGGAAGCAATTGGCAAAATTAAAAGGGGTAAAATGCCAGGGGGGTGATGGCCTTCCAGAGGAGTTTTACCAGGAATATGAAGCCCAGCTGGTAAAGCCATTGCTTGAGGTATGTTGTAAAGTGTGGGAGAGCAGAATGCTGCCCCCGACCATTAGACACTAAGGAATTGTGTAAGGTCCTGGTGGAAAGATTGAAGGGTGTAGGTCAGAACACAGGTACATGAAGACCAGTGCTGTTTTATGCCCGCTCAAAGCATATCTCGTCAAAAAAGAAATTGTTCAGGGCAAACAAAACAAGCAAATACATCTCTCATTAATTTTAGGGAGGGCAGAATTATGGGTGGTTCACAGGTTATATACATCTAAATATTAAAAAGGGGGTAACTACTCAGAGCAGAGAAGAGAGTATCAACAGGGAAGAACAAATTGTAGAGTTAGGGGGCCAGGGTAGGAGAAGGGGGTGGAGAGCAAAAGAGGATAAGGTCAGGGTAAACAGGAGGATGTGTAAAAAGGGAGAGCGAAGGGAGAGTCAGGTAAAAAGAAAGATAACCAATGCAGGGGAAACAGATAGCAAAGTCAAAGGAGTGAGTAAGACTCCAATATTTGTTGAGAAGGTGATATTTTAGGTCTTTTTTAAAGCTGAGGTAGAAGGGATTGCAGTGCAGGTCGCTCGGGAGGGCATTCCAGATGTTCGGGGCATTTCTGGAGAATGAGCAAGATTTTTTAGTAGCGGGAGGACGAGGAGGAGTGCAGTGGTGCTTCTCATCAGTCTGGAGCAGCCTGCTTTTTTGAGTTTGTTTGTTAGGTACGACGAGGTTTGTTGGTGAATAGCTTTGTGCGTGATGCAGGCAATCTTATAAAAGCATCTTCCATCGATGGGCCGCCAATTTGGGGATTTGAGGGCAGACGAGATGTGGTCAAATCGTTTACAGTCAGTAATGAGCCTGGCCGTCAAGTTGAGGACATCTCTAAGGGGGGCTAGGTGTACTTTACGGGTTCCGGTGAGGATAGCATTACCATAGTCAAGTTAAGAGAGGACTTGTAATTGGACAACTCATTTGAAGTCATCTAGAGGAATGAATGGTTTGATTTTCTTGAGGTGTCGGACAGTGAAAAGTGCTCCTTTGGCTGAGTTATTTATGTGGTCCTTCAGAGCCAGGGTTTTGTCAAGAGTGAAACCTAGGGATTTCACCGAGTCAAATAAGGTGAACGTACAATTGAGGGCATTGAGGTCTGAGATCCAGCCTTGGATGGGGAGACGGTTGTTATTAGGAGAGAAAAAAATAATTTCAGTTTTATTAGGGTTCAGTTTAAGATGGTTGGAGTAGAACCAGGATTGGATCTTGCTCAGGGTATTGGTTAAATGAAGTATAGCAGAATGGGATTTGATCTTATAGTAGAGTTGGGTGTCGTCAGCATAGAAGTGATAGTTGATTCCAGCTTGTTTCATTACAGGGACAGGGAACTGGCCCTGGTCTGAGTAGCTATTACTAAGACTTTGACATGATGCATAAGCACTATTTGGTCTGATCTTTTTTAAATAGGTTAGAATACTTCACACAATACCTAGAGCTAGGTTGCAAAGTGGGGAAGCGATGTTTGATGGATGGTGTGTTTGGTGGGGCACAAAACAGCACTGTCTGCTTTTTACTGCTTCTCTTCACCCTGATGAAGGAGCCATTGGCGGCCAATCCTCGGGATGATATGGGGGCTTCAGTATCAGGATCCACACATCTGAAATCCCTATATGCAGGTGACGTGTTATTTTACTTGCAGTGCCTGACAAAGTCCCTACCGTTGCTTTTGAGATGCTTGGAGTTCTTTCGGGAGATAGCAGGCCTATGCCTTATTAGGAAAAAATGTATATTGTTTCCCCTGGAAACCTGGGAGAAGTTATCTGAGGTGAACCTGACCCCTCTGGTACTGATATGGGAGATCACCTCTTACCGATATCTTGGTATCATAGTGGGGCACACAATGGAGTCACAGCAATGGCACAATATAGAAATTCTGGTGAGCAGACTGATGAATACTGTTAGCTTTTGGAACGTGTTACTACTGTCTATGGTGGGAAGGTTCACAGTGGTAAAATGGTGTTCTATCCCAGCTTTCTGTACATAAAACAAAATGCTCTTTATATGCTGTTGTGCAGTCTCTTTAAGACATTAGACAGTTGGATAATTACACTGGTGTGGGCTGGGAGATGGAGCCGGGTGGTACTGTCCCAACTCAAAAGCAACATGTTGCAAGGGGTGTATGGTCCTCCCCAAATTAAAACTTTACTAGTGTGCATCTAAGTTACAGCATTCTGCCAGGTGGGTGACTGGGGATTGACAATTTGGAGACAAAACGCCAACACAACACTTATGATGAATGCTCCTTGAAGGCACTGCTCATGCGCAGCCCATGGGCATTGCCTTACACCCCTTACTTGATCCGACATGGGGCAGAGGTGAGGGAACAAATGGTAACCAGGGTATGTAAGCGGCCGCAGTTCACCAGGGAACTGGAAATATGAACACTACTTCCTTTTAGCCATATTGTGGAAGACATGCTGGTGGCGATATGGAGGGATCGGGTGTCAGAGGCATTTCTCACTTTCCCTTTAAGCGCAGGTTCATTTGTTTGTGGCTTTAATGCTACCTCAATACACATTCATTTCCTGCAGCTACTGAAATTAATCTAAGTTATTGGTAATGTTGGGAAATACAGCATTGCTGAACATAACAATTAAAGTGTTCAGGAATGGTTTATAGTCAGGTCAAAATCCAAGCTTTGCACATAGTGTCTTTCCTGCTTCTAATTGAACAATTTTATCCTGAGCCGTATGTAGGTTTGCCAGTGATATATGCTGTATGTAACACTGTTTGTTGTAAGATGCATTAACAAAGTTCATCTTTATATTTACCTTGAATGTTCATGATGTGAACACATCCTTAATCTACAACTATGCTGCCAAGATCTTTTTTTACAATTTTATATGGATGAATATTTTATATAGGTGGGTAAATATTATTTTCTGAGAGCTACATCTACTTCCTGTATGAGAACAGGATATTGACACCCTCTCTCACTCATCTAAATTATTCTTCAATTTCAGACAGTTCGCTGACCGTATTGGGTATCCTAGATATAGTTTGAATTATGGAATCCTGGCAGTTTACATGAGGGACTAATTACCCCAGGTTCCCATTCTCATTCTTCACCAGTTTTACTGAGGGAGGTCGCTTTGTTCATTGAATCCCAGTTGTAGTCTCAGAAACTTAGGATAACTCCCAAAATAGTTACTCCAGGAGGTACCTTGAGGTAGCCAAACTAGATTATGTTTAACTCTTTAATTTGTGCAAGTACGCACATTCAGCAGGAGAAGATATTAGGAGAAACAAACACCAAGCTTGGTCAGTTCAACTAATTAATACATTCTAGAACAACATTCAATAAAGTTACAGAATTGTATTGAATATCAAGATACCAAAAAATTCCTCCCTTTACAGAAAACAAAATAGAAAAAATCCATCCCAAAGAAAACCACAAGCAAACACCCAGAAACAGAATCAGAACTGAAATAGAACAACACATCTCAAACATGCTCAATCAACTTCCTTGGAAACCCTCTGTTGTACTGGGACTTCCTCATGCCTGAAGATATGTTAATTGCCCCACACTGCTCCAACCTCTGCTCATGTTTGGTTGTGTGCTCATTGTTAGAAATGGGATTTCTGGTTGACTAAGGCTTGCGCCAAAGGAAAGGCAGAAACCACCACTCTAGTCAGGGCAAGGGAGTTACACGCCAAAGATAACCCCTGCTCACCCCCTTGGTAGCTTGGCACAAGCAGGCAGGCCTATCCTGGAGGCAATGTGTAAAGCGTTTGCGCAACAAGTGCACAGCAACAACACACTAGGCACACCACAAAACGAACACCACACAAGGTTGTATCAAAAATAGCCTTTGTATTATCATAAAACACATTAGAATAGCAATCACACAATATACACTGTGCCAACTTGCACTAGGCAATATTTACAGGGGATTATACACACATGACAGGGCCACTTGGACCACTGTCAGAACCATCACAAAGTGAACATAATAAATGTAGAACTTATAATAAACATAGAGCACAACCAGTAATTACTGTCAAACACTGTACTCAGCATTATCCTGCAACATAAACCATACTATGCACAGTATCACATCAGCCGCAAAATACATTATACGCCAACCTCATAAGCCTAAACATATTAGACCCTAACCTCCTAATCATAGCTCACATTAGGCATAAATCACAGTAGAGGATAACCTCACAAGCATAAACCACAGTATGCAAAACCTCATAAACATAAACCACATTAGAGGCATCAATCAGGGTGCATAAATCACAGTACATGAATCACATTTCCGCCGGGGCCTGAGGCGACTACTTGTCTACACAGCAGGACCTGCCCACGTCCAGGAAAGGTTGCCTGACTTCCTCCTTTGGCGTTCCTCCTGCCTGGGCTGCCGCAGTGATTTTCAGCAGCAGGACGTGGGGTAGGCACCCGCCTAAAAATCAACAATGAGGGGTGGGTACCCGCCATTAAAGGTACCATAATACGGGGTGGGCACCCGCCAACATAAAATAAGCATAAAGCGGGCTGCAATTGTGGGGTAGGCTCCTGCTTATTAAATCAGCATCAATGCGACTGCAATTGCGGGGTAGGCTCCCGCTCGATACGGCATCACGGGAGGAATCCCTCCGATGGGGATTTCCTCTCCAAGGGCCTGCAGCTCAGCGCTGCGCAGCGCACGCTGTCCTCCTTCCTAGGGCAACAAAAAGAAAGCGCTCCCAGGCCCTAGATGCAGCAAACGGTCTGTAGCTCCGTGGGGCATAGCGGGGCCCAGGGAGGCCAGCACACAGGGCCCTCCAGCTGGGAAATAAGCTCCCGTGGCAGTTCCTCCTGGGCCCCAGCAGCAGCCCACCCCCAGCACAGAACAGAACAATAGCAATTTCATGGGGTCGCAGCACCTATATTTATACTAGGCATTCCTTTGTCTGTAGTGCAGGGTATGGGGGAACCAGTTGCAACTGGTTTAGGGGGGATTTGGAGCACTTTGTTTTCCAAGCTCCTCTTCCTCTTTGTCAGGTGGGGGCTAGGAGATCAGATGCACCACAGGGGGAGGAGCAAGCATGTACAGGCTGGACACAGTCCTATTCAGGGTCAGGGGATTACTCATCCCACTACTCTCAGCACAGATGTCCCATTCAGCCTGACTCACCCTGCCCCTCCTGGAGCCACACGCACCTCTCAGTCCCTTGTCACTCACAAGCCAGACATGCAATTCACATCACTCAGGCAGACACATAGCACACAGAAATGCCAATTTCTAAAAGTAAGTTACATGGGGTAGCTTGTTGTATATGTTGAGTTTTTTTCAGGATTTCAGGGAAAATATTTCGTTGGGGTACTGTTTTCAAATTTGGGGACAGTGTATTATGGGATTTGTAGGAGGAATGAGTTTTTTCACAATGGGCAAGCACGAGACAGATGATGTCATGGGTTTTGTTTGAATTTGGTAATCACGTAACCTCATTGGGTACAGGTGTTTGAGCTGTTTTTAAGGAAGCACTAAACGGGAGGGAGTGGTTGGGGTTTTTTTCGGAACACGAAGGGAAGCATGAGCAGGATTTAATTTTGGACGGGGAATCCACAAGGTAAATGGGCATAGTTTAACTCGAGTGGGTGGAATACATTGGAGAGAAAAATTAAGGGTTTCTGAGAGTGTTTATTTTATTTTTCACTGAATAGCATGTGCATTCATGTGGGCTGGGAGGGTAAATTTGGGTAGACTCAAGGGTGTTAGCAGTATTTGGGACATTGTTGGAGTGTATTTCGAGTGGTTGGCTAAGCCCATGTTTCAATTCCTGAGTCCTGTCATCAAATATGGTTAAACGCACGTGCTGATGTAAAAGCCTGGATGGGCTACAGAAGGCATCTGAAAATGCGTGAATAAAGAATTTTGCTCAACTGTGCTGTCTCCAGATTGATTCTACAAATATGGAACGATATGATTAATATTGACTCTTAAATTGTTTGGTGTACTATGGATTAATTTGGTTAACATTGCAAGATTGGGTTCACTTGGAGTATTTCTCTTACTTACGAAGTGCAGCAGCATGGTTCGCTAATCGTAGCACCCTTTGGCATAAACTTCTAAAAGTGGAATTTCTAAAATAGTCATAATAAATCTGCGCACACCATTGCGTTGCATGTATTATTACTATTCCAACCATACCAAACTTGACAACACTGCTCGTCTCATAACAGGAATTATCACTGACACACTCATCAGGGAACCCCCCCATGCATTCATATGGGGGGCAGGCCAATCTCACCAAATGTAACACAGAGCGCGCATGCACTTTACACTGGACAGCAGCGCTAAAGTGCCCAGAGTCCTAAAACCACTACCGCCATGTTGGAAAAAAGGCTAGGAGAAAGGCAAAAAGTTTAGGGATGACCCTGCAAAAGGGGCCAAGTCCAACACAACCCCCTTCCAGCCAAAACGCAGGGTAGACCAATCACCACCTTGATGGGCTTCCCTGCTTTGGGCGATAAAACACGGACGCGGGCCTGCAACTGCAGGGACACCCTCCGGTTCTACACCGCTCTGGACCCATGTGGTTCCCTCTGTAAAAGCTCTCAGGACCAACTAGGCTACCCCACCGGTACTCCCTAGCAGTCTGCGGCCAGGACCAGGCCCTAGGCCACCCAGATGTCCCTGGTCCTTGCCAATCCACAGAGTGGGGGGTATTAACCCCTGACATATAGTAGCCATTCAGTGGAGTTCCCAACTGCCACTGATCCTCCAACCTAGGGTCCGCACCCCTAGGTTGACCAGAAGTCACGGGCGAGGCTCTCCTCCCCTTACCTCTTCTTCTGGGGTTCCACACTCTCCTCCTTTGAGAAGCACCCTCAGAACACAATTATCCCACCAGCTCAGGACCTCTCTCTAGCAACTGGTCTCCCAACCTAGGGTCTAAACTCTCAGGTTGCACCGGGGTCAGAGGCGAGGGCTCCCTCCCTCTGCACCCCCTACCAGAGTTCTGCAACCTCACAACTGGAGTGGTACCCCTGGAAGCCACATCGGTCAGGACACTGCTTACAGTTGTCCCTCCCTCCAGGTCAGACATACCCTGAACCTGGCCTCCCAACCCAGGGACGGAACCCTTTGGTCGGACAATTGCCCGGCGACCAAGGACTTCCAGAGGGTGACATATAACTAATGTGTTGTGTGACAGTCTGCCTGGCGCAGAGCTCACAACCTCCTGTCCCTTTGACAGTGCGTGAAGATGCCCCAGGACAAAAGTGGCGTCACCATGGCCAATCATTGGTGACTCACCCCTTCTGGCTGGCCCCTGACCCAATGGTTCTTCCACTAAGGACTCTTTCCCCCTCTCACCCCTCAATCTGGACGTCTGCACCCTCCACTCAGGAGTGGCACTGCCAGACACCAGAACTGATGGAGGCCTGATAATGGGCACTCCCATCTCACCTAACACGGGGAGATTCCCCTCAATGGACGGTCCATCAGGACAGACTATGCTCCCCACCTGGTGCCTGGAGACTGCTGTTGGGGCACTTCAGGACACAGTGCAGTCTCACTCCCACTCCTGCGAGACAGGATGTGAGGCCCTACAACCTCCACACTATAAGGGGCCCAGCTGGGCTACTCTGAACCACTTCTACCATGCTGGGTTGGAAGATACCTGAACCACTCCTCTTATGGTCACTCCCTAATGCCTCTTCAGAACCCCCGGCAATCACCCAGAGGTCTTCTTCCCGTGCAAGCTCCCTGGGATCAGGGAATTCACACCCCAACAGGTGTTGGCTCAACCCCGGAAAACAATGACTGAACATGTGTTCTTTGACAACCAGATTGGACAGTCCTTCAAAATCAAAATCATCTGCCTTGCTAACCAAGACCCATTTGTCCAGCGCATCACAACATTCATCCACAAACTCCCCCCAAGACTGGTGAGAAGGTTTCTTACTGCCCCTGAATCTCAACCTGTACTCCTCTTCCTGGAAACCAGGTACCATACTCTGGGAACTGGACTATGTATTGCTGCCACCACTGGATCCAATCCTTACTGGGGAATCCAGACAACTAAAACTGCACTCAGGGGCTAATGCATCCTCCAGAGCTAATTTCTCCCTGGTGAAGGTCCTCTCAGCCTCCGCCATCCACTCCTGCGATAGGACCCTCTCAGTCTCTAGCTTTTTCACCTCCACAACCAGCTGCACTATCTCCTTGGTGTGCTCTAACCTGAGCTTCTCCAAAGCCAGCTGATGTTCCCTTTCTTCCCTCCTATCTACCCACTCCTCTGGGGACAGGGAAAGGGATGGGGCACTGCCCCTGGACCCAGCAAGGGACTCCCTATCTAAGGGGTTCTCACTATCTACTGGCGTCCCCGCCCTGTCATTTTCTTCCTCCTATTCACACGTCTCAGGCCCTCCCTCCAAACCACCTCTTAGGTATGCAGAGGGATAATCAGACAGGTTCCCTCAGGGCTCTAAGGGTTCTCCCCTAAGGGATGCTTCCTAAAGGAACAGCTTTCTGAGGATGCCACGGGCCTGGCACATCTGTGCCCATGGGGCCCCCCCTTTGGACTCTTTAAATAACATTGTCCCCCGTCGTTGCAGTTGCCCACTGGCAAGCGGTACAACTGATAAAACATGGCCAATCTGGAAGACCCGGGCCCCTCTGGGCCCTCTAACAACAAATATGCCCATTGTTGGGGCGGCCCACTCTCTCGCGGGACCGCCCAGACACTAGAACCGACACCGTGCCTTGAAAGGCACCATAACACTGGAGAAGCCCCTACTCACCGGGGCTGCGGGCAGGACTCCTCGAGTATCCCCCCTCACTGGGGAGGCTTCGTCGGCTCTCTTCTTCACTCTGGAGGCTTCAGCTCTTCACCCGTGTGGGGGGGGCAGGCTCGGCGGTGTCTGGGGAGCCCCCACTCCTCAAGGACTCTGCCTCAAGCGGGGCTTCCCCCGATCACGGGAGCCCTGCTCACCATGCCGCCTTCCTCGCTCTTTACTCGGGGCTCCCGCCAGCTGAAGGGAGCCCCGCCAGAGCCTGAGGCAACTTCCTGTCTACACGACAGGACCCGCCCATGTCCAGGCAAGGTTGCCTGACTTCCTCCTTTGGCGCTCCTCTTCCCCGGGCTGCCGTGGTGATCTTCAGCAGCAGGACGCGGGGTGGGCACCTGCCTAAAAATAAACAATGCGGGGTGGGTACCCACCACCAAAGGCACCATAATGCAGGGTGGGCACCCGCCAACATAAAATAAGCATAACGCGGGGCTGCAATTGCGGGGTAGGCTCCTGCTGATTAAATCAGCATCAATGCGGCTGCAATTGTGGGGTAATCTCCCGCTCAATATGGCATCATGGGGGTAATCCCTATGATGGGGATTCCCTCTCCAAGGGCCTGCAGCTCAGCGCTGCGCAGCCCACGCTGTCCTCCTTCCTAGGGCAACAAAAAGAATGCGCTCCCAGGTGCCAGATGCAGTCTGTAGGCCCATGGAGCATAGCGGAGCCAAGGGAGGCCAGCAAAAGGGCCCTCCAGCTGGGAGGTAAGACCCCGTGGCGGTTCCTCCTGGGCCCCAGCAGCAGCAAGCCCCCAGCACAGAACAGAACAAGAGCAATTTCATGGGGTCACAGTCCCTATATTTATATTAGGCATTCCTTTGTCTGTAGTGCAGGGTATGGGGGAACCAGATTCAACTGGTTCAGGGGTATCAGACACACCACAGGGGGCAAAGCCAGCATTGTACAGGCTGGGCACAGTCCTATTCAGAGTCAGGGGATTACTCCTCCCACTACTCCCAGTGCAGATGTCCCAATCAGCCTAGTGCTGACTCACCCTGCCCCTCCTGAAGCCACACACACCTCCCAGCCCCTGTCACTCACAAGCCAGACATGCAATTCACATCAGGCAGGCAGACACATAGCACACAGAAATGCCAACTTCTAAAAGTGGCATTTCTAAAATAGTCATAATAAATCTGCGCACTCCATTGCATAGCATTTATTATTACTATTCCAACCATACTAAACTTGACCACACTGCTCCTCTAATAACAGGAATTACGACTGACACACTTATCAGGGAACCCCCAATGCATTCCTATGGGAGAGCAGGCCAATCTCACCAAATGTAACACAGAGCGCGCACACACTTTACACAGGACAGCAGCGCTAAAGTTCCCAGAGTCCTAAATCCACTACCACAATGTTAGAAAAAAGGCTAGGAGAAAAGCAAAAAGTTTAGGGATGACCCTGCAAAAAGGGCCAAGTCCAACACTCATTTTAATAATAAATGCTATGCAATGGAGTGCGCAGATTTATTATGACTATTTTAGAAATGCCACTTTTAGAAGTTGGCATTTCTGTGTGCTATGTGTCTGCCTATTATTAGATATTCCATATATTCTCCTGATGTAAATCATGCCCTATTGTCCATTGCTATTTTAACTGGTATTCCCTCGATGGCAAACAAACTATTGAAGAAATCTATTACCTTTGCTTTGGTGGCAAAATCAACAAACTTGACATCAAGCCATCTAAAAAGATTCAACAAGAGAAATAGTGACTTACTGCTACCTGCCAACACATTGAGTGAACCAATAATATCTCCCCCAACTTAGCCCAAAATCCACAGGTCTTAGTACAATGACTTGGAACTTGTCACTAATGGCACTTCATTCACTGCCTCACAGAGTGTTCCACCCACCTATCTAACGCATGCCACCAGAACCTGTTCTGATCCTAATCTTTGTTTCCCTCACGCATATGTGCTCATTACTAAACCCTTTCACACATTTTAGACAGAACGTTCCTTCAGATCAGATCACCTTAGCAAATCAACAACCACTTACAACTTTACAGACATTTGCAGATACACCCTAACTTATTTATCCGAGTTCCTAGGTCCTGGTCAACATCTGATCACATGATGCATCTCCTTTCCCCCAACCTCTCCTCACACAACAAAGCTAGCCACTCCGACTCTGAAATAGATTTCCTACTAGCAGCAGATACCGAACAAACCACTATACTTCACTCTTCCTCCTCTGTGTCCTTCACAAGAATAAAAGTTTGATTGACTGGTAAACGTGAAAAACAATTAGCAAAGCTATTCTCTATCCTTGGGATCTACCCCATCTAATTACAATTCTCTTCCAATCTGAATTGACATTTTGTAATTCTAGGGATAGCTCTTCCATGTATGTTAGTAGTGAACAAAACAAGTAGGGGTTTGTAATACTCATATTGGGAACCAACAAATAGCTTTTGAAATTATGAATTCCCAACATACATGACGGGCTTCCTTTTCAATCAGCGAAAATGTGTGAATTATGTTCCTTTTAAACTTCAGCAAAAACCAAAAGAAATGATGGACGGAGTGTTGAACATTGCAAGCACTCACCCCCAATCAACTGATCTGGGTTTAATCCATCACCGTTCTTTAGCCCACTCTGCCACCCCAGTTCAGACATGGCCATATGCAAATCAGTCTGACCCTGTGCCTCATGGGAACAGTCCAGCCCGAACTGCCAAGCCATGTCTTCCCTGGACCGGATACAAGCTTCCTAGGATCGGTTTCTGGCATTTCAGCCTTCTTCAGCCAGGCTTGCTTGAATCCAGTGGCAAAGTGAGCAAGGGACTCACGTCTGAGCATACCCTACCAACTTATGGCGAACAAAGCAAAAACCAAAGGAAATGATGGACCGAGTGTTGAACATTGCAAGCACTCACCCCCAGTCAACTGCTCTGGGTTTAATCCATCACCGTTCTTTAGCCCACTCTGCCACCCCAGTTCAGACATGGCCATATGCAAATCAGTCTGACCCTGTGCCTCATGGGAACAGTCCAGCCCGAACTGCCAAGCCATGTCTTCCCTGAACCGGATACAAGCTTCCTAGGACCGGTTTCTGGCATTTCAGCCGTCTTCAGCCAGGCTTGCTTGAATCCAGTGGCAAAGTGAGCAAGGGACTCACGTCTGAGCATACCCTGCCAACTTATGGCGAACAAAGCAAAAACCAAAGGAAATGATGGACGGAGTGTTGAACATTGCAAGCACTCACCCCCAGTCAACTGAGCTGGGTTTAATCCATCACCGTTCTTTAGCCCACTCTGCCACCCCAGTTCAGACATGGCCATATGCAAATCAGTCTGACCCTGTGCCTCATGGGAACAGTCCAGCCCGAACTGCCAAGCCATGTCTTCCCTGGACCGGATACAAGTTTCCTAGGACCAGTTTCTGGCATTTCAGCCGTCTTCAGCCAGGCTTGCTTGAATCCAGTGGAAAAGTGAGCAAGGGACTCACGTCTGAGCATACCCTGCCAACTTATAGCAAACAAAGCAAAAACCAAAGGAAATGATGGACGGAGTGTTGAACATTGCAAGCACTCACCCCCAGTCACCTGATCTGGGTTTAATCCATCACCGTTCTTTAGCCCACTCTGCCACCCCAGTTCAGACATGGCCATATGCAGATCAGTCTGACCCTGTGCCTCATGGGAACCGTCCAGCCCAGAACTGCCAAGCCATGTCTTCCCTGGACCGGATACAAGCTTCCTAGGAGCGGTTTCTGGCATTTCAGCCTTCTTCAGGCAGGCTTGCTTGAATCCAGTGGCAAAGTGAGCAAGGGACTCACGTCTGAGCATACCCTGCCAACTTATGGCGAACAAAGCAAAATCCAAAGGAAATGATGGACGGAGTGATGTCATCAGTGATGTCATTTGAGATGTCATCAGTGATGTCAACAGTGATGTCACTGACCATGTCATGAGGGATTTAATATGTGACGTCATCAGCAGTGCATTGCGGGGGCGCGAGTTATAGTTAGCTGAACTAACTATAACAGGGGAATTTTTAGGGTTTTGTACGAGGGAAATGTCCAGCTAACTATAACACCCCTGAAACCTATGGTTTTTTCAGTGAATTTCTAAGGTTTTTTAAATGCCAATTCCTAAGTATAATGTGCATGAAACCTATGGTTTTTTCAGTGAATTTCAAAGGTTTTTGAAATGCTAATTCCTATCTATAACTTATCTCTAAAGATATCATGAAAAGCATTCTTTTTTAAATGTAGGGTGCACATTAGTTTTGTGGAAAAGCATCTTTGTGATTGGTTAAGAAAAAGCAGTTTCAACGTGGAGTACATATCATAGGATCAAATTTGCTCAGCTCAACCACACGTGCTACTTGCATTTGGAAGGTACTGTTCGAACTTAAAACAATCGTCAACTTTTAACCTGCACGTGTCGTTAAATGTTCAAGAAAATGTTACAATAACATATTGTAAAGGTTTTAAAAATTTATAAACTTTTAACCTGCACGTATTGTAGAATGTTCTAGAAAGTGTGTTGATAGAATACGTTGCACTTCTGACTTCTATGTGTTGTTGAATATTTAAAAAAATTGTTCATATGGAAAATTAAAAAGAAACCAATAGAGAAGTTTTGAAACCTAAAAGAATCAAGGAACTATTCTAATTTATTCTTTACATGTATTTATATGTGCAGCAACAAAAGCACTAGGAAGACGAAGAAGCAGGGAGTGGGGGGACGGGGGGAGATGAGCAGAATGGCACACATGCAAAATTAAGTACAGCACAAGTATAGACAAATAATGGCCAAAATGAAACACACTAACAAGGAGCACAAGTCACACAACCCCCCAACATCACACCACTGAACAAGCATAGAAGTGAAAACCACGCTGTATTCATACAGTATGGTGCCGATCACGATCCGGTAAAAAATGTCCCCGTACGACTCGTATCGGGTCTTTTTACCGTACGAATCGTACAAGTGCCGTACGAACTGGCAATCACGATTCGCATGGTAAAAAGTCCATACGAACCGCACTGGGAATATTTCCCCACACGTCCCCGGGTCGGAAAATGTGTCCGACACGTCCTCGGACGATTTACCTTACAAACGTAAAAATCCAAGTCCGACCGAGGAATCACGATCCATCCCGTGCGTCCGAGCGTACAACCGTATGGAAAAAACACCGTCCGCACCGAACACCTATAGCAACCATGGAGACATGTGCCCGCATACGCGCCCAACACTCCCCCCAGCCCCCGTACGTCCGACACGTATCCCCCGTATATGTATACCCCCACCCGTCTAGGTACACCCCAGTACGTTCCAGTCGTACCCCCACCCCAGTACGTGTCGTACCCCCGTGTACCTACACCCCAGTACGTTCGAGCCCCACCCCCACCCCAGTACGTGTCATACCCCCCGTGTACCTACACCCCAGTACGTTCCAGTCGTACCCCCACCCCAGTACGTGTCGTACCCCCGTGTACCTACACCCCAGTACGTTCGAGCCCCACCCCCACCCCAGTACGTGTCGTACCCCCGTGTACCTACACCCCAGTACGTTCCAGTCGTACCCCCACCCCAGTACGTGTCGTACCAACGTCAATGTACACCCCAGTACGTTCCAGTCGTACCCCCACCCCAGTACGTGTCGTACCACCGTCAATGTACACCCCCCCACCCCTGTACGTGTCGTACCACCGTCAATGTACACCCCCCCACCCCTGTACGTGTCGTACCACCGTCTATGTACACCCCAGTACGTTCCAGTCGTACCCCCACCCCAGTACGTGTCGTACCCCCGTGTACCTACACCCCAGTACGTTCGAGCCCCACCCCCACCCCAGTACGTGTCGTACCAACGTCAATGTACACCCCAGTACGTTCCAGTCGCACCCCCACCCCAGTACGTGTCGTACCCCCGTGTACCTACACCCCAGTACGTGCGAGCCACACCCCCACCCCAGGACGTGTCATAGCCCCGTCTACCCACACCCCAGTACGTTCCAGTCGTACCCCCACCCCAGTACGTGTCGTACCACCGTCAATGTACACCCCCCCACCCCAGTACGTGCCGTACCACCGTCAATGTACACCCCCCCACCCCAGTACGTGCCGTACCACCGTCAATGTACACCCCCCCACCCCAGTACGTGCCGTACCACCGTCAATGTACACCCCCCCACCCCAGTACGTGCCGTACCACCGTCAATGTACACCCCCCCACCCCAGTACGTGTAGTACCACCGTCAATGTACACCCCCCACCCCAGTACGTGCCGTACCACCGTCAATGTACACCCCCCACCCCAGTACGTGTCGTACCACCGTCAATGTACACCCCCCCACCCCAGTACGTGTCGTACCACCGTCAATGTACACCCCCCCACCCCAGTACGTGCCGTACCACCGTCAATGTACACCCCCCCACCCCAGTACGTGTCGTACCACCGTCAATGTACACCCCCCCACCCCAGTACGTGTCGTACCACCGTCAATGTACACCCCCCCACCCCAGTACGTGTCGTACCACCGTCCATGTACACCCCCCCACCCCTGTACGTGTCGTACCCCCCGTGTACCTACACCCCAGTACGTGCGAGCCACACCCCCACCCCAGGACGTGTCATAGCCCCGTCTACCCACACCCCAGTACGTTCCAGTCGTACCCCCACCCCAGTACGTGTCGTACCCCCCGTGTACCTACACCCCAGTACGTGCGAGCCACACCCCCACCCCAGGACGTGTCATAGCCCCGTCTACCCACACCCCAGTACGTTCCAGTCGTACCCCCACCCCAGTACGTTCCTGGCGCACCCCCAACACAACCTCCTAAGTACGGAGCGCACCCCATGCCCCAACATCACAACCGCATGTACGAGTCTTACAAAGCCACACACAAGGACAAAATCGTACAACCAAATGGCCCATGTACACACCGTACACACGCTCAAAACGCACGTACACAACAAGGACAAAACAAAACAACTCAACAATACACAATTCGAAAGGCACACAGCCACTAAACATGGCCAACAACCACTAAAATAACACAATCACTGACCTGCAACTGTCAAAAACAAACAGAGGCCCAATACACCACCACTCCTTATAACACACCCACCCAAAATTCAAACACTGCCACACCCACCCATGGACCAATGAAAAGGGCCCACACACACAAACCATGAGCCTTTGCAACAGACCCACTGCTGCCAGACACCACAGAACCAGACTACAAGCGACACCACATCTTACACTTGCACACCTTCACACGACCACCCTCACAAACACCCTCTCATCACATTCACACACACACACAACCATCCACACCCCCCCCAACATCCACACCCCCCCCACACCCACACCATCCCCACCCATACCCCTCACCATGCCCACTACCAAGAATCCAAAGTTCAGTCACCGAGAGTTGGAGGTCCTTGTTGATCAAATCCTCAGAGTCGAGCCACAGATCTTTGGAACATTGGTCAGAAGCACCAGCCAGGCAGCCAAAACAGCCATGTGGCAGACCATCGTCGATGCTGTGAATGCTGTTGCGGACACCAGGAGGACCAAGCAGGATTGCCAGAACAGGTGGTACGATCTGCGGAGGAGGGTCAGAGCCAAGAGACAGGAGGAACACGACCAGGCCAACGCCACCGGAGGAGGGCCCTCCCGCAGAGCCGTACAGTACCATCCCTGGGAGGAGAGGGTGATGGCCATACTGCCGGTGGAGGCAGTTGAAGGAGTAGAAGGACTCCGAGACCCGGGTGAGTACACAAACAACGCACCTCACATGGGGGGAACTGCAACCACAACCAAAATTAATAACAGGCACGCAACCACCACAAGCCATCGCATTACTCAACCACACTCCATGAGCAGGCACATGCCACTGCTGCCACCATGCCCCATGCACCCAGCTGGACAATGTCAAGTCACAGGCCACAGAAGACAACAACACATGACACGGTAACCCGGATGGCGGGAGGCTGGGCACCAAGAATCACATAGTGCGACTCCAAAGCAGACAACAATGCCCTCTGCCCATATGGCCTAGGTCACAGCCAGACAAACACTGTGTCCCAACACAGGAATGACTTGCCAGCAAATGGCGGACGCCTTGCATCAACACATGGGGGTGAAGGCACTGTTTTGCACATGCCAGCAGCTAATGAACAGCCAACAGTGTGAAAGAGTGGCAGCACACACCACCACAGCAGCAGCGCACAGACACACAGCAGACAAAATGGGTGCCTGGAGATCAGAAACAAACTCACATCAACAGGCCAAGGGCCACTCAAAGATCTGCTAACAGTGTGTGCCCAGGAAGCTGGGCCAAGGTGACAGAGGGTGACACACGGAGGGAGGGAGAGGGGGACACAGAGGGAGGGAGAGGGGGACTGAGAGGGAGGGAGACGGACAGAGGGAGGAGGCTGACACACAGAGGGAGGGAGAGGGGGACAGAGAGGGAGGGAGAGGGGGACACAGAGGGAGGGAGAGGGGGACTGAGAGGGAGGGAGACGGACAGAGGGAGGAGGCTGACACACAGAGGGAGGGAGAGGGGGACAGAGAGGGAGGGAGAGGGGGACAGAGAGGGAGGGAGACACCGGAAGATGGACAGAGGGAGGAGGCTGACACACAGAGGGAGGGAGAGGGGGACACAGAGGGAGGGAGAGTGGGACTGAGAGGGAGGGAGACGGACAGAGGGAGGAGGCTGACACACGGAGGGAGGGAGAGGGGGACACAGAGGGTGGGAGAGGGGGACAGAGAGGGAGGGAGAGGGGGACTGAGAGGGAGGGAGACGGACAGAGGGAGGAGGCTGACACACGGAGGGAGGGAGAGGGGGACACAGAGGGTGGGAGAGGGGGACAGAGAGGGAGGGAGAGGGGGACTGAGAGGGAGGGAGACGGACAGAGGGAGGAGGCTGACACACAGAGGGAGGGAGAGGGGGACAGAGAGGGAGGGAGAGGGGGACAGAGAGGGAGGGAGACACAGGAAGATGGACACAGGGAGGAGGCTGACACACAGAGGGAGGGAGAGGGGGACAGAGAGGGAGGGAGAGGGGGACAGAGAAGGAGGGAGACACAGGGAGAGCAAATCAGTCCTTTGGTGTGTGGGAATGTCTGCTCGTCAGCAGGTGGACTGCGTGCATGTAGACAAGGGTGGCCAGTGCCAGAACCCCCCCTCTTCATCATGGCAAAACGCAGGGCCATGTTACAACCTGTACACGAGCACAAGGACAGCCACCTGCATCATATAAGTGTGTGGATCCACTCCATGTGCACATGTACAGTGCTACAAGGAAGGCGCAAATGCATAGCTCGCCACACATGCACACTCCACTGCTGACTGCAGTCACACTTGACGCAGCAAGTAAGACTGTGCCACACATAGTTGAAGGGGCCAAATTGGTGCCCAAGGGACACACACATGCACAAGT
Organism: Triturus cristatus; assembly: GCF_964204655.1. Classification (NCBI taxonomy): domain Eukaryota; kingdom Metazoa; phylum Chordata; class Amphibia; order Caudata; family Salamandridae; genus Triturus; species Triturus cristatus. The sequence goes on along the minus strand of NC_140587.1, from coordinate 119,076,292 downwards.
GCACTGTGAGTGGAATGCAAGACAGATCCTAATTCCAAGAGGAAATGTGCCAACTTTGTAACGGATGAAACATGGATGTTGCATGGATCCAAATTAACATTGTCTCTCACACACACAGGTCAACGTCGTGCTGCACCCCCCAACACTGGGGGGAACACTCACAGGACCCGGATCTGCAGGAGACCGATCCCACCGGCAGCGACCACTCTCACCACTCTGCGGACGACCCCGACCGACCTGGCCCCTCTGGTGTCCAACCACCTGCAGCACCTGCGTCAGGTACAACCGTGCCAACCACCACCCCCACTCCTGCCACATCCCAGGAGACACCCAGGATCCCTGCCCCAACACCACAATGCAGCCAGGCTCGCCAGGAGGGACACGGTGTCCCGGGCACCCAGGAGGAGGCAGGCGACAACGCCAATGCCACCCCTCAGGGGTCCCGGAGACCCGATGTGCCCACAAGTGCAGGCCAGACGCAAGTGGGCAGGGGTGGTGGGAGTGGAGGACGGCGGAGGCGCGAGCCTGACCAGTTGGCTGGGGATCCGGTATTTTCCCATGTCCGTAACATCCTGGACTCATACCGGCAGGACACCATGGGCATGGCCCAGGTTGTGTCCGTCCTCGAGGGGATCAAGGTCCAGCAGGCCCAGCAACATGCGGAGCTAATAGCCTGTCTACAGCTACACCAACGGAGGATGGAGGACAGACAGGCTGAGCAAGTGACGGCGTCCCAGGGGATTCACGCTGAACTCCGTCGGATGGCCGACACCATGGCCGACCCTCCCTGTGCCAGAAGGCGGAGAACATCACCACCCACAGGGAGGGATCATGAGGAGGAGGAGGAAACATCCGACGGAGCATCCCAGACGTCGTCACGGCCTGCTGCTGAGGTTCCCCGCAGGAAGCCGGGTCGTCCACGGAAAGGACCGTGAGGGTGGCTGCTCCATCACCATCTCCCAGGACACCTGGCCTGGCACCTGGCCCACTGGAGCAACAGCATCACAGCATCAAGAGACATTCTCTGCCACATGGCCCTGCTGGTCACTGGCTGACCAATGTTGACAAAGACTGTGGCATGGACTCTGAGGATTTCCAATGGCAAGGACACCAACTCCCCTACTGAACTTTGGATTCCCTAATCCCGGAAAGCCCCTCACTTTGCCTCCCCCCCCCCCAATAATAAATCACACTATTAAGAGTAGATGCCTGCTGGTAGCATTATTACCTAACATGTGTCTTGTACAGTCTAAACATGCCTGAGTCATCTGTTCACTTCAACCATCCACACCCTGGGGCCTGAGTCTGGCACAGGACACATGGGTCACAGTTTTTTAGGCAAGACAGACATGGAGCACCATACACACCCGTGATGGTCAGAACCAGCTGAGGGGGTGGCCGAACAACCGTGCTGACAGACACATTGAGTACAGCAACAGTCATGCGCAGAGGTCAGGGATCCTGGCCCGTGTCCTGGGGGGCACCCAGGTACGTGTAGACAGGTGGCAGAACCATGTCCTGCAAGCTTGAGTCCGGTGGATGCAGAGAATGGGGTCATGGACAACGTTGGATGCATGGGGATGGCACATGTCACAATACCCACACAGTCATGGACATCATGCCCAATACACAGTCTCAGCACACACACACAGCTTGCATCTTGCCACTCGACACATTGACACATAGCCACAATCAGGGAATACCATGCCAGACATGCAGGATGCACCGTGCCAACACACCAGCATTGACTGAGAAGAGGCACCTTGGAGGCATAGGGACACCTTTAATAGTCATGTTTTTGGGATTGCAGAGGCAACTTGAAGTACACATGAACACATCATGTGGAGTAACATGTGGCTCCAACACTGGCACCCCCCTTCTGCAGCACAAATGCGTGATAGCCATGGAACTGGCACACAAGTGTCGGCTAACAGCTAAATACCCACAGCTGCTCACGGAGAGACTGCCATACACCATACATCCGCTGATGTGGAAGTCCCACGCCATGTCAAGACAATGTTAACCGTATGTGTCCGAGGGCAGTGTCACACACATTGATGCCTTCATCACAATCCACTATCCCATCACTGATGACTGACAACCAGGCAGCCCATCTATTCAGGTGTACCCAGCTGCATGTCGTGTCCCATGGGGATGCCACATGTCTGCTGAGGAACCAAACCCCGACCGGGGCAGTGTGCACACATCGTGAACAACTGCCTCACCCAATACACCCCAGATGCATCCCTTACCCCATGGAGACTTCCAAACGTGTCCGTGCCTGTAACGCTGAGTCAGCCCACGATGCCATGTCCATGAGGAATAGCAGTGCCACAACAATGCAACCAGAAGACGGCATGCGCAAGTACCTGGGGAAGAGAGACACACAAGAAGTCAGCCACAAAACGCACAGCCACTTGCATGTGCATTGACTCGACACATGTATGGATGACAACATGCTAGGTCACAATTATGAGTGGGGAAATACTACCATCACTGCCACCATCACTCCAGTGACACACCCACACACACCTCTGACTCACGTGCCATACATGCAGGTGGAGACACGCATCACAACACATGCCACACGGGGACCAAGGCGTGCACACTCAGACACTGGTACTCACCACTAAGCAAAGAAGTCGCGTATGAGCCGAGTCCGGATGTCCTCTTGCGGCTCCACATCCTCCACATCACTAGCCCCATTGCCAAGCCCTTCGTCCTCCACGGGTGGATGGTCCTCGTCATGTTGATTCAGGATGAGTGGCACAGCTCTTTCAACTGCCATGTTGTGCAGCATGCAGCAGACCATGAAGATCTTGCAGACCTTCGCCGGGGCATATGGGAGTGCGCCGCCGGTCTTGTGGAGGCACCTGAATCGGCTCTTCAGCATGCCAAACGTCCTCTCTATCACTCGCCTTGTCCGGCCATGGGCGGTGTTGTAGCGGAGCTGGGCCGGCGTGATGGGGTTGCGGAGAGGTGTCAGCAGCCAAGGCATGTTGGGATAGCCAGCGTCCCCTAAATGGAAAGCACATGGATATCGTTAGAACTGGCGAAGCGGTCGTGCTGGTCGGCCAAACAGAATACAGGACAGACAGACTGTACCCACCAACAACACATGCCCGTTCGTTGCGCAGCTGCATCATCATATCAGGCATCCCGCTACGCCTCATGATGTAGGCATCGTGTGCTGATCCTGGGAAACGAGCACAGACATGTGAAATCACCATGTTGGACAGACACACCACAAGGGCATTGATGGAGTGGTAGTGCTTCCGATTGCGGTACGCCACCTCCCGTGCGTGTGGTGGTACCAAACCTACATGTGTCCCATCTATGGACCCAATGACATGGGGCATCCCTCCCAGGGCATAGAAACCACGCTTGACCTCAGTCATCTGTTCAGGGGTTGGGAACTTGATGAAGTCATCCAGGTGAATCAACATGGCCTCCAAGAAATCATGCAGCACACCGCTGAACATGCTCTGGGACATGCCACCAACATGAGCTATGGTATTTTGGAAGGTACCCGTGGCAAGGAAATGTAGGGCAGCCATTACCTTCAGCTGGGGTGTCAGTGCCGTAGGATACCTGTGCTGCGGTTGCAGGTGTGGTGCCAGTCTCGCCGTCAGCTCCAGAATCAACGGTTGGGTGAAGCGGTAGAGCCGGATCCTGTCATTCTCCTGCATGGTGGCCAAGTCTGGAATTCTTCGGGCAACAGGAGGCGCTCTGCAGTAATTTGGAAGTGACAAGGAAGAGTGAGTGCACTACGAGAACAACTCATGTCTACTGAGCACATGTAAATCTGGCAATACACACATGCCACATAGGGAGTCAGGCATGTGCTACATGCCCAGGACACGTATGGATGCAAGGTGACACTCCTTCCAAGACCCAGCTACACACGGTGATTGAGAAACTCCCCATGCCACGCCATGGAAATAGCTGTGTCCCAGTGCAAGTGCACTGCCCGACGCAAGACAGGAGTGACATACACCCACACATCAGCAGAAGTGTGATGCCGATTGCAGAGACTGGCAGCGGAACACTTGAGCCACAGGTCACATGACATTACACTAGTCCAGCCCACACACCTTGCCATGAAGGTGCACATGTCATGACTCCCCACACATTCCTTGTGAGTTTGCTGACATGGCCTTGTCACGCTACTCCGTGTCCCTTGCATACATGTGCACCTCACATCCGATAACACATGTGGCATGGTGTTGGGAACAGTGTGCAATGACAATCTACACACAGCCACATGTTGGTTGCTGCAACGGCTGCAGCTTTTGAGGGTGCTACAACATCAACCTGATGTAAATCCCGGACACGTATATGGCATAGTCACATTGTGCACTGTGGGTAGTGATAAGTCATGTGTCATGACCCCTGTACCGGGCATCATGGGACACTTCCGTGTGTTGGTGTCCGTGCCATGCCAGTGACGCTCACCCCAAGTGCGCAGTCCCACATGCACACATGTCAAAGGAGTCAAGGGCATGCCTGGCACACATTGCACCCTCACACAGTACACATGTACACATCTCATCATACATCTGGTGCCTTCTCCACTCAGGAGGCATGTTCCACATCACAGCCTGTGACACCTGTGCCACACACATGTGGTAATGCACAGACGATGCCTTGATGTCCATTCCTGGACAAGTATGTCCATCCATGGACAAGTATGTCCGCCCTATTCCTACATGTGTGTCGCCTATCACCACAGTGATGTGTAAAATCCGCCGTACTGCTGCTGAGAGGGCCTGTGCATGTTCCCAAATCACTGTGGGAGTGCTGCCGTATGTGTACCCATCATGATGGCGAGCGTAGATGCGAGTGTACGGTCCGTACCACTACGAGTACGCATACGCGTGCAGACCCATAGTGATAGAGAGCGTAGATGCGAGTGTACGGCCCTATCACTATGGGTCTGCACGCGTATGCGTACCCGTAGTGGTACGGACCGTACACTCGCATCTACGCTCTCCATCACTATGGGTCTGCACGCGTATGCGTACCCGTAGTGGTACGGACCGTACACTCGCATCTACGCTCTCCATCACTATGGGTCTGCACGCGTATGCGTACCCGTAGTGGTACGGACCGTACACTCGCATCTACGCTCTCTATCACTATGGGTCTGCACGCGTATGCGTACCCGTAGTGGTACGGACCGTACACTCGCATCTACGCTCTCCATCACTATGGGTCTGCAGGCGTATGCGTAGCCGTAGTGGTACGGACCGTACACTCGCATCTACGCTCTCCATCACTATGGGTCTGCACGCGTATGCGTACCCGTAGTGGTACGGACCGTACACTCGCATCTACGCTCTCCATCACTATGGGTCTGCACGCGTATGCGTACTCGTAGTGATAGTGAGCGTAGATGTGAGTGTACGGTCCGTACCACTACGGGTACGCATACGCGTGCAGACCCATAGTGATAGAGAGCGTAGATGTGAGTGTACGGTCCGTACCACTACGGGTACGCATACGCGTGCAGACCCATAGTGATAGTGAGCGTAGATGCGAGTGTACGGTCCGTACCACTACGGGTACGCATACGCGTGCAGACCCATAGTGATGGTGAGCGTAGATGCGAGTGTTCGGTCCGTACCACTACGGGTACGCATACGCGTGCAGACCCATAGTGATAGGGCCGTACACTCGCATCTACGCTCTCTATCACTATGGGTCTGCACGCGTATGCGTACCCGTAGTGGTACGGACCGTACACTCGCATCTACGCTCACTATCACTATGGGTCTGCACGCGTATGCGTACCCGTAGTGGTACGGACCGAACACTCGCATCTACGCTCACCATCACTATGGGTCTGCAGGCGTATGCGTACCCGTAGTGGTATGGACCGTACACTCGCATCTACGCTCTCCATCACTATGGGTCTGCACGCGTATGCGTACCCGTAGTGGTACGGACCGTACACTCGCATCTACGCTCTCCATCACTATGGGTCTGCACGCGTATGCGTACTCGTAGTGATAGTGAGCGTAGATGTGAGTGTACGGTCCGTACCACTACGGGTACGCATACGCGTGCAGACCCATAGTGATAGAGAGCGTAGATGTGAGTGTACGGTCCGTACCACTACGGGTACGCATACGCGTGCAGACCCATAGTGATAGTGAGCGTAGATGCGAGTGTACGGTCCGTACCACTACGGGTACGCATACGCGTGCAGACCCATAGTGATGGTGAGCGTAGATGCGAGTGTTCGGTCCGTACCACTACGGGTACGCATACGCGTGCAGACCCATAGTGATAGGGCCGTACACTCGCATCTACGCTCTCTATCACTATGGGTCTGCACGCGTATGCGTACCCGTAGTGGTACGGACCGTACACTCGCATCTACGCTCACTATCACTATGGGTCTGCACGCGTATGCGTACCCGTAGTGGTACGGACCGTACACTCACATCTACGCTCACTATCACTACGAGTACGCATACGCGTGCAGACCAAAAGTGATGGAGAGCGTAGGCATGCATGTACGGGCCGTTGCCATGCATTTGGGGTGCCCTAGGGCCCCCACACGCACCGTACCTGTGTGTGATGCTCCAAATTACATAGGGGACAAGTATTAAGGCCTACATGCATGCTGGTTGTCATGGAGACCAAGTTCAAAATTCGAAATTGTTCTGGAAGGTGCACAGCAGAAGTCAGTTGGGATTTGTCTACTTTGTTGCAATGTGTTTGTGGGGCTGACATCATGCAGGAGAATGAAACCGATAGAGAACCCACAGACTGCTAGGTTTGAAGGGATTGGTGGAAACATAGGATGCAAATGTGAGTGACCAATCTCTCTGTACTCCTGTGCATGAGACTGGGCAGAAGGGCACATATAAGGCAGCCAGGTCCCATGAGGGAGCACTTGCCTGCACATCTTTGCATTCGTCGACCCAGCTGCTGCTACTGATTCCCTGGAACCATGTCAAGGGCTGTGGAGAGGACACAGCCATTCACCCTGGAGGAGAACATGGCTCTGCTGGATGTGATCCTCCCACAGTACTCCATGCTGTATGGGCGACCAGGTTATCAGGTGAGTGCATAGGCCACTGCCACAGACTGTCCCTATGTGGTGACTGTGACTTCTGCCATTGCGTCCAGGTGTAACACACATGCCATGTACTGTCTGGGGGGTCCCAGGGGGGGTTGCCTGATGTCTCCCAGCAGTGCCCTGAGACAGGAGGGGTGGGGGCCTATCACTCACAGCAGTGCCCTGAGACAGGAGGGGTGGGGGCCTATCACTCACAGCAGAGCCCTGAGCCAGGAGGGGTGTGTGCAGAGTCCTCCCAGCATTGCCCTGAGACAGGAGGGGTGGGTGTGGAGTCCTCCCAGCAGTGCCCTGAGACAGGAGGGGTGGGTGCCCATCACTCCCAGCAGTGCCCTGAGACAGGAGGGGTGGGTGTGGAGTCCTCCCAGCAGTGCCCTGAGACAGGAGGGGTGGGTGTGGAGTCCTCCCAGCAGTGCCCTGACACAGGAGGGGTGGGTGCCCATCACTCCCAGCAGTGCCCTGAGACAGGAGGGGTGGGTGTGGAGTCCTCCCAGCAGTGCCCTGAGACAGGAGGGGTGGGTGTGGAGTCCTCCCAGCAGTGCCCTGACACAGGAGGGGTGGGTGTGGAGTCCTCCCAGCAGTGCCCTGACACAGGAGGGGTGGGTGCAGAGTCCTCCCAGCAGTGCCCTGACACAGGAGGGGTGGGTGCCTATCACTCCCAGCAGTGCCCTGAGACAGGAGGGGTGGGTGTGGAGTCCTCCCAGCAGTGCCCTGACACAGGAGGGGTGGGTGCAGAGTCCTCCCAGCAGTGCCCTGAGACAGGAGGGGTGGGTGTGATGCACAGTGTGAGCCTTGATCATTGATTGTGACATTGACATCATTCCACCTGTGTACCCACTGTGGCACGTAGTGCTTTTTCCCTCACCAGGGGATGATGTCCCTATGACAAAGGTGCAATGCGTTGGCTGCATGACATGCCTTGTTGTAACCAGCTAATTTGTACCCATATGTCTCTCTGTGACATGTGGCTGGTGTATTGATGTGGTGTTACTTGTTCCTCCTCACAGGTAGGCGCCACTGCCAAGGAGCAGATCTGGCTGACCGCCGTCAGTGCCGTGAGGGGTGTGGATGGTCGGAGGCGGAGCCTGCCCCAGGTGAGGAAACGCTGGCAGGATATCCGGTGCTGGACGCGGAGGATTGCACGGCTCCTGCTGGGGGACTCACCTGAGAGCCACAAGAACCGCGGCCGCCGCCGTCTGAGCCACCTCCACAGGCGTGTGCTGCCGGTGGTCTTTCCAGACCTGGAGAGGCGCTTACAGGCGATGCAGCAGCCGGAAGGGGGTAGGTACATGTGTGTTTGTTGTGTGTCACCGGCATTTGTAAGGGCACAGTAGCATGAATCCACTGGCAGGGTTTAAAGGTGCTGTGCAGATCCTGTTTGCCCCAGTATAGCGCTGTGCCCCTGCCACCCTTCCCCTCCTTGCAATGTGTTCCCTGGTCTGTGTGTAGTCACTCCTTCACAGGGTAATGTAGGCTGGCGCTTTGTCCACGGGAACAATGTCTGTAGCATCATGTGTGGGGGTGGTGTGTAACAGGTTGTGGGACCTTGCCTGTGCACTGTCAAGTTCACTGCATGTGGGTTCCATGTCAGTTGGCACTGATGCTGACTCCAGACATGGGAGTTGGTCTCTCATGTGTCATGCCTTACAGCGCGCATGTCCTATGTAGTGGCCTGTGACATGATGTGCATGAGTGTGCGATACACATAGTGCAGGGATGGTGACGTGTGTTGCAGTCATTACCATTCAGTAGCATGTAGTTGCGTGCCCACTACTGTCCCCTGGGGCACCTTTTCCTCAGTGGTGTATGTGTCATCATAAACGTGGCCACTGTCAGTGTCTACAGCGTAAGTTGTGCTCTGTGCCATTGTCCCCTGTCACCATGTATATAGACGTGCTAATTTGTACAGGTGTCCACTGTGCAGCCTGACCTGATTGTCCTTCTTCATACTCACAGTTGCCAGTGCCTGTGTGTCTTGTTATACTCATCTGAGGATGGGCACTGGTACCTCATTATTTGTACAGGCGCACCTTGGCTGTTTGGCGTCCAATCTTGCTTTTTGCCTGCCCCTGTGTGTATCACCCAGACTATGAGATGTTGGTGCCACCTGTGTCTCAACAATTTGCCTCGTGTAGGGTCTTGTTGGGGTGGGCAATGCCTATGTGTTAAATCCTGATTACCACTTGCGGGGTCTGGGCAGTGTGTGATGTGCCTGGACACACACGCAATGTGCAGTGACCGAGTCATGCTGTGCATGTTTTCAGCATTACCTATGCAGCATGTGTCTCAAGTTCATGGATATGGTCCCTGGTCATCGGTATTTTCTCCAACGCTGTGTGGTGCAGATGCAGTGCTGGATTGTCCCCAGGGCCTGGGTGCTATGTCAGACTCCTTTTCCTGTGTTTAGCTATTGTCTCATGCTCTCCATGGTATTTCAGTGGCATGGTGGCTCAACCAACTGTGTGTTTCATGCCCTACATCGGTACCCTGTTCAGTAGATGTTAGGGATCTTCCTTTTCAGGCCATGCAATGTTACCTATGTAGATTGGACTCATGTGACAGATGTGTACAGGTGTCTGAATAATTTCTGTCTCTCCACCCTGCCCACAGCATCGTCGGGGGACACAGAGGGAGACATGGACACAGACCAGGCGGAGGGACCGAGCACCAGTGCCAGCCGTGACATCGGGTCTGGCACATCGAGTGGGACAGAGGCGGAGGAGAGTGTGGCCGAGGACCTGTCGACTGGCACATCAGACTACGAAGCTGACAGGTCCGGAGACGATGTCTCCGAGTGGGCGGAGGCTGCACCAGCAGCTGACAGCGGAACAACACCTCGCACCGCCCCCTCAGTTTCCACCAGCCGCCTCCCACTTGCTCGTGTCCCTTCCCAGCGTGCCCGGTCACAGCATGTCTCCTTCCTGCCAGGCACCGCACCCCCTGCCCCTGTCTCCACTGCTGCCGCCAATGCAGAGTCTGTGGACATCCAGCGGCAACTGCAGGTTGGTCAGGCTGCGATCCTTAATGTCCTCCATGCCCACGGCAAAACCCTCACCAACATCGAGGCTTTCTTGGAGGGCATTCATTCATCGCAGGCTGACCAACGCAACTTGCTGAGGTCCATCGACTCCACACTGACTGCAGCAGTGGGTCTCCTGCAGCGCGACCTCCCCCCACCTACCCCTGCCCCATCCACACTTCCCACTCCCATGCCTGTCACACGTACACCCAGACGTCGGCATGCACCCACATCAACGGACACGGGCACCACACCAGCAGGGAAGGTCCACCGCACTCCTCCTGACACGCACACACAGGGTGAGGTAGGCACACCCACTGGGTCGGGGGGCAAACGTGTGACACGCAGCCATAGTGGGAGTCCGCATTCCACCCAGTCCACTCCCTCCAAATCCCCTCCCCTCAGCTCTCCTGGCCACATCTCCCCCAAGGACTCCTTCATGGCCGCTCTGTCCCTGAGCCCCACAGTTACACCACCACGCAAGCGGTCAAGGAGGTCCCCGGTCAGGGTGGTTGAGTCTCCCCCCCTGTCTCCACCCTCCCCCGGTGGCGCTGCGACCCATCCCTCTGACCCCCCCCCCTCCTTGGGGCCTGAGGTCCCTTCGGGTGCAGGGGACTCCCTGGAGGACCTTGCAAAGGTGTGTAGTGCCATCCTGGCCTCCGCCTTTGGCACTGACCCACCCCCTGTGGTGGAGTCCTCCATCCCTGCACCCACAACGCCGCCCCTTTGCCCTGATGTCCCTGCGGTGCCTGTTGCTTCCCCCCCCCCTGATGCCCTCACCAGTGTGGAAGACGATGCCATTTGACTGTGCAGGCAAGGTAGGGGACACGCATCCCACTGTGTCCCCCATCCAGCTGAGAATCATTGACTGCCCTATGGGCTTTGTGAAGATTGAACTGCCTGCGATCCACGGACATTGTGCTCATGCTGAATAAAGCTTAATTTTGTTTTCATTATCACACTACTGCTATGCTGGTATTGGTGTTGGTGGGGCTGCTACATGGTTTTGGGTGGTGTGTAAGGGTTTGGGTGTGTGGGATATGTAGTAGTGTACTGCTCATTGGTGGGACCCTGTGATCTGTGTGCCATCACAAGGTGTTGGCTAACTTTCTGTGTTCATGTAAGCAGTTACTGCATGGTGCACTTGTCCCAGGGTGTATTCCTTCCTCTGTGTACCCAGCTTTCTTCCCTGCAGGGTGTTCCCAATGTTTAGCGCAGAGCTGTGTCTACATGAGCTGTGTGTGTGACGGAGCCCTTCTACTTTGGCCATGCATGCAGGGCCATGTCTCCACCTGCGACAATCGTGGCATCCTTGGTGATCACTGCACTTGTGTGTGGAGTCTGTTGACATGAGTTCATGGGGACATGTTCCCTTGTAGCCAGTATGCATGTGGATAATTCTGGCCTCACACACATGTGTTACACCCCTCCAGTCTCAGGGCACTGCTGGGAGTGATGGGCACCCACCCCTCCTGTCTCAGGGCACTGCTGGGAGTGATAGGCACCCACCCCTCCTGTCTCAGGGCACTGCTGGGAGGACTCCACACCCACCCCTCCTGTCTCAGGGCACTGCTGGGAGTGATAGGCACCCACCCCTCCTGTCTCAGGGCACTGCTGGGAGGACTCTGCACCCACCCCTCCTGTGTCAGGGCACTGCTGGGAGGACTCTGCACCCACCCCTCCTGTGTCAGGGCACTGCTGGGAGGACTCTGCACACACCCCTCCTGGCTCAGGGCAATGCTGGGAGGACTCTGCACACACCCCTCCTGGCTCAGGGCACTGCTGTGAGTGATAGGCCCCCACCCCTCCTGTCTCAGGGCACTGCTGTGAGTGATAGGCCCCCACCCCTCCTGTCTCAGGGCACTGCTGGGAGGACTCCACACCCACCCCTCCTGTGTCAGGGCACTGCTGGGAGGACTCCACACCCACCCCTCCTGTCTCAGGGCACTGCTGGGAGGACTCCGCACCCACCCCTCCTGTCTCAGGGCACTGCTGGGAGGACTCTGCACCCACCCCTCCTGTGTCAGGGCACTGCTGGGAGGACTCCGCACCCACCCCTCCTGTGTCAGGGCACTGCTGGGAGGACTCCGCACCCACCCCTCCTGTCTCAGGGCACTGCTGGGAGGACTCTGCACCCACCCCTCCTGTGTCAGGGCACTGCTGGGAGGACTCCACACCCACCCCTCCTGTCTCAGGGCACTGCTGGGAGGACTCCGCACCCACCCCTCCTGTCTCAGGGCACTGCTGGGAGGACTCTGCACCCACCCCTCCTGTGTCAGGGCACTGCTGGGAGGACTCCACACCCACCCCTCCTGTCTCAGGGCACTGCTGGGAGTGATAGGCACCCACGCCTCCTGTCTCAGGGCACTGCTGGGAGGACTCTGCACCCACCCCTCCTGTGTCAGGGCACTGCTGGGAGGACTCTGCACCCACCCCTCCTGTGTCAGGGCACTGCTGGGAGGACTCCACACCCACCCCTCCTGTCTCAGGGCACTGCTGGGTGGACTCTGCACACACACCTCCGATTTCTGGATATGTGCGCTTGGCACATACACGGTGGGGGTACGCACAATGCATTCGAGGTGAGGGTACGAGTCTACTGACACTGGTGTGGTGGGGGTACGCTCCGTACGTCCGCGGGTGTGGGTACGGGTCGTACTTACACTGTTGGCATGGGGGGTACGCTCCTTGCATTCGCGGGTGGGGGTACGGGTCGTACTTACACTGTTGGGCTGGGGGGTACGCTCCTTGCATTTGCGGGTGGGGGTACGGGTCGTACTTACACTGTTGGGCTGGGGGGTACGCTCCTTGCATTTGCGGGTGGGGGTACGGGTCGTACTTACACTGTTGGGCTGGGGGGTACGCTCCTTGCATTTGCGGGTGGGGGTACGGGTCGTACTTACACTGTTGGGCTGGGGGATACGCTCCTTGCATTCGCGGGTGGGGGTACGGGTCGTACTTACACTGTTGGGCTGGGGGGTACGCTCCTTGCATTTGCGGGTGGGGGTACGGGTCGTACTTACACTGTTGGGCTGGGGGGTACGCTCCTTGCATTCGTGGGTGGGGGTTCGAGTCGTACTTACACTGTTGGCATGGGGGGGTACGCTCCATGCATACGCGGGTGAGGGTACGGGTCGGACTTACACTGTTGGGGTGGGGGTACGCTCCGTACGTCCGCGGGTGGGGGTACGGGTCGTACTGACACTGTTGGCATGGGGGGTACGCTCCTTGCATACGCGGGTGGGGGTACGGGTCGTACTTACACTGTTGGGCTGGGGGGTACGCTCCTTGCATTCGTGGGTGGGGGTTCGAGTCGTACTTACACTGTTGGCATGGGGGGTACGCTGCATGCATACGCGGGTGAGGGTACGGGTCGAACTTACACTGTTGGGGTGGGGGTACGCTCCATGCATACGCGGGTGAGGGTACGGGTCGGACTTACACTGTTGGGGTGGGGGTACGCTCCGTACGTCCGCGGGTGGGGGTACGGGTCGTACTGACACTGTTGGCATGGGGGTATGCTCCTTCCATACGCGGGTGGGGGTACGGGTCGTACTTACACTGTTGGGCTGGGGGGTACGCTCCTTGCATTCGTGGGTGGGGGTTCGAGTCGTACTTACACTGTTGGCATGGGGGGTACGCTGCATGCATACGCGGGTGAGGGTACGGGTCGAACTTACACTGTTGGGGTGGGGGTACGCTCCATGCATACGCGGGTGGGGGTACGGGTCGTACTTTCACTGTTGGGGTGGGGGGTACGCTCCTTGCATACGGGGTGGGGGTAGGGTCCGTACATATCCGTCCCCACGCTATGTGATGTTTGTGCGGCCCGTACCCAGGCCTTTGCCACGTGGGTGCGATCCGTCCCGCCATTGTTGGGGTGACGTGTGTGGGCGTGGTCCGACTCGTACCCACGCTCTTCAGGCGTGGGTACGGGACGTACCTGTCTGGTTGTGTTGCCGGTTCGCGTGGTGACGGACTTCCGTTGTGGCGGTCGCTGGCTTATCAGGACACGCCCCCACCCCCTCGTGGTGACCAGGGCATGGGAGTCAGGTATGTCCAGGCCATGTGTGGTGTGTGACTTATGTGGTTGTTTTGTGGCCTGCCCTGGTCCTGCCACCCCCACCCCACCCCACTTTCCCCCCTCCCTTAGTTATTCTGACCTTCTGCGGCGTCTGCGTCGTAACCTGTAGAGGAGGTGTACTGCTATGAGGGCAGGGATGACTCGTAGGTTCGGGTCCATGTCTGTCCGTCGCGTACTGGTCCTCCTTGTTCGCGGCGTCGTCTGTCCGTCGCGTACTGGTGGTCCTTGTTCGCGTCGTCCTGATTTCCCGGCAGTTTTTGGCTGCCGCAAAATATTCACCGTGCGGGGTGACGTCGGTGCGAATCGTGATTCCTGGGTCGTGAATGGCTGGCTGCGTGCGTCCCGACGTCAGGTCGGCGCTTTACCGGATCGCATTGGTAGGTGTTTTTTGTTCGGTCGGGCTTTTTTACGAATCGTACGGTAATGGTGTACCCGTGCGAATCGTAATTCCTTGTTTGTAAAAATTGACGACCGGGTACGCGTCGGGCGGAGATTATGCTCCGTCCGACGGTTCGTACCCGGTTTTTGCAGGATCGTGATCGGCACCTAAGTGTACAAAGGCCAGTCGTTGGTGTTGTGGGATGTCTGCGACCGTGGTCATCATGGATGAGATGCCCAGCATGTGGCACATGGTTGAGTTCACTGTGTGTTATGCTGCCAAATGGCTGCTCCTCCCTCCCACGAGCCCCCACACTTTTGTACAGTGCGCTGTTGTATCTTGTGCACTCGTACGGCACACCATTGTAATGACTATTTGCGCATGTCCTGCTACATTCCAACTACAACATCACAGTGCCGTTTGGATGTGGTGCATGCCACTTTACAACATCGACTGCTGCGGCTCTTGAAACAGGCCACACCAGAACAAAGAGGCACACTTACCACACTTCCTGTACACGGACATGTCCAAGACACCCCGTTCCCCTTGCCGGATAGGCACACCCCTCCACTGACCTGTGAACCCCAGACCAGCACCCGCCAGTTATGCATGCAGGAGGATGCGTGCGTAGATACACATCCAGACTCACTGCCAACGCTGAGGTGACAGCACACTGTGATGTTGCAGGACTCGTGCCTATCATGCTTAGACAATGACCACAGGGACACACTTACTAAGATGTGGGTTTGGAGGGCATTGGCGGTCCTGGAGTTCTTGAGATAAGTCTTCTGGCCCTCATGGGTATCCCTGTATCATGCTCATTGACTCTATGGCACCTGTGTGGCTCTTGGCTGTGTTCCCTTTCATGTTGCAGGTAGTTGTCCTGCTTAACACCAGCAGAAAGCAGGTGTAAAATCCCTGGTGCTAACGTGTCTTATCGCCGGAATTTGTTTCGCATTGCAATTGGTGTGAAAGTTGTGATGTGATTTTTTTCGTGTGCAGAACAATATACGAACTGAGCAGTTTATCTCGTCAAGATCCAGCCCCTGACGCACTATTCCCAATCAATATAAATACAATGAGATTTCTTAATAGATTTTGTGTGTACACTGTAAGTGCAGCCAATACCTCAGTGCAATACAATACAGGATTTTAGTATTTAGAATAAATCGGAAAGGTGCACCTCGTGTCTTTTTGCACGGGAACGGCTACTCTCCATTTCATTATCAGCACTTTAACGGAAGTAAAGTTGAGATAAATCTAACACACTATTCAGAAGTTGGTGCAAACTACAGATATCACCAGTATTCCAGCGATAAGTGCCCCAAAATTTACCACCATGGTGGACTCCATCAAATAACAGTAATAAGAACAAGAAAGAGTCACACAGCAGTTAAGAGAACAACCAAAAACATTATTATTATTTTTTTCAAACTTTATTTTTTATAATAATAAATATATAAACGATAAACTATTTTCAAACTTTATTTTTTTATTAACATAAATATAAGGAATAAACTAATAAACAAAATGTAACAACAATAATACAAAACAACAAGGCGGAACACTCCTGTGGGAACCACGGATGTCGACGACACACCTGGAAAATCAGAAAGATTGTTTAAAAAAAAATAAAATGGTATTCTCAACAAAATACCACAAGAAACAAATCACAGATATATAAAATGCATACAGCTAACAACTTAAGTTTAACTGTAAATGTTGCCGCTTTAAAATATTTACCGAATCTGAGGAAATGTTTTACTTCGTCACTCGCAAGATTTGCCAAAAAGTTTTGTTACGAGGGGATCCTAACAAAAAATACTCGTGCGGCACAGCAAGTATGATGAAACACCTAAGGACCCTTCATCCAAACAATCTTGCACGAGAAGAGTGCAAACAGGTGAGAAACACTCCTGTTCTGTATCTGTAAAAAAGAATCACAAATAAATGTATATTAATAACTTTCAAATTATTCCATTACTGTACAAACACATTTTATATAAAAACTGACTAAGAAACTATAGCCCTGAACCACAAGTGTGACGATCGTTAAAACACTACATGCATAGTGCATACTACTTTGAAGCAGTTCATGCCCTAAAGCCTACCTCACTAAAAGACTACATGCTAACTGACTAAATGATTACAGTTCTATAAGGAGACACACTGGGTGAGTGACAGGGTGTTTGCTAGAAGAGTATGAATACTAACTAGGGAATTGAAGGTGTGAAACACAACTGTGTAGGTGATTAGAGGACTGCATCCATACTGCATAGGCATTTAAAGCAGTCCATGTGCTAAGGCCTGGCTCACTGCATGACTACTTGGGGACTGACTGAATGATTAGAGTACAGCAAGGAGAGTGCCTAGGTGAATTTATAAGTGCTAGGCTTTTCACACAGGGAATGGATTAGTACTTGGTACTGAATGGGTCACTAGAGGAGTGCAAAGGCAGTGACAAGTGCTGGACTGTATGGATACTGACTAGGAAATTGAAAGTGTGAAAGACAAGTGTCTAGGTAGTTAGAAGACTGCATGCACAGTGCATAGGGGTTTGAAGCAGTCCATGTGTTAAGGCCTGGCTCAGTGTATGAATACTTAGACACTGACTGAATGATTAGAGTACTGCAAAGATAGTATCTTGGTGAATTTATAAGTGTTTGGGTTTTAGCACAGTGAATGGATTAGTACATGGTGCTGAATGGGTCACTAGAGGACTGCAAAGGGAGTGACAGGGTATTTCGTGGAAGTGTATGGATACTGATTAGGGAATTGAAGGTGAGAAAGACAATTGTGTAGGTGGTTAGAGGACTGCATGCATAGTGGATAAGGGTTTGAAGCAGTCCATATACTAAGGCCTGGGTCACTGGATGAGTACTTGGGTACTGACTGAATGATTATAGTACTGCAAGGAGAGTGCCTGGGTGAATTCATTAGGGTTTGGCGCAGTGAATGGATTAGTACATAATGCTGAATGGGTCACTAGAGGAGTGCAAGGGGAGTGACAGGGTGTTTGCTGGAAGTGAACAGATACTGACTGGGGAATTGAAGGTGTGAAAGACAAGTGTGTAGATGGTTAGAGGACTGCATGCATAGTGGATAGGGGTTTGAAGAAGTCCATGTGCTAAGACCTGGCTCAGTGCACGAATACTTAGGCAGTGACTGAATCATTAGAGTACTGGAAAGAGAGTGTCTTGGTGAATTTATAATTGTTTGGCTTTTAGCACAGTGAATGGATTAGTACATGCTGTTGAATGGGTCTCTAGAGAACTGCAAAGGAAGTGACAGGATGTTTCCTGGAAGTGTATGGATACTGACTAGGGAATTGAAGGTGTAAAAGACAAGTGTATAGTATGTTAGAACACTACTTGCATACTGCATAGACATTTGAAGCAATCTATTTGGTACTTAGAAACTGACTAAATAATCAGACTACTTCTAGGACAGTGCTTAGGTAAAACTTTTAAATTTTCAGTTCTGCCACAGTGAACAGAATAGTACATGGTACTGCACCTTAGTGTCAAACCCTGACTCATTTTATCAATGCATAAGCAAAGACTAGCTTCTAATGCTACTAAAACTTGACAACATGAGAGGTTTTAAATTAGTTATCTGTCAGCAAATACACGATGTTACCAAATGCTTCTCTCACAGTGGTTCTCAAATGCACACAGACTCACAGTGTGATTCTAGACAACAACCACTATACCTAGGAGTTTGCCAAAAATCATTCACTTCTGAAGTGGTAAGGGAACTGTACACAATCTTCATATTTCAGGACTGCACTTTTATGTCAAAGCCTGACTCATATAATCAAAGCATAAGCAAAGACTGGCTTCTAATGCTACTAAAAGTTCACAACATGACCGGTTTTAAAACAGGTATCTGTCAGCAAATACACAATGTTACCAAATGCTTCTCTCACAATCCTTACCCAAATGCACACAGACTCACAGTGTGATTTTAGACAAGCAACACTATCCTAGGAGTTTACCAAAACTCATTCACTAGTCTGGAAGAGTTAATGGTACTGCACACAATCTACATATTTAAGTACACCACATCAGTGTCAAAGCATGACTCATTTAATCAACGCATAAGCAAAGACTGGATTCTAATCCTACTAAAACTTCACAACATGACAGGTTTTAAAACAGTTATCTGTCAGCAAATACATGATGTTACCAAATGCTTCTCTCACAGTGATCCCAAATACACACTAACTCACAGTGAAATTCTAGGCAAGCACCACTATCCCTATGAGTTTACCAAAACACATTCACTACAGTGCAAGTGGTAAGGGAACTACACAATCTACATATTTCACAACTGCAATTAACTGTCAATGCCTGACTCATATAATGAAAGCATAAGCCATAAATGTCTTCTAACGCTACTAAAACTTGACAACATGACATGTTTTACAACACTTATCTTTCAGCAAATACACAATGTTACCAAATGCTTCTCTCACAATCCTTACCCAAATGCACACAGACTCACAGTGTGATTTTAGACAACACTATCCTAGGACTTTACCAAAACTAATTCACTACTGTGGAAGGGGGTAAGGGGACTGCACACAATCTACATATTTAAGTACAGCACATCAGTGTCAAAGCATGACTCATTTAATCAACATATAAGCAGAGACTGGATTCTAATGCTACTAAAACTTCACAACATGACAGGTTTTAAAACAGTTATCTGTCAGCAAATACATGATGTTACCAAATGATTCTCTCACACTGATCCCAAATACACACTAACTCACAGTGTGATTCTAGACAGCCATCACTATTCCTATGAGTTTACCAAAACTCATTCACTACAGTGCAAGTGGTAAGGGAACTGCACACAATCTACATATTTCACAACTGCAATTTACTGTCAATGCCTGACTCATTTAATGAAAGCATAAGCCATAACTGTCTTCTAATGCTACTAAAACTTGACAACATGACTGGTTTTAAAACAGTTATCTGTCAACAAATACACGATGTTACCAAATGCTTCTCTCACAATCCTTACCCAAATGCACACAGACTCACAGTGTGATTTTAGACAATCAACACTATCCTAGGAGTTTACCAAAACTCAGTCACTAGTCTGGAAGAGTTAATGGTACTGAACACAATCTACATATTTAAGTACAGCACATCAGTGTCAAAGCATGACTCATTAAATCAACGCATAAGCAAAGACTGGATTCTAATGCTACTAAAACTTCACAACATGACAGGTTTTAAAAAAGTTATCTGTCAGCAAATACATGATATCACTAAATGCTCTTCTCACACTGATCCCAAATACACACTAACTCACACTGTGATTCTAGACATGCACCACTATCCCTAGGAGTTTACCAAAACTCATTCACTACAGTGCAACTGGTAAGGGAACTGCACACAATCTACATATTTCAGGACTGCACTTTTCTATCAAAGCCTGACTCATTTAATCAAATCATAAGCCATAACTGTCTTCTAATGCTACTAAAACTTCACAACATGACAAGTTGAAACAGTTATCTGTCAGCAAATACACGATGTTACCAAATGCTTCTCTCACAGTGGTTCCCAAATGCTTCTCTCACAGTGGTTCCCAAATGCACACAGACTCACTGTGTGATTCTAGACAAACAACACTATCCCTTGCACTATACCAAAACACATTTCTTTATCTAGAAGTAGTACTACATTTTAGTATAGAAACATAACATAACTAATTTCACAAATTCATAAACAATGACTGGTTTCTAATTATACCAAAATATAAAAACAGCACAGTTATCTGTTTACAAACACATGAAAAACACAAATGCTTATCACAGAATGGTTTCTACATGCACACACATTGTAGAGAAAAAAAGTACACCGTACACTTTAGCAGGAAAAATACATTAGTCTGATTAAAATCAAAATAGTCTACATACATCCCCTCACAATTAAATAACTCATCTTTCAAGTTCTTTTGTAGATTAAGAAGTATATCAATCACTCAACATATTTTCTTTTATAGAATCTCTGCACTGTGCACCTCTCAGCAAAAGCAAAGAATGGAAAAGTTTCCCTTTCATTTTCCACACATATACATGTAAACATCAAATCACAATCCTTCACACATAAACTCAAAAGCAAACACACATTTCTATTGGTTAAACATTTCAACCCTTTCCAACTGAAATACATTTCAACCCTTCCCCCAATCTGCCTTCTGCCTGTTACCATAGAAACAGGTCATGGAACACAGCACTGAGCTCACAGGTCACAAGTTCAGCACACAATGTTCTTACACAAGACAGGAAGTGTGCTTGACTGTTCAAAATATCAGCTTATCATATATAATGTTCCTTACAATCTATTTTTGTTAACCAATAACAATCATACCTTTGAAAAACAGAAATATACACCCTACTTTTCAGTGTAGAAAGTTGTCATATAACCAATGATTTCTTGTGGTTTTTCAAAAAACGTTGCCGTGGATCCGCGCACCCACCGCGAGAGAATCCGTGCATCCAACGCGATTGGATGCACGCACCGTGCGCGCATTTCCCGGTTTAAAAAAAAAAGGGGGCCCCAGGGGGTCCTTCTGGGACCCCCTAGGCACTTCTAGTGGGTCAGAGTATTTCCAGTCTGCCCCCTTTATATGTTTTACACACTTATTCCCCTTGCATCTTCAGCCTCGCTTCTACCGAGGCATAAAATGGGCGCCAACAGTTCCTGGTTTCGAATGTAGAGAGACACTCGACAGCCAATTAGCATTCAGCATGCGATCGTGAGGGTGCGCGCTCGGTTCAGGGAGGGTGCGCTTACGATGCGGGTACGGTCCGCGGATCCTCCGCGGCCATAGATATCACTAACTATTTTACCCTAATTTTCTCAGGAACTACTGAACAGATTCACACCATATATGCAAAAGGCACAAGACCGAACTGAGGACTACCTCTTTGCCAAATTTGGTGCCATTCCATTCAGCGGTTCGTGCTGTAGCTGAGACAACAGATCCTATGGGAAATTGCAAGGGGAAAACATGTTTTGGGACCCCCCTTTTTTCTCGGCCCCCACTTGACGGATCACCGCAAAACTTTCAGGGTAGGAGCGGAGCGGAGCTGGCCAAAAGTTTGGAAAATTTCGCGAGGATTCGTCAACCGGCGCCAACGTTATTCCAAATAGAATGTTGCGGATTTCCTATGGAAAATAGGTCCTAACTATAACTATCTACTGGCGACCGTCAGTAGATAATATATATATATATAAATATATATATTTATATATATTCCCAATGTTGTTTTAAAATATGAGTATTTGTGTATATATATTATCTACTGGCGGTCGCCAGTAGATAGTTATAGTTAGGACCGAGTTCCCATAGGAAATCTGAAAATTCTATTTTGAATAACTTTGGCGCCGGTTGACTTATCTTCGTGACATTTTCAAAACTAATGGGGCGCTCTGCTCAGCTCCTACCCTGAAAGTCTCGGGTTGATTCGTCAAGCGGGGGCTGAGAAAAAAGGGGGGTCCCAAAATGCATTTTCCCCATGCATTTTCCCATAGGACCTTTAGTCGAAGGTACAGCCTGAACGGCTGAACAGAATTACTTGACATTTGGCAAAGAGGTAGTCCTCAGGTCAGGCATGTGCCTTTTGCTTAAATGGTGTAAATCCGTTCAGTAGTTCCTGAGAAAATCAAAAGTAAAATCACATATATATCTGGGCGGAGCCTAACCACACATCTCATCGTGAGATCTGATTGGCTGTCAGCACTTCATCCAAGAAGTGTTGGCAGCCATCTTGGGACCAATATACATGATTGCACCTCATTAAAAAGCATTGCAGATAATAGAAGGTTTTAAGACTTTAGTTACATTATAAATCATTTGTTGATGGTACCATACTCATTTTAGGAATTGTGGTGTGTTCTAAGGTGATTTTACCATGTGAAAAAGCCTTTTGTGTGATATCATGAATCATGTTTGAGAGAAAACTATTTTCTCATGCTTTTCCCACAGAGGTTTGGAAGGTGATCTATAAGCTAACTGAGAGCATATTTTCTGTAAATTCACATTATCTTTCTCAGTCATGTGAGAATGAAGTCTGACATTCTCAGTAAAACATGTACATCCAATAAGGGCAGAGACTGTCAGTTGATTCCATTGTGTTCTACTGCAGCTTCCCAGAGTGTTCTAAAGAACAACTAGAGCGCTAACAGTCCTACTTATGACAAACGTATGGCACACCTGAAGTCATCTTGATTGGAATAAAGTGGTAATTCTTAAAACATTTAATTTAAAAAGGAACAAAATGAGGGGGTTCATTTTGCCATAGAAAGTATGATTAGTGCTGCAGAAAGAAAAATTAGGGCACATTTTGAGTGACTTCTCAAATCCTCTTCTATTTCATTAAACAAATCTGATATGCAGACTGAAACATGCACTTTTAATACCAGCAGCAGACTTCTGTGGTGAGCAGTAGCTTTACTACAGTGATCTAATGAGCAACTAGAGTGCTAACATTCAGAATTTATGGCAAATGTGTGACATATCTCAATACCTTCTTGATGGAACCAAAGTAAAAAACTGAAAGCATTTCCTACAGAGGAGACTGCAGTAAATGAGGAAATTAGGAAACTTCATTACAAATAAATCTCCCAAGAAGGCCACCAGAGACAAAAAAGCCTAAATGCAGCACACATATCATCCAGATGTAGCCCACATGTAGCCCAATGACAGAAGTGTGCAAAACACTTACTTTTTGTGTATTTGCAGTTTTATATAGTGCAGACTTGTCAGGTATTGGAATGCTTTACATGAGCATTGGTTACATCACACAAGATCAAAATCATTTTGGTTGTAGACATGGGGATTTGACCACAATCACAGAATGTTGAGCTGAAGCAGAAACTCCAACCTGGTTCCCCAGTTGCAAAGTCTGCAGCTCTGGAAGTAACACCACATCCTCTCGCCAAGGTGCAACATTTAATCAAGTGGTCAACTGGATAAAAAAACATAAAGATTACAAATAATTTAAAAGTTCTTTGTCGCTATTTGAAAACTCAGAAAATATGTCCTCATTTTAGTTTTTTAGAGCACTAACCATAATTTGGATGCAAATAAGACCCTCTCATATATGTAATTTCTAAAGGAAATACTCTAGGTATTACAGTTTTGATTACATCGGGATGACGTCAGGCGTTCCACACTTTTGTAATAAATATAGAATGTTAGCAATCTAGTTGTTCATTGGGATACTGTTGAGAGGCAGAGGCCAGGGGCACTGACTCTGAAAATTGAAGGCAGGTAGGAGAGTGCAGAGGCAACAATTTGACCACACTGGGCAGGCAGGAAGGGCAGTGGCAGCACAACAGACTATGGAGGGCAGTGGAAAGGAGGGCAGGGGCAACAAACCAACAATACAGGACTGGCAAGAGAGGCTGTAGCAATATAATGGACCATTGTGGGCAGAAGGAAGAGGCAGTGGTAGTACAACCATACATGCCAACAGACCCAATTCAGCAAGGAAACGTCCAATGTTTTTAAGCTCAAATGGGCTTTATTTGATCTGTCTCCTGTCTACAATCTCCTCTTTTTCAATGTAACTCAAAGGGGAAAATCAATACCCCAGTTTTTTTTCAAAATCTCCCTCTTACCAAGTTCAAGGATTGAAAGGGAATTATTTCCCCAACTTAAAACGCGCCACAGGGCGTGTTTGCACACGTCACCTCAGGCCCCGTCCCCTCCCTTCACCACTGTGTAAACGCACCCTGTGGCCGTTCTAAGTTGAGAGATTAAGTCCCCTTGAATCCTAAGGGTCCCTAGGGTCAAACTAGCCCACTAGGTACCTCCAGTAAGCGTCACAGAGCTGCGTTGCATAGAGGTGTAAAAAGGAGCGTGGCCTCAGAACACCTGTCTGCAACGCAGCTCCCTGGCGCACACTGGAGATACCTGTTGGGATAGTTGGCCCTCAGGGACCCTCAGTATTGAAGGGGAATTAATTCCCCAACTTACAACTGGCAAGGGGGCACGTTTGCAGAGTGCTGCAAGGAGGGGGCGTGGCCTCCAGCGCAATGCCGGTCTTTTATTTATTTTATTTTTTTAAGAAGGAGGGCTGTGTGGCCCCCCTTCTTTTTCTAATTTACTGGCCCTGGGAACCCCATCCCCCAGGGCCTGCACCCTCATTTTTTTTGTTGAAAAAAATACATTTGGCCCTCCCACGGCCTTAATCGGCCCCAGGAACCCCAACCCCCGGGTCATGGCCTTTTTTTATTTAAATTCTTTAGGAGGGGGCTGCATTGCCCCCCTCCTCAGGCCACTTATGGCTCCGGGGACCCCATCCCCCGGGGTCGGCCTTTGTTTTTTATTATTTTAAAAATATATATATTAATAGAAACACCTAGGACATGCTGGACAAACCGTATGTACCTATCACCATGACGATTTGCGTGATATTCATTAAAAGGCGACTATGCATAGAATGAATCCACATGGAATATATTTACACCGCTAGTGAAGCTCTGACGTGTCTGACGCCCTACTGTGCCTAATCCCGGCGCCCCCGCCGGTGGGTACTCTCCAAGTAGACACCCTTGTCGTTTATTTATACAAACATGGGTAGCTATTGACGGGCACATTTAATATACACGCACACCAAGCATTCAAAGGGGATTCGACAAAAATTCGACCAAACTATGCAAGAAACCCCCCTCACGGTTAATAAAAAACACATCCACCGCCGGATGTGTAATACTTTTTATTTTACTCTCTGGAAAGGAGACGAACCTCACTTGAGAGTCACAGCGTGATCCTGGCTGAGCCCAATGCTATGTTACACCCACCAGTGCCCGCCAATTGCCTCACATCTCTGTGTTGTATTCCACCAGCTAGTGCGTATGCTATGACACGCTCTAGCCCATGTGCACTGTAACACCACGTGAATATGTCATGCCACACTTGCCTTCGCATGGGTTATATTGCCCCATCTAACGTGCCTTCCTCGATGTGTATGTTATAACGCACAGCACTATGCCATACATATTACAATCTGGGATCCATATCTTTGTCACAGTGTATATGCAACGTTACACTCCCCAGCACATATTTTATATTACAACTTTAGAGACTAGTTATGTTACACAACACTGCCCTGTGCATATTACATTCCAAGGCAGAAGACTTTTTCACATGGTAAAATCACCTTAGAACACACCACAATTCCTAAAATGAGTATGGTACCATCAACAAATGATTTATAATGTAACTAAAGTCTTAAAACCTTCTATTATCTGCAATGCTTTTTAATGAGGTGCAATCATGTATATTGGTCCCAAGATGGCTGCCAACACTTCTTGGATGAAGTGCTGACAGCCAATCAGATCTCACGATGAGATATGTGGTTAGGCTCCGCCCAGATATATATGTGATTTTACTTTTGATTTTCTCAGGAACTACTGAACGTATTTACACCATTTAAGCAAAGGGCACATGCCTGACCTGAGGACTACCTCTTTGCCAAATTTCAAGTAATTCTGTTCAGCCGTACGGGCTGTCCCTTCGACTAAAGGTCCTATGGGAAAATGCATTAGGAAAACGCGTTTTTGGACCCCCCTTTTTTCTCAGCCCCCGCTTGACGAATCACCCCGAGACTTACAGGGTAGGAGCTGAGCCGAGCGCCCCATTAGTTTTGAAAATTTCACGAAGATAAGTCAACCGGAGCCAAAGTTATTCAAAATAGAATTCTCAGATTTCCTATGGGAACTCGGTACAGGATGATTGTAACGGCTGTTTACGATTGAAGCTGGCCCCTGTTCTTCAGTGAGTCGTTTATTTAATAAATTAGGAGGAAGGAATGTTTTTTTTTTAACCGAAAAGTGCATTCCCGGCTGTTGTATTGTGAAAGTGTCCGCTAGGCCTGGTTTCACTTCCGAGAGAGTGGAAGAGTCTGTTTGGATCTAAAGGAATTCTATTGTTGGACGGGCTGGCGCGACACGTCATCAGAAAACACAGCTAATGGAAAGCGTCCTCCCTGAAGTGTGGAGTAGCGCCATGAGAGGTCAATGAGTGTGCGTGCCACCGCAGTATGACCGTACCGCGTGACCCATGTGCCGCCTCCAGGGTACGGGAGGCAGAAGCGGCATCGCAGGTCCTCTTGAAGACCATTGTAGCACTAATTCTACATTTTGGTACTAGGGCACTTTAACTTTGTTGTTCCTGCCAGATACAAAGAGAAGATCCTGTGCTATTTTGTGCCCTTGTTACCTTTTTTGTGGGTTGTGGTGCTTGTCACTTCGCTGCCCCGGCAGTGCACACGACTGGGCATCCCACCTCGTGTGCCATCTGCAGGGACTCTGCCCTCGGATCACTGGTTTCGGTTCCTGGAGTGGCAACATAAACAGCTGCTCCCAAAGGACTAGCCTGAACATTGAGGGGAATATCCCCTGCACCAGCATTCCACAGAAATTCTTTCCTAGCTCTGCCACGTCGACGAGGACGTCATAATAGCACGGCTCCATTCGCGACACCGTATGACGTCATTGGAGCCATAAGAGGACCTCATCGGCGTGCTGACATTTTCACATGTATACATAGTATAATAAATATATATATATCTCCACTGAAAAAAACATAGGTTTCAGGCACGTTATAGTAAGAAATTAGCATTTAAAAAACCTTAGAAATTCACAGAAAAAAATCATAGTTTTCAGGGCCGTTATAGTTAGTTGGATATTTCACTCGTACAACACCATAGATATTCCCCCGTTATAGTTAGTTCAGCTAACTATAACTCGCGCGCCCGCAATGCGCTGCTGATGACTTCACATATTACATCACTCATGACATGGTCAGTGACATCACTCATGACATCTCAAATGACATCACTCATGACATCATCCAGTGAATGTGTGTTTTTCTGAAAATTACATATGTTTTATATATGTATATCTTAAGGTCGATGGAAGAATAAATGGATATATAAGTGTCTAAATGGATGATTTGTTTTTGAAAAATTGATTGTATAACTGACTGATTAAGTGTATCTTAGTGAATACATGGCTTAGTGAGTAATGTTTAAATGTGTAAATATCGGTATCAGTCTCTCACTTTGTGTATAAGTGGCAGCATGGGTTGGTGAGTAGCTACATGAGTGTCTATATAGGTTATTAGTTGGTTTTTTGAGTATCAGTATGAGTGTCTGAGTGTCTGTATGGTTCGGTGGGGGGTATTGAGTAGTGCATAGGTGCATGAATGAGTGACTCACTGTTTGTATCTGTTGAAGACAGCATGTGTGCAGGACTGTATGGGTGGATGAGTGTGTGCATGGGTGTGTTAGTGAGTGATAGACTGTCTCAATAGTGTCTTTATGAGTAACTACATATGTTTTAAACTAGTATATGTGACTATTGGTGTATATAAGTGAGTATTTGTGAGAGTGAGAGATTGAAAGAGTTCCTGTATGAATAAGTATGTGTTTCTATAAGTGATTGTTTAAAAGACTAAGTATGTGTAAGTTTCTGTAGAAGTAAGTGTGGTGGTGTGTGTATAACTGTATATGCAAGTAAATGGATGTTTGATTCTTTATTAGCATGAGTGACTATGTGTGTGAGTAACTCTATGGATGAGTGGTGTTGTGTAACAGGATGTATAGGTGTGTGAGTACATATGATGAGTGAGTACATGTATGAGTGACTGTATAGGACTGTTGGTGAATGAGTGGAAGTGTATGTGGATCTTAGAATTACTGAATAGGTTGTTGTAACTGGTATTGGTATGTCCATTGTTTTGAACATTGTAGTTTCTATTTTTGAATGTGTGTATCAAAGGTTATATTAGGGGAAGAGGAGGTCTGCCACTCTATCACAAGGATGATGTCATCAGTGATGTCATCAGTGATGTCATTTGAGTTGTCATCAGTGATGTCATGAGTGATGTCACTGACCATGTCATGAGTGATGTAATATGTGACGTCATCAGCAGTGCATTGCGGGCGTGCGAGTTATAGTTAGCTGAACTAACTATAACGGGGGAATTTCAATGGTTTTGTACGAGTGAAAAGTCCAGCTAACTATAACGCCCCTGAAACCTATGGTTCTTTCAGTGAATTTCTAAGGTTTTTTAAATGCTAATTCCTAACTATAACGTGCCTGAAACCTATGGTTTTTTCAGTGAAATTCAAAGGTTTTTTAAATGCTAATTTCTAACTATGCCTACAGAGATAGGACAGAAAAAAAAGAAATGCAGAAAGAAGCAACAGAAGTCCTCAAAGACGAAGAAAAGTGCAGGAAGAAGGATAACGTGCAGAAAGAACAAACAGAAGAGCAGAAAGAAACCTTGTTGCAAAATTATCCTGTACCCTCAACTTTTTCAGACGGATACTGGTGGTAACTGAGTCTGACTGACCAGTCCTAGAGCCAGTGCTATGTTAAAAGACATTCAGAATACAGTGAAAACACCTACATACACTAGGGAACACTATGTGTTGGGGTCCCCCTGTGATCAGCATGACCTCCTCTGTAAGCCCCTAGTATATAATAGGGCAGGGGATTAAAACTACCTCTTAAAACGCGCCACAGGGCGTGTTTGCACACGTCACCTCAGGCCCCGTCCCCTCCCTTCCCCACTGTGTAAACACACCCTGTGGCCGTTTTAAGTTGGGAGATTAAGTCCCCTTGAATCCTGAGGGTCCCTAGGGTCCAACTAGACCACTAGGTACCTCCAGTAAGCACCACAGAGCTGCGTTGCAGAGAGATGTAAAAAGGGGCACGGCCTAGACCACCTCTCTGCAACGCAGCGGAGTGGTGCTTACTGGAAGCACCTGGTGGGCTAGTTGGCCCCCAGGGTCCCTCAGGATTGAAGGGGAATTATTTCCCCAACTTAAAACGCGCCACAGGGCTTGTTTGCACACGTTAACTCAGGCCCCGTCCCCTCCCTTCACCACTGTGTAAACACGCCCTGTGGCCGTTTTTAGTTGGGAGATTAGGTTCATTTGCATCCTGAGGGTCCCTAGGGTCCAACTAGCCCACTAGGTACCTCCAGTATGCGCCACAGAGCTGCGTTGCAGAGAGGTGTAAAAAGTGGCACGGCCTGGACCACCTCTCTGCAACGCAGCTCACTGGCGCTTACTGGAAGCCCCTGGTGGGCTAGTTAGCCCCCAGGGGCTCTCAGGATTGAAGGGGAATTATTTCCTCAACTTAAAACGCGCCATAGGGCGCGTTTGCACATGTCACCTCAGGCCCCGTCCCCTTCCTTCCCCACTGTGTAAACATGCCCTGTGGCCATTTTTTAAGTTGGGAGATTAAGTCCCCTTGAATCCTGAGGATCCCTAGGGGCAAAATAGCCCACTAGGTACGTCCAGTAAGCGCCATTGCAGAGAGGTGTAAAAAGGGGCACGGCCTGCACCACCTCTCTGCAACGCAGAGCAGTGGCACTTACTGGAAGCACCTGGTGGGCTAGTTTGCCCCCAGGGTCCCTCAGGATTGAAAGGGAATTATTTCCCCAACTTAAAACGCGCCACTGGGCGTGTTTGCACACGTCACCTCAGGCCCCGTCCCCTCCCTTCACCACTGTGTAAACGCACCCTGTGGCCATTCTAAGTTGAGAGATTAAGTCCCCTAGAATCCTAAGGGTCCCTAGGGTCAAACTAGCCCACTAGGTACCTCCAGTAAGCGCCACAGAGCTGCGTTGCATAGAGGTGTAAAAAGGGGCGTGGCCTCAGAACACCTGTCTGCAACGCAGCTCCCTGGCGCACACTGGAGATACCTGTTGGGCTAGTTGGCCCTCAGGGACCCTCAGTATTGAAGGGGAATTAATTCCCCAACTTACAACTGGCCAGGGGGCGCATTTGCAGAGTGCTGCAAGGAGGGGGCGTGGCCTCCAGCACGATGCCGGTCTTTTATTTATTTTATTTTTTTAAGAAGGAGGGCTGTGTGGCCCCCCTTCTTTTTCTTATTTACTGGCCCTGGGGACCCCATCCCCCAGGGCCTGCACCCTAATTTGTTTTGTTGAAAAAAATAAATGTGGCCCTCCCAAAGCCTTAATCGGCCCCGGGGACCCCAACCCCCGGGTCATGACCTTTTTTTTATTTAAATTCTTTAGGAGGGGGCTGCGTTGCCCCCCTCCTCAGGCCACTTATGGCTCCGGGGACCGGCCTTTGTTTTTTATTATTTTAAAAATATATATATTTATAGAAACACCTAGGACATGCTGGACAAACCGTATGTACCTATCACCATGACGATTTGCGTGATATTCATTAAAACGCGACTATGCATAGAATGTATTTACACCGCTAGTGAAGCTCTGACGTGTCTGACACCCTACCGTGCCTAATCCCGGCACCCCCACCGTTGGGTACTCTCCAAGTAGGCACCCTTGTCGTTTATTTATACAAACATGGGTAGCTATTGACGAGCACATTTAATATACACGCACACCAAGCCATTCAAAGGGGATTCGACAAAAATTCGACCAAACTATGCAAGAAACCCCCCTCACGGTTAATAAAAAACACATCCACCGCCGGATGTGTAATACTTTTTATTTTACTCTCTGGAAAGGAGACGAACCTCACTTGAGAGTCACAGCGTGCTCCTGGCTGAGCCCAATGCTGTGTTACACCCACCAGTGCCAGCCGATTGACTCACACCTCTGTGTTGTATTCCACCAGCTAGTGTGTATGCTATGACACTCTCTAGCCCATGTGCACTGTAACACCACGTGAATATGTCATGCCACACTTGCCTTCGCACGGGTTATATTGCCCCATCTAACGTGCCTTGCTCGATGTGTATGTTATAACGCACAGCGTTATGCTATACATATTACAATCTGGGATCCATATCTTTGTCACAGTGCATATGCAACGTTACACTCCCCGGCACATATTTTATATTACAACTTTAGAGACTAGTTATGTTACACAACACTGCCCTGTGCATATTACACTCCAACACTGCATCCACATAACCTTTTCATGGGCATTACATTTTGCGATGGAGGTGGAGAGTCAGGGGGTGTTTCTGCCAAGTGAGCCTGGAGTCACAGTCACAAACGTCCTCTTCTTCCTGAATAAAAGTGAGATTATTCTGCATACTTGTTCAAATTTTAAGTAGTTCGCACAGACAAATATTTTAAAAACAATAAAGTTCCTAATACCCACCTTCTCTAAACAGTTAGCTTGCTGCCCCATCCACCTCCTCCCTATCCTCAGTTGTCTGAATCCATGGACTAGCCTCCTCCCTCCTGCCATGCATGGTCTGATGTGCTGCCACTGCCCTCCATTTAGCATGATGTACCAGTCCACTCCTCCTGCCCTCCATTGCCCAATTCTATGGCCCATCATTGACCTTCTGCTTAACCTCTGTGCTTAGCTTGCTGCCCCTATTCTCCTTCCCCCTGCCCTCCGATGTCTTTGTGCATGCCCCTGCTCCATCCTTTTTGCCCACTATGTTCCATGGACCTGCCACTCCTATCTACTCTGAGTGTTCTGTTGAGCTGCCACTCCCCTCCCACCTGCCTAGCATTGTCAGATGACTGTAACCTGTCCCTGCCACCTCCACCCTACCTGTCCACATGCCATGCCCCATCCCCTTCCTCCTGTCCTCCATGGTCCATTTTACTGCCACACCCTTCTGCCCTCCCTGATCTGTTGTGCTGCAACTGCTCCTCCTGCCTGCCCCGCGTGGTCTGTTGTGAGGCCCCTTCCCCTGAACTCTCTTGTCTGTGCCCAGGTCCTGACCCTCCCTTCTATCCTCCATGGTCCTTTGTGCATGCCCCTGCACCCTCCTTCTTGCCCATCGTAGCCATTGTGCTGCCACTAACCCTCCTGCTTGCCATGCATGGTCTTCTGTGCTGCCATGGCCCCTCCCACCTTCCCTGTGTGGTCAGCTAGCTGCCCCTGACCCCCTCCCACCTTCCCTCCATGGTCTGTGTGGATGCCACCATAGTCTCATTGTTGCTCTCCATGGTGTGTCTTGTTTCTAGTGCCCATCCTGCCTGACCTCCATGGTCATCTTGCTGCTCCTGCCCTGCTACCTTGCCCCCAGTCCTCTGTTTCCATGTGCAGACCCCCTATTCCCTCCCTCCTGGCTTGTCTGTTCTATTGTAATGCCCCTGATCCGTCCCTCCTGCCTTTATGGTCTGTTATGCTGCAGCTTTCTCTCCTGTCTGTCCATTATGGTCAGCTAGCTACCATTGCCTCTTTCCCATCTGTTCTCTGTTGTCCATGTGCATGGTCCTGTCCCCTCCCTATTGCTTTCTATGGATAGTTGTGCTGCACTCCCGTCCCGCATGCGCTGTGTGGTGTATTGTGCTGCTGCAAACCCTGATGCCTGCCCTGTAGGGTCAGTTTGGTGCACCTCTCCATGTCCCTCCTCTCCTCTGTTATCCGAGTCCATGTCCCTACCCCAATTCCTCCTGCCTACCATGATTCAATGTACCATACTTGCGAACATTTTGAACTTGGTAAGAGGGAGATTTTGAAAAAAAACTGGGGTATTGATTTTCCCCTTTGAGTTACATTGAAAAAGAGGAGATTATAGACAGGAGACAGATCAAATAAAGCCCATTTGAGCTTGAAAACATTGGATGTTTCCTGGCTGAAACGGGTCTGTTGGCATGTATGGTTGTACTACCACTGCCTCTTCCTTCTGCCCACAATGGTCTATTATATTGCCACAGCCTTTCTTGCCAGTCCTGTATTGTTGGTTTGTTGAACCTGCCCCCCTCTCCACTGCCCTCCA
The DNA here is from genome assembly GCF_964204655.1 of Triturus cristatus. Classification (NCBI taxonomy): domain Eukaryota; kingdom Metazoa; phylum Chordata; class Amphibia; order Caudata; family Salamandridae; genus Triturus; species Triturus cristatus. Next base: position 119,042,989 of record NC_140587.1, on the reverse strand, counting down.
TAGTCTGTTGTGCTGCCACTGCCCTTCCTGCCTGCCCAGTGTGGTCAAATTGTTGCCTCTGCACTCTCCTACCTGCCTTCAATTTTCAGAGTCCGTGCCCCTGGCCTCTGCCTCTCAACAGTATCCCAATGAACAACTAGATTGCTAACATTATATATTTATTACAAAAGTGTGGAACGCCTGACGTCATCTTGATGTAATCAAAATTGTAATACCTAGAGTATTTCCTTTAGAAATTACATATATGAGAGGGTCCTATTTGCATCCAAATTATGGTTAGTGCTCTAAAAAACTAAAATGAGGACATATTTTCTGAGTTTTCAAATAGCGACAAAGAACTTTTAAATTATTTGTAATCTTTATGTTTTTTATCCAGTTGACCACTTGATTAAATGTTGCACCTTGGCGAGAGGATGTGGTGTTACTTCCAGAGCTGCAGACTTTGCAACTGGGGAACCAGGTTGGAGTTTCTGCTTCAGCTCAACATTCTGTGATTCTGATCAAATCACTTAATCTCCCCATGTCTACAACAAAAATTAATTTGATTTTGTGTGATGTAACCAATGCTCATGTAAAGCATTCCAATACCTGACAAGTCTGCACTATATAAAACTGCAAATACACAAAAAATAAGTGTTTTGCACACTTCTGTCAATTGAGCTCCATGTGGGCTACATCTGGGTGATATTTCTGCTGCATTTAGGCTCTTTTGTGTCTGGTGGACATCTTGGGAGATTTATTTGTTATGAAGTTTCCTAAGTTCCTCATTTACTGCAGTCTCCTCAGTAGGAAATGCTTTCAGTTGTTTACTTTGATTCCATCAAGAAGGTATTCAGATATGTCACACATTTGCCATAAATTCTGAATGTTAGCACTCTAGTTGCTCATTAGATCACTGTAGTAAAGCTACTGCTCACCACGGAAGTCTGCTGCTGGTATTAAAAGTGCATGTTTCAGTCTGCATATCAGAATTTTCTAATGAAATAGAAGAGGATTTGAGAAGTCACTCAAAATGTGCCCTAATTTTTCTTTCTTCAGCACTAATCATAATTTCTATGGCAAATTGAACCCCCTCATTGTGTTCCTTTTTTTAATTAAATGTTTTAAGTGTTACCAGTTTATTCCAATCAAGATGGCTTCAGGTGTGCCATACTTTTGTCATAAGTAAGAAAGTAAGCTCTTTATACTCCAGGGTCGAAACGTGAGCAAGATGGCGGTTAAGCCGCTGGCTGTGTGAGCGGTCTGCTCCCCTCCCGGACTCTCCCGTGACCTTTTGTGATGTGGAGCGCGTGAAAGCCTACTCGACTTTGGGATGCTTTGGCGGTTTTTGCTATACCGCGTTTACTCACCGCTCACCTTTCGTTGGTGTTTGTACCGGAGTGAGAATTGTGCCGTCGCTACTCTGAATCTGAAGGTACGACTCTCTGACACAATGCCGCCCAAGAACCAGCAACGGGTGTCTCGCGTCAAATCTACCCTCCCCCCGGTGTGCTCCCGCTCGACAACTGGAGACATCTCAGGCCAAAAGACATCGGCAATTCTACAGGAGGGGGGAGCGTCTGACGCCATGGTCAGTGAGGAGCATTCCTTCTTCGAGGGAGCGAAGCTCAAGGTTCCGGCATTATTCCATAAAAACAAAGGCAAGACAGCACTCGGTAAGCAAGCTGGAGCACCAGTACTACCTGCTATGGCCCCACAGCCGCTAACCCCACTACCTGCTACGGAAGAAAATGCATTGATAGCGGATCCACAGCGTCAGTGCAATGTCCCTGATGCTGGGTTACCGGAGAACGGCATTATGGGAGTAGTAGTTCCCCCACAAACATCGAGTTTACTGATGAGAGCTGAGCAGACTGATGTGGTCCCCAAAGCTAAACTTATGGCCCCCGGAGGCAAGAGCACAACGAACAACACTGAAACCACGGGGGTTCTTTTGGGGGGTCACACATCAGGACCTGGTGCCAACACTGAGTGTTCTATTATGGAGGCTCAAGATAAAGCTCAAGATAAAGCTTCTGTCGGAGACGATTTTTTTTCACTCTCTGATCGCTCCTCTACGGAAAGTCTAGTTGAGGACTGGCTCGGTGAGGGCTGCTCGGGTGGGGAAGATGACGCTGACGCGACGGCTAGGTTGTGTCAAACTTCTATGGCAGAAATGCAAGAGCGCTCCTTCGCTACTAGAAATATACCTGGGTCTGAAGATCTCTCAAACGGCACCTATAAAAAGTCTTCAAATCTTTCTGCTAATACTCAACATCAACACTCAACCGCACTCTTGGGCTTCTCCAATCAAGAACATCAAGAAATCACGCTCAATACTATTTATGATGTTAAAATGGCACAAAGAGCGGAGGCGCAAGCAGAGAACCTCCGCACACAGACCGCGCTCAAAAAATTACAGAATTCCTTACGAAGGGTAGCCAAATCATGTGCTGATTCTGCAACAAGAATAGGGGAAGCCGAAACACGGATATCAACCCTGGAGGATGAAGTAGCGTCTCAGAAAAAAGAAATTACTTCATTGAATGCCAATAGAGATGACTATATATGGAAACTAACCGATATGGAAAACAGGCTAAGACGGAACAATCTTAGAATTCTTGGGGTACCGGAGGGAAAAGAAGGGACAGACACTCGGAAGTTCGTGGTGGACCTTCTGACCGAAGCCTTCCCTGATACTAGCAGCTGGGACTGGAAACTAGAAGTTCAGAGGGCTCATCGATTTCCGTTTTTTCAAAAGAAAACAGCTGCTCAAGAAACCTCTTTTCCCCGAGCAATCTTAATTAATTTAAATCATTTCCTTGCTCGAGAGGCTCTTTTTGATCTGGCTCGCCCTAATAAGAGAGCCCATGCTATGGGCTGTGAATTTTTTGTGAGACCTGACTTCTGTCAATCAACGGTGGATCTCAGGTGGAGATTCCGACAGCTGATCCCGAAATTTCAAGAGAAAGGAGCGCAAGTCTATCTTCAAAACCCTGCGAAACTCAAAATTATCATAAAAGGACGGTCATCAGTATTTACGGAAGAGGCTACTGCTAAGGAATTTCTATATAAGCTATAGAGGATCTTAGCCTTTCTCAGTTTAATAGTCTGGTTGGGATGGTCTCGGTTGGTTAGGTTAGGTTAGGCATGGTAAGGCACGGATCGGCTATACTCCAAATTTGGAATAAAGGTCCGGGGGGGGGGGATAGGGGTGGCAGCCAACTCATCACCATCTTTGGGACAGTGTCCCCTTGCTCCATGGGAAGGGTAAGGTTGGGTTGGGGAGGGGCTGGGGTGGGGGCTGATGGGTCACAGGTGGGGGGTGGAGGGGGGTGGAATGAAAAATCAGCATTGATGTTTTTGTTTATATCTGTTACGTATTGTTTGATATTAGAGGCCAGGCTAAAAAATAGCAACACAAGGGCTGTTGCATGGAATAGTTTTGGTGTAGACATGACCAATCTTCTCTTGTCTAAGTTTAAAAAATTGTTATTTAATGAGGAAAATACAGCTTTGTACGTTAAACATATGTGGCCTGAATGACTTTAAAAAGAGACTGGTTTTTGCACAAATAGCCAGGGCCCTCGCATGGGACATTGTCTGTCTTCAAGAGACACACATTGCTTGGGCCAACAGGTTATGGCTTAAAAAGTTGGGGTTGGAATTGATTACTTGTTCTAAGCAGTCTACTAATACAAGAGGTGTAGCGATTTTTTGTAAACCAGGTGCTGTCCTCTGTAAAAAGCATAAAGAAGATAAATACGGTCGGTGGGCCATTATTGAGGCTGGGTTTGATACAGGGGAGGTCATAACTGTATGCACTATTTACGGCCCCAATGTAGATGATCCCGAATTATATGACTCCCTCAATTTGGAATTAGCCTTATGGTCCCATCCTATCATATTATGCGGTGATTTTAATATACATTTAGCCGAAACATTTAATATAAATTCAGGGACTGATTATACGGGTCGGAAACCAAAAGTTTTTAGATCCTTATGCAACTTAGCAAGGAAACAAAGTCTTTACGATGTTTGGAACCAACTCAATAAATCCCAGCAGGGCAGCACGTTTTATTCTGCTCCCCATAAAAAATTAGTGCGCCTGGACTATATTTTAGCTTCATCCTCCATTTTGGCAGATGCTACTATTATGTTACTGCCTAGAATGATATCAGATCACAATCCTCTTGTGTTAAACTTTCAGATTTCTACAGGGCCATGTACAAAATATAAATGGACTTTTGATAGGAAGCTATTAGTAGACGAAGAATATCGGAACTGCATCAAACTTTGGCTCCCAAACTTTTTTGTAAATAATAATGGCTCTGCTCCAGATACAACGGTCTGGGATACTTTTAAAGCTGGTGTAAGGGGGGAAACCCTTAGATATGTACTTAAGAAACGTAATGTCATAAGACAGAAAAACGAACAAGATATGTTAAAGCTAAGCGCATTGGAACGAGAACTGGCTCAAAAGATTAAGGATCGAAAGGATGTCTCTACTATACAAATTAACCTCGTTAAACAGAGATCTTTAATTTATAATTATCATGCGGATGAAACGGCAGCTAAATATCAGACATTCCGAAGTGAATGTTTTGAATACGGAGAGCGGGTGGGGAAAACATTGGCCAATAGAATAAGGCAAAAGCAGTCCCAAAGCAAAATTGATAAAATAAAGGACATAGATGGGTCCCTGCAAAATTCGGAGCCTGGTATTTTGGAGGTATTTAAACACTTTTACCAAAAACTCTACGAAAATGGGGAAACTCTCGACCCGCAGGGCTATTTAGGTAAAATCACTACGGTGGGTCTGAGCCTGGCTGAGAGGGAAAGTCTGTCTACTCCTATATCATGGGAGGAAATTGCTCAGGCAATGGAATCCTTGCCAAGGGGGAAAGCAATGGGGCCGGATTCGATCCCTCTGGAGTTCTATATCTCTTTCCAGGTTGAGCTCCAGGAAGTGTTACTATCTCTCTTCCAGCAAGCTTTTTTGGGTCTCGTACCCGACTCTTGGTCCAAAACAATCATAATTGTTTTCAAAAAGAAAGGTAAGGATGCGGTTGAGCCAGGCTCATACCGCCCCATCACACTAATAAACTCAGACAGTAAGATCTTTTCTAAGATTCTTGCTAGAAGACTTGGAAAGATCATTGCATCACATGTCTCATTACGTCAGCATGGGTTTGTGGCAGGCAGAGGCACTACGGATCATGTCCGGCGTATAATTTCTCCTCTGGACTGGTCTCAGGTCTCTAAAGTTCCAATAGGGGTGGCCCTGTTGGATGCTGAGAAAGCATTCGACAGGGTCTCCTGGGAATTTTTATGGGCAACTCTCTATTGGAAAGGGTTTCCATCTTCCTTTATTAAGGCTATACAAGCATGTACACCTGTCCAGCTGCCACAATCCGTATTTCAGGTAATTGCTCTGGGGAGTTTAAGATCTACAGGGGTACTCGGCAGGGGTGTCCCTGCTCCCCTCTCCTGTTTGCTCTTTATATCGAGCCCCTTTTGATTAAGATTGAGCATGATCTGCAGATTATTCCAGTACAGCCTGTGACCGAGTCGGTAAAAGTTCTAGCCTATGCGGATGACGTGGCTGTGGTCACATTAGATGTCCCCAATGCAATGAGACGTATCGAATTTCTGACATCAGAATTTGGTGCTGTGTCTGGCTATAAGTTGAACCTACATAAAACCCAAATTCTTTATACTGGCTCTGATGTATTATCTGGCGTTAATATAGTTACAGAGACGACTTATCTTGGGGTGAAAATTGCGGCCAATGTACAGTCTATAGTCAATTTAAATTTTGATCCCACCCTAACCTTAACAAATAAAATGCTAGAGAATCTGGATTACTTGCATCTATCATTATATGGCAGGTGTAATGTTATTAAGATGGTAGTCTTCCCGAAATTTCTCTATTTATTCCGTACGATTCCACTTCTGGTTCCTAATTCAATCTTTATGAAAATTGAAAGAATATGCTCCCGCTTTTTATGGGGGTATAAAAGAACAAGGAGAACCTATAAAAAACTAAGTTCAGCCAGGGGTAGGGGGGGATTAAATATCCCTCAATTCCAACACTATTATTGGATGGCTATGTTACAACATATGGGAACTCTGTTTTTTGGTGTACAGTCTTACAAGGATCCAGCTAATTCCCCATCTATTTATGAACTTGTTTTTGGCCCAGAAGCTAACTATATGTTCTTTAAGTTTTTTGAGCCCAGCTATTACAAAAAGACACGTTTCAAGATTCTAGCTGCAGCTGTAGCAATCTGGTTAAAAATTTGTAAACATTTTACTTTTAAGGAATATAATCGATATATGCCTGTGGGAATACCAGGCAAACTTCCTACAATTTTTTCTGATTCTATAATGAGGAGGTGGAGTGCTCAGGGTGTCAGATCCATTGGTGACTTTTATATAGGAAAACAGTTAATCTCATTTGCAGAACTCCAAGAAAGATTTGGGCTTTAAATACCTCCAAATTCGCAGCTTTTTAGCCAATTTAGATTTAAAAGGACAGATTAGCCTGGAAAAGAACTCGATACTTGAATGTATAAAAGGGAGATGTAAGATCTCTCAACTTGTCAAAATTATGACTGCATGTCAACAGGATGATCTTGCTTTATATGAGCACCGCTGGGAAATGAGGTTGGGGATAACAGGGGTTGACCTGCAAACCGTATTTAATTTAGCCCATCGGCTATTATTTTCAGGTAGGCATAAGAGTCAATATTTCATGGCTATCTTTGACCTATACTATTCTCCAGCTAAGGTAGCTAAATGGGGGGCAAATCGAGGGGTCTTCTGTCCCAGATGCACTTTAAGGGCTGCAGATTTGGTCCACATGATATATGACTGCCCCGTTATCTCCCCTTGGCTTAATGAGATACAAAATTTCTTGAATATAAGTCTTGGCATTTCAGTTAATCTGTCACCTCAACTAGTCTTGTTTGGTGTCGAGTTTGATGCAAATGTTAGAACCCGCTCTGCTCCTGAGAAAGGATTTCTGTTTCTATGTATGGTAATTCTCCGATTATGTATCACTTCCCAATGGATAAACCCCGATCCACCGTCTTTTAGTATGTGGATGACTAAATTACTCTCTCTGTATAAATTGGAAACTGCGTTGTACAAACTTAAAGGCAGGGAGAACAAGAAATTTGGACTCTCACTATGGGCTCCAATTAAGAACTGGATATGATTAAATGTGTTATCTTTTATGCTGGATTTCCACTGTTTGCAGCTATGACCGACTGTCTATTCTTTGGGTTAAAGTCTCTTTTTTATGTATCATGTAACAAATGTTAATATTATGAAACTGTTATATCACCAATGCTGATTCTCTAAAAATTCAAAAAAAAAAAATTAAAAAAAAAAAGAACACTCTGGGACATTCTGTCATTGGGCTATACTTGGGCTACATCTGGGTGATATTTGGGCTACATTTGGGCTCTTTTGTCTCTGGTGGTCATCTTGGGAGATTTATTTGTTATGAAGTTTCCTAATTTCCTCATTTACTGCAGTCTCCTCAGTAGGAAATACTTTCAGTTTTTTACTTTGTTTCCATCAAGAAGGCAGTCAGATGTGTCACACATTTTCCATAAATTCTGAATGTTAGCACTCTAGTTGCTCATTAGATCACTGTAGTAAAACTACTGCTCACCAGGCAAGTCTGCTGCTGGTATTCAAAGTGCATGTTTGAGTTTGCATGTCAGAATGTTTTTATGAAATAAAAGAGGATTTCAGAAGTCAAAATGTGCCCTAGTTTTTCTTTCTGCAGCACTAATCATAATTTATATGGCAAAATGAACCCCCTCATTTTGTTCCTTTGTAAATTAAATGTTCTAAGTGTTACCACTTTATTCCAATCAAGATGGCTTCAGGTGTGCCATACTTTTGTCATAAGTAAGACTGTTAGCGCTCTAGTTGTTCTTTAGAGCACTCTGGGAAGCTGCAGTAGAACACAAAGGAATCAACTGACAGTCTCTGCCCTTGTTGGATGTACATGTTTTACTGAGAATGTCAGACTTCATTCTTACATGACTGAGAAAGATAATGTGAATTTACAGAAAATATGCTCTCAGTTTAGCTTATAGATCACCTTCCAAACCTCTGTGGGAAAAGTATGAGAAAATAGTTTTCTCTCAAACATGGTTCGTGACATCACAGCAGAAGGCTTTTTCACATGGTAAAATCACCTTAGAACACACCACAATTCCTAAAATGAGTATGGTACCATCAACAAATGATTTATAATGTAACTAAAGTCTTAAAACCTTCAATTAACTGCAATGCTTTTTAATGAGGTGCTATCATATATATTGGTCCCAAGATGGCTGCCAACATTTCTTGGATGAAGTGCTGACAGCCAATCAGATCTCACGATGAGATGTGTGGTTAGGCTCCGCCCAGATATATATGTGATTTTACTTTTGATTTTCTCAGGAACTACTGAACAGATGCAAAAGGCACATGCCTGACCTGAGGACTACCTCTTTGCCAAATTTCAAGTAATTCTGTTCAGCCGTTCGGGCTGTACCTTGGACTAAAGGTCCCTATGGAAAATTGCATTGGGAAAACGTGTTTTGGGACCCCCCTTATTTCTCAGCCCCCGCTTGACGAATCCCCCCGAGACTTTCAGGGAAGGAGCGGAGTGGAGCGCCCCACCTATTTTGAAAATTTTGCGAGGATTCGTCAACCGGCACCAAAGTTATTCCAAATAGAATGTTGCGGATTTCCTATGGAAACACGGTCCTAACCATAACTATCTACTGGCAACCGCCAGTAGATAATATATATATATATATATATATATATATATATATATATATATATATATATATATATATATTCACACATACTCATATTTTAAAACAACATTGGGAAACGCGAGGTTTTGTACATTGTCTTGTATGGGTTTGTATTTATTTGATGTATTTATCTTTTCAGTAACACACACAAGTGTCTACACAGAAAATGACAAGCCAGGTCATTATTTGTAATTGCACTTATCACATCAAACCACACACATTCCCTTAAAGATTTGGTAAGTAACCAGGAAAGGGATTGTAACATTTCAGAGATCGCTAGTCCTGAGGAAGGCCGGAATTACCCTTTGTGGGCGGCTAAAATGGGCAAAACATGTTGATATAGAAGCAGTATAAGAGAAGAAGGGGGTCCTAATTCTCCCTAGACCTTCTCCGCCACTTTACATTTTAACCCTAACCAGGGAACCTAAGAATAAAATGTTATATAAAGTATCTATGAGTTCTCAGTTAGACTTCGCACTCCACTGTCTTGTTTACTGCACAGATCCCAACACATTTATGTTTTTTTTGTCTTCCCCTCCGTTTCCTCAATCTCAGGCGTTGGTCTGCACAGGGATGTTGTAGCAGCTCTATGATGAAGCATGCCACTACTTAGTGAGTGAGGGCAGTTTTTAACAAACCTTACATTTTCTAACAAATGTTGTGATGAGACAGGTGATTATCTTCGGCCACCTGTCTCCCCTCCTTTTCCGTGTTTTGTGGTTAAACTTTGATCTTTACAGGTAGGATGGAAAAGGTGTAGTACCTCTCTCCCCTACTCTTTTGTGTGTAAAAAGGCACCTAGAGGGGCCTGCAACACAGTGAAGGGATATTTGAAAACAATAGACATTTGTGCTTTGGGCCTTTTCGGCCCGCTGAACAAGCTTCCATTGAATATTGATGTTTCTGACCGCCCTATGGGCAGTCGCATCCAAATACTGCAGTTGGAACTGCTGACCTAAGGTCAGGCGGTTGCTAATCCACAACAGTGTCGGGTGGACGTGAGTCCACCCAACATCGTAATAAGACCCTGAGTTGTCCATCCAAGTACCACCGTGCTTACAATACTGTCTTTAATTGTTTTAATATTATGTTATAGCATCTTATTAGTATTTGCAATGTGAAAATATGGCATTGAAATGTGGAACCCGATGAAGGTGTAGGGGCCCCAAACATACATATACATGGGTCATTCCAAATGGTCAGCCAGCCATGGTGCCAGTAGGATTGGGTTGGGTAGACATAGTGCTTCATGAATCTTTTAGCGAGCCAGCCAACAAAAATGTTTAACAGTGGGGACATTGCCTCTTCTAGGTGCCTGATTTAAGGCTCTCCTGGCAATTTTAGCACTCTTTTTTAATCAAAAGTTCTCTCAATGATAAGGCAGGATTTGTTTTGTCTACTGTTCCATGACAGCGTGGGCAAAAACCAAAATAATGTGTTCTTTTAACACATTATTTTGGTTTTTGCCCACACTGTTACTCTCAGTTTGCTCCTTCCCTTGTTCACTCTTTTGTTGTTGATTTACTATAAACCAGGGGGATCAAGAGTGATTTTCCCTCACCCTCTCTTTGTTATTGTGGTACTGTTCCATGACAGCATGGCAGACCAGTCAGCTTTATATTCATAAATAGCTATTAGCAAATGTTGCTGACTTAGTCATCTGCTGGGTTAAAAAATATCGAAGCAATAATATTGACCTACAATATTATCGAGACAGAAATATCGACTACAAAAATATCCACAGCAAAAACGTAAAAAGTAAAAAAATGTTGAAAAAATTATTGTTTTCAATAATATAATTGTATTAAATATCGTTCTTTAAATATATATTAATAAAATCATTAAAAATAAAAATATTAAACACTAACATAAATTTAATGAAAATAAAATATATTTAATGTATATTGTAAGAGATATATCAAATAAACGTACTTTCAAAAAGTTAAAGACACATACACATGTATCCCACAAAAGATGCTCCTTCCGAAACAAAGGACTCATTGGAGGTGGTGCATACGCCGGCAGGGAGCGTGGACAGTAACACACAGGTGATGGACAGAATCCAGAGCAAATAAAAAATTCACCCCCAGCCAAGCGATCTTGGTTAAATCCATTGTTCTGTGTCACCATCCCACATCAAATTTGGACCCAGCAATATGCAATCAGTCTTGACCCTGTTCCTCATGGGAACAGTCCATCCCGAACTGCCAAGCCAGGTCCTACCTAGACCAGAAACAAGCATGCATCACCCCTCATTTTTGACATACAATGAGAATTCCAATGACATCAAAAGAATTCTGGTGAGGACTAGGGATATACTCACAAGTGATTCCATCATAGGCAGTTTGTTAAAGGGTAGACCCAAAAATACATATAGGAGGGTCCGCAACAAGATTGACATACTTTTTTACAGTGATATCACTGTGCATCCAGTGAGTAAGGACCATAATCTCCAGGGTTTTCTCCCATGTGGCCACTGCAAAGCTTGCAAGAATAGCTACATGTGGAAGGAATATTCATTGGGCATGCAGCCAAACGCATCACCAAGTTCCTCATATGCAGTATGCCATTCGCCATATACATTCTAGAATGTCCGTGCAACCTACGGTACATTGGGAGCACCACATTGATGGCCAAGAAAAGGGTACTGGAACAACTTAGAGCCATTACCAACATGGATCCTCATTACCCAAAAGACCGTCACTTTCAAGTCAAACACTTCTCAGACAGGTCCCTTCACTCCTATTTTGCCTTTGAGCGGATAGTAAACACTACAGGGTGGTATTAAACCATGATGAAGAATTAGGGATCCATCTGCTGGAAGAGTAGATGTTCTTTTTCCCCCTTTTCTCTGATTCCTTCCCTCCCCCATTTTCCCCTCCCCCTATCTGCTCCTATCTCTCCCCCTTTCCCCTCCTCTTCCTCCCCCCCACATCCCCACACCCCTACTCTATGAGACTTGCACCTCCTCATCCTAGGATGCCACTGTATCTGGCATCGGGATCATGGATATCAATACATCTTGTTATTTTGTGATTTTAATATTTTCATTGTCTTAAGTTTCAATTTTTAATTTTCATGTATCTTTTGTTTCTATTTGCAGGTGGAAAGGAAAGTGCCCACAGTATTGTGGGGTATCACATGGGTTCCCTACCCTTTTCTTCGGTTGCACAACTGGGAATAGCACTTCAGATAAGATTTTCTTCCATCCTGTATTGTCAAATGATTGTTTGGACTCAGAGCTTGAAGTTATTGTCATTAGCTTGACGTGTTGAAGGTGTTCTGCATTATGTGAACATTTTGACTGTTCCCATTGCTTTGAGGGCTTGACCATGTCCCACCTGTGGACTAGGCAGATTTGGGAGCCAATGAGTGGGCACTTGCCGTGTATCCTCCTTTTTCTATTCTGCTTCATAAGAATTTCCTCTGATCCTTCAGGAGCCAACAGTTCAACTCAGGTGACAGAATACGCATAAGATACCGAACGAAGGCACTTGCCTATTATTCTCTGAATTTGCACAGTACTTTGAGGCAGTACGCCAATATATGAGTTAGCTTTAATTTTAATTTCTTTAGCAATTCACCAATGTAAATTTCTGCCATGCAGCCAAGCAACCTTGTTTCTGCAACGTCTCACTTGCCATAACCAGGCAGATTCGCATAGCCCATCATCAGCGTCATAGTTCTTTTAGATTTTCTCCTGGTTGCTTCTTATATCTTTTTGTGCATGCTATCTGATGGTCATGATTACGCTATGAATTTGTATTTCATAAATATTTGTGCTCATACACACGTGTGACGATGTTGGCATTATGCACAATTGTTCTAATCAACAGCTTTGAATACTGTAACACTTGTTTAAAATGATGTTTTTTTAGGGCAGAATGTGTCTGTCATGTTATTTGAACACATTACAATATGGCCGAAACAAAAGCAGCTTTGGTAGTCCTATGTTCATTTCATGTACAATGTTTAAAGGACACATGATTGGTATTTTTTTCTTTTACAGAGTTTTATATAGCGCGAACTTGACCCGAATCAGGTATCAGAGCGCTCTACATAGCACCAGTTGCATTACACATTCCTTTTTGTTAGGCATGGGGAGATTAAGTGATTTGCCCAGAATTACAGGATGTCCAGCATCATTGCCGAGACTCGAACCCAGTTCCCCAGATTCGAGGTCAACCGCCCTAGCCGTTAGGCCAATTCCTCTCCCCAAGTGATCTCCACATGTGATCAAGGCTGCTGGGCAGCCGACACGTGTACTGTGGAAAATAATTGATTCCTGCATCTCACCCTGCCTGGTACTGAGAGTGTGTGTTATACTAATTTGTTAAGCAGAATATTTATAAATATATTTATTTAACATAATTGTAAATTGCCTTATATAGCATCCATTTTTAGAAGTTAATAAAAATATTCTATAAATAAAAAACATTCATAATTATAAATATTATAATTTTAAATAAACAAAAACATAATTATGTAAATTAAAACAACATAAAATCAATTATTAAATATTCAAATTAATATATATGAAATTCCCACTACAATTTATTCAAACATAGACATATTCCTATACTAAAAATATATATAATTTACTGCTTTATACTCACACAGCACAACAGTAATACAATTGTTACATCACACAAAGGTAACATTTACTACTCTCACTATAATAAATTCAAAATTAGATAAAATATTGCACTGTGGAGTCCTAACATTTACTATTCCCACTACTATTAATGCAACACTATTAAAAATGTTAGATTAGAAAGAGATTAAGTGTACGATTCACACTCCATTAGGTGCAACAGTAGGGAAAGTGTTGGATTGCGAAGGTGTAGACTTTACTATTCCCACTCTACTGAGTGCAATAGTAGGGAAGGTGTTGGACTGCAAAGGGGTAGACTTTATTATTCTCGCTTCATTGGGTGTAATAGTAGGGAAAGCTGTGGATTGTAAAGGCATATACTTTACTATTCCCACTGCACTGAGTACAACAGTAGGGAGAGCATTGTTTTGCGGAGGGGTAAAGTTTACTTTTCCCACTCCACTGAGAATAATAGGAGGGAGAGAGTTGGTTTGCGGAGGGGTTAAATGTGCTATTCCCACTCCAATAGGTAAAACAGTAGGGAAAGCATTGGATTGCAAAGGGGGATGCTTTACTATACCCAATCCACTAAGTGTAAAAGTAGGGAAAGTGTTGGATTGCGAAAGGTTAGGCTTTACTATTCCCACTCCACTCAGTATAACAGTAGGGAAGTGTTGGTTTGCAGAGAGGTAGAATTTTTCTATTCGCATTTCAATAGATGTAACAGACGGGTAAGCGTTGAATTGCGAAGGGGTAAACTTTACTAATCCCACTCCACTGAGTGTAAAAGTAGGGAAAGTGTTGAATTGTGAAGGGGTAGACTATAGTATTACCACTCTACAGATTGTAACAATAGAGAAAGTGTTGGATTGCGAAGGGAAAGACTTTACTATTACCACTCACAGACTATAAAAGTAGGGAAAGTGTTGGATTGCAGAGGGGTAACATTTAATATAATATTCCCACTCTGATAGGTACAATAGTAGGGAAAGTATTGGATTGAGAAGGGTTAGACTCTGCTATTCCAACTCCACTGAGTGTAACAGTAGGGAAAGTGTTCGTTTTCAGGGAGGTAACATTTACTGTTCCACTCAAATAGGTGCAAGAGTAACGGAAGTGTTGAATTGTGAAGGGGTAGGCTTTACTATTCCACTTCCACTGAGTGTAACTGTAGGGAAAGTGTTGGATTGTGAAGGGGTAGACTTTACTATTCCCACTACACAGAGTGTAACAGCAGGGAAACTGTTGGATTTCAAAGGGAAGATTATACTTTTCCACTTAACAGAGTGCAACATTAGGGAAAGTGCTGGATTGCGGCAGGTACCTCACAGTGCATGCCACAAGGTGCAGGGAAGTGAAGGGAACCACCATAGGTGCCCCCCAGGGCCACAACCAGAGGGCCACAGTAGAAGGGGGCCATGCTAGGGGCCCCTAAAGTCTCTTTCTGACAGCTTTGCTGTTTCAGAAAGGCAGACAGGGAAAGGCTGTCCAAACCAACATCATAATCCCGCCGGGGGAAATGCCATCCTTAATGGATTATGAGTAGTTTTCCCCAGACAGTTTACACTCCGATTAGTGGTCGGAGATTTTCTGGCCGACATCAAAATAAGACCCTTTTTTTTTATCAATATTAATGACTTTGATATTTAAGAAATCAATATTACTTACCTTAAAATCATATTCTTGAAAGCAATATTCTTGCTGATGATATTTCCTTGTCACAATATTTTTGACTCAATATTTTTGTAATTTGATATTTCCGACTTGATATTTTGTCTCAACACTATCTGCCGTATGGTTTCAGCTGGATGATTAATTCTAAGCCTATGGCCATGCTGAAGTCACCCTCAACATTAGCATGTTGTCTAGTGCCATTAATATATTGCATTTGGATGTATGTCACAATATCAAGATAAGGATACATACAAACTCCATATCTATATACCCTAACTATATATGTATCTTCAAGGTACACAGAGATAGAGTCAAGACTTGAAAGTCTAATTCAGGGAAAGAAGCCATACCCTTTTACGTTCTTGCTTTGTGGTAATAGCAGCTATAATTGGAGCTCAATGAACCTCTCAGACTCCGGTGTCCCAGTGTCACTGCACCTACTGCACTGATAGATATACCTCTCACTCTATTCTAAGCTTTACTATCACAACTCTCAATTGACAGTATATACAGATTGCGTGCCACCGTATTTCTTAGAAATGCAAGAAAAGAGGTCAACATTTTTAAAATCTAAGCCACAGCTTGTATGAGGAACACCACTGCCCAGGTGCGAAATAAGGCCCGATTAACATTGTGCTTTTATTTTCTCCTTACCTCTTTCAGCTTTTTTCACCCACTGACCACCCCTCTTGAAGCTAGGAACTCCAGATCCAGTGTAACTTTTTTGTGCAGCCATACTTCCCCGTTTTTGTGTCGTTCCCGATTTGTCTGTGTTTTTACTCACATGAAACTCAAGTATGTGAGACCTCTGTAGAAGTAGCTCATGTTTTTTTGTTTGTTCTCTCCTAATCCTGCTGAATAGAATATATCAAAGCTTTGCCCCCAACCATAGTCAAGGAGGAAATGGAAGACTGAGTTAGGCCATAAAATACATACGTATTACAAATACATGAATTAATCAGTAGGGCAGACTTTCTGAAGCTGATTTTGAACTTTTGCAACCACTATGCTTGACATTCCTCATAAAAACTTACAATGGAAGAGCTAAGGAAAACTTTAAGTTATCACTAGTATGTATGATCTGAGCCTGACTTGGTGTATGTAAGTACAAGAGGAAACCACCTCTTGCTGACTACTCTTTCACCCTCTCTTCTGTCATGTTTTACTTGTTTGCCTTTACGCTCTAACAACAGAAGAAAATGGGCCCAATTCAGAAAAGAAAACATAGACTTAAGTCTAAGGGCCAGATTATGAGTTTGGCTCAGTGGAACCGGCGCAACGCTCAAGGACCACCGACCTTATTACGAGTTGAAAATGCACAACTGGAAATCCGATTGGCGGTCCTATGGCCTTTCCCATGATGATACCTTGAAAACAGGCTCCGCAGTAGGAACGGCCATAACGTTCAGGCACCACATGGATGGTGATGGCCATGCAGTGCTGGGAATTGTGGGGGCACAGACGGGAGGGAAAACTCGTAATGTGCTGAGAGGGACTTCACCACTCCCAGCTCAGCAAATTGCATTGTGGTGCAGCAACGCCACCGCCAGGGAACCACAGGTCTGTGGACCACCGTCAGCATGACTTGGTGAGTCGTGATACGGCCGACCGTCACTGCTGCGCCACCGCAAATCTGGAGGTCTTGCGACTGCCAGGCTCATAATCAGGCCCTACATTTTCTACTTTTTAGTATTCACAAAGTAACTTTACTAGTAGTAAAGAAGTAAAGTTATTGCTAATAAGTGTCATAGTAGTAGTAATGTTACTAGTAGGATTTTAGCTTTGTGAATACCAAAAAGTAATAAACTTAAACTTAAGTCTATGTTTACTACTTAAGTCTGATTTTACTATTTTTTAGCATGGCAGCGGGTGGACTTTGAAAGTGGTGAAGCATGAATTCTATCCTTACTTTTCAAGGGTGCAACAGGTAAACTCTATTGCTTTTTAGTCCAAGTTTGTGGGGGCAGGTTGGGGGAAAATTCAATAAAATAAAGGAAACAGGGCCAAATAGTGCATTTCACAACACAAGAGCTCTGTTTCACATGACACTTTGCTAAAGGCGGCACATTTTAAGTTTAGGTGTAAAAGGGAGGTGCAAGGTTGTCTAAGGATTCTGGCTCACCGCTCACAAGGATGACATGAGATCACAGAGGTAAGAGGACTGATCGCTTGTCTCACCTGCTAATCTGAGGTTGCAGTCACTTTTATTAGCCACTACTACCTGCACGCAATGCAACTGCTTACAACCCCTGTAGGTACTTCTTGTAATCTCTATATCCTACTTACAATGCAGAAATATTGATTTGCAGTATTACCCACAGATAAAATAGAAGTTATATTTTGTGTTCTCTATATTACTAGACCTGGAGTGTTGAATTTGCTCTCACTATTGTTTCCAAAGCAAAGACAGCTTTATATACACCTTAACTCACTGTTCGCTTTCAGTGTTGCCTACAATCCAGAGACTGTGCTGGCTCAATGTCGGCTCTGCTGCGACAAACCTGCTCATGGACCATTAGCGGTCCTTTGGACTTTCCCAATGGGAATGGCCAAAAGGTTCAGGCACAGCAGAGAAGCTGATGTCCATGCCATGCTGGAACTGGGGCAAATACTTGTTGTGCCCCCCTGCTCCTGTCAGCCCATGTTTGTCACTTTTGAAACTCTTGCATTCAAGAGTCATCTTTTCAGGAATGTCACTTTTGGGTACAAAACGTACACTCTTCACATTGAAATGCTCATACACAAATGATACTATGTGTACATCTTTATAGGAAAATCATACACTAAGGAAGCAATAGACCCAATACCCTGATGAAACTGCTGGAACTGGAAGTAGATAAGTGACACATCACTACAGGGATTTTACCAATTTAAAAAATAAGAGCTTATATAATATTTACTGTCATTAAAATCATTATTCAAGAACAGATTAAAGGCACAAACATATAGAAAGACAAACTCAGCACAGATATTTTCTGTCATTAAATTCATATTGGAGAACAAAAAAACTGTACTATGAAGTGGTCAGACACACACCCTGAAAGGTAAATGGATTCTGAGATTAAAACTCTTTAAAATAGCACATCTCTCACAAGTGCGCGTAGCAAACAAAATCCTATTGCTCAATGTCACTTAGGCAGTTAGGCTTTCCGCAGTATGTGCACTCCCAAGAGCACTTTGCACATAATCCTACCTAACACTTCATTTAGCCCATAAATCAGATTTGTAATTTCGATGGAGAAGACTCATTTTCTCAGTGCTCATTGAGGCTAGGCAAAGTTTTTTTTTACATGCATACCATTAGGATTTCAGCTATCAACAGTCATTTGGGTAACCTTCAGCATAGACTACAGACAGTGCATAGATCGGTTTTATACCACTCTGTCCAGCTATCGTAAAAACATAAAAATAGCACAGAAAACAGATATAGCATCACAATTAGCCCAGGCTGGTAGCACCCCTAAAATTCTGCATCAAATCCTTCAGTCCTTCATCAGCTCCAAGGCATGTGAAAGCTCATAGGCCTCTTCCCAATTGCAGTTTGATGGTATTGCTCTCCACTTTTTGCAGAAAATAGAGCTTATCTATGAAAAAATCACCTCAGCAGGAAATCATCCGCAGATCCTAATGGCATCTGACCAATTGAAACAGATAAATCCTCAGTTGTTAGAGCACTTTCCCACACTTACATCAGCAGAGGTCGAACTATTGATTTATAAGATAAAATCAGGATCCCCTTCGGAACTCAACCCAGCTAAAGTTATCCCTCCCTTGGCCAATCATCTGTCTCCCTCGATTCAATCTCTTATTAATCTCTCCCTAAAAGAAGGTCATGTACCGTTGGAATGGAAAGGTGCTTAGGTTAGACCGATCCGCAAGAACACTAAAGTCCCTTAGACAGATCTTTCCAACCTACACCCTATTTCGCTCCTTCCGTTTCTGAGCAAATTAATGGAGAAACATGTCAACACTCATCTCTCCAGTCATGTCGAACTTACGGGCTGTTTAGATCCCTCCCATTCCGGCATTAGCCCCAAATACAGCACCAAATCAGCATTACTAGCGGTCACGGACAACATCAGGATGACCCTAGATAAGGGCCACTCTATGATTTTGGTGCTGTTGCACCTATCTGCGGCATTCAACATAGTCTCACATAGCATATTGATCGGAAGACTAAAAGAGATCGAACTAAGAAAATCAGCCTTACAGTGGATGGTGAGCTTTCTATCAGCCCGCTCCCAGATTGTCAACTTAGGCCCATATCATTCGGCTCCAACATAATTGTTCAAGGGAGTTTCTCAGGGCTTATGTTTGAGCCCTTCATTGTTTAACATCTATATCGCTCCCTTGGCCAATATTCCGACTATGCATGGGTTTATTCCCATATCCTATGCCGACAACACTCAGTTGCTCTTTCCATTCAACAAATTTACCTCTTCTCTGCAGTTGGCCTTCTCTAACGGTTTTAGAGCTATCTCCCACTGAATGAAGAGTAATTTCCTCCAGTGCAATGTGGGAAAAACAGAGATTATGCTCTTCGGAGAAGCCCCTTCCCTATGGACACCGAAATGGTGGCCGATTGATCTAGACCCCCATCCTGCTCCCAAGCTCACAGTTAAAAACTTGGTTATCCGTTTGGATCAAACCCTCACCCTGAAAGAGCATGCTGCTCAGACAGCCGGTTCCTGTTTCCATACAATAGGCCTGCTCCGTTGAGTCTTCCCTTTGCTTCCTGACTCAACCCGAAAAACTTTAGTCCAGGCTCTTGTATTAAGCCGTCTGGACTACTGTAACAGCCTGCTGATCTCCGCCAATGATGCCCCGCTCAGCAGACCGCAGGTAGTTCAGAATATGGCGGCACGATTGGTCCTCAATGCTCCCTCTAGGACCCCTTCTCGCCCTCTTCTTATGAAGCTGCACTGACTTCCTATCCGCCAACGGGTCAGATTTAAAGTCTGCTGCATTATTCATAAGTCACTGTTTAACTTAGGCCCCTCTTACCTCTTGGAGAAATTCACGCCATATGTACCTTCCAGATCTCTTCACTCAGGTGCCAAACATCTTCTTATGATGCCTCGAGAAAGAAAGGCTAGATTAGGAGGAAGAGCCCTTTCCCATCTTGGCCTTCGATATTAGAATGAGCTCCCAGTGTTTCTGAGACAATGCATTGATCACCTACAATGTAGGAAGCTGCTCAAGACCACTCTTTTCCGCGCCTGATTCTGCTGTAGCTGCAATACAACCTCACGGCCCGTCCTAAGCGCAGAGATACCCCTTCGGGGTCGATTCAAGCGCCATATAAGTAAATAAATAAATAAATACACACAGGCCCACTCTTTGAAACCTACCTTAGAGAGTGGTTTGGTTCTGTCAAGCAGTACACACTCCAAGTCTTACTAAACAGCACAGCAAGAGGAAGATGATGAGGCCTACAAACTTCTGCCCAATCACATCCGTGGACACTATTTTACCCGGATGCAGAGAAAGCTGAACAGAGAGCAATACCAGAAAGTCATGTCCAGGGCGAGAAGGATACAGAGGTAGAGAATCTGATGAAGGGGTGAAATCTCTATGAAAGTCAGATAGTGCCAAGTCAATGAGCGATGCCAGGTGACCAGCTTGGGGTCAAAGAGTCAATGACCTCTGACACAACTTCACTATGCAATCTGGATGCTGCTCTTATGCAGTTAACTAGCATGAGAGCAGCACCAGGATTGGTTGGAGCAAGCTGGCTCAGCACTCCTCCAGGAGTCAGTGTGACACTCCTGTCCCCCCATGCATGCACCACTGCTGGTATTCGGTTTTTAAAAAGATAAGTTGCTATTAGCAGTTTTACTAAGAGTAAACATACTAGTAGTAAAGTTACTAGCAGTAAAGGTACTACTGGTAAATACCTTTGTGAATACCACAAAGTAGTAAACTCGTCTAAGTTTACCATTGTGAATCAGGCCTATTATCTTTCCTAGGTGGGAAGCAAAATGGATCCTCCCCAAAACTGGTTGGGGAAGGATGATCCTGTTGGAGGGAAAACATAAAAAAAAAAAAAATGAAAGCATGTGCCATTGGACCAAGGCAATCATCATGTCTAACTGTTTCCTTGGTATTGTCAAAAGATGCTTGGAAGTATTTTCAAAATCCTGTGACTATTGCAGCTTTGAGGGCATACTTCTGGTAAGCTTTGTGAATTATAACTAGACATAAATCTGTACCCATTCAGTTCTTAAAAGTCGATTTCCACTTTCACCGTGAATAGGCCCCTGTGTGTCCAGAGGAGATTTAAACATTATTTACCTTTGTGAAAAAGCCCCTAAAAATACAGAGGAGAGAAGAGGCTGCAGGACCTTCCTCACAGCTAATGCTCAGTTTCGAGTGGGTGCATAACGCAAGTCCTCTTTGTTTAGGGCATCATTTTCTTGTGCCCAATGGGGGGCACATTGTTACAAAGTTTCTATGGCAACACGTAGTCACAACACCAGGGACAGTGTATGACGCACACATAGACATGCACATCTTGCGAACATCCAAAAATCCTGTAAAATAAAAAAACAAAGGGGCATATTAGCAACGCTTTGCGATAACTATCGCAAAGCGTGCTTAGCGCTCCTTTTCCTAATGCCCGCTATCCCAGGTTTTTATCACAGAGATATCGCATTATTAGCAACGCGTATCTCCAAGGCGATAAACATTCCTGCGATAGCGGGGAAATCGACGTTTTGCAGGGAACATCGCTGGTTTTCCAGCGATGTTCCCTGCAAAACGGCGATAACCTTGCTGATACGACCCTGTGGTCGTATCAGCAGAATCCACCCCCTATGTTAGGGGTGGCTAAGTCAGGATTTTAGCAGATGTTAGTTATTGGAGAAAACAGCAGTTTTCTCCAAAAACGAACATCTGCTAAAATGCTAGGGCATCCTTGCTGATAGCGCAAAGCCGCGTTAAGGATGTTCTGACATTTAGGGGCATGTTAACAAGCGTCAGCGATAATTATCGCTGGCCGCCCTTAGCGAGAACATTTTTATTGCTGGCTATCGCAGGAAATTATCACCATGCTAGCATTGTATTAACAACGCATAGCGCAATGGCGATAATTTCCCAGCGATAGCGATGTTTTCCATGGAACATCGCTGGTTTTCCAGCGTTGTTCCATGGAAAACAACGATAACCTTGCTGATACAACCCTGTGGTCGTATCAGCATAATCCACCCCCAATGGTAAGTATAGCTAAGTCTGCATTTTAGCCGAAGTTAGTTTTTGGAGAAAACAGCTGTTTTCTCCAAAAACTAACGTCTGCTAAAATGCATGGGCAGCCTTGTAAATATCGCGATGTGTACATCAGCGATATTTACAAGGTTGTACTGCCCAGTGACGCCCACTTTGCATATCATTAGAGATGCAAAGGGAGGCGTAGGGTAAAAGGGTGCTAACATGCGCTAATGCATGTTATCACCCTCTTGTAAATATGGTGATATTTTTATCTCCGCTTTTTTGGCTTTAAAAGCCAAAAAAGCGGAGATATGGCCCTTGTAAAAATGCCCGTAGTAGAGATAAAGCCCTTGCTGATATGCCCCAAAGTTATTTATGAAGATAACCATCATTTCTCTGTCTCCGTTCTATATCCGGAGTTAGTAAGTGACGCTCTCTGTTGTTGAATGTGCCTTCTCACGTGATTAATTTAACTTTTTACTCATCGCTGTCACTTTTACTATTACTTTTCATGCCATGCTAATTGTGTTTGTAATCTGTAGGGGATAGATTTATACAAATTATGGAGCAACACAGAGCAGCAACCAAAGTTCTGTTAGTAGAAAAGAGCTGCACAGAGCATTTTTTGCTAAATATGGCCTCCTGCTGCTCTCCCTCATGTGAAAAGGTGTATGTGTGGAATCTAGCATAGGTTTAGTACAGGACGTATACCATTCCAGAACAGAATCGAATGTCAAGACAAACTTGAATACATTTCACTCAGAATGGGTAGAATATCAGGAAAACTATGGGCCCAGATTTAACTTAAGACAAAATCCTAAACTTACTACTTTTGGTATTCACAGAATGCACTTACTACTTTTGGTATTCACAGAATGCACTTACTACTTTTGGTATTCACAGAATGGATTTAGGACTACTAACTTTACGTCTGCACTCGGACCGGAAATTCCGGCCCAGAGGCGGAGCTTCCGGGACGGAGGCGGGGCTTCCGGGAGGGAGGCAGAGATTTTGGCCATGGCTAAATCTCCGCCACTGGCCGGAATCCCCACCTCTGGGCCGAAAGCTCTGCCTCCGGCCCAGAAGCCCCGCCTCTGGGCCGGAAACTCCGCCTCCGAGCCGGAAGCTCCGCCCCCGGGCCGGAATTTCCGGCCCGAGTGCGGACGTAAAGTTAGTAGTCCTAAATCCATTCTGTGAATACCAAAAGTAGTAAGTGCATTCTGTGAATACCAAAAGTAGTAAGTGCATTCTGTGAATACCAAAAGTAGTAAGTTTAGGATTTTGTCTTAAGTTAATTCTGTGAATCGGGCCCTATATATTTTCTCTACTCACTCACAGTATTTATATATCTGGCTTTGCATCAAAATCCATGGGTGGAAGCTTTGGAATGACAAAGTAATACCCAAAGAATGCTGCCCATAATGCAAAGTACAGTAAAGCAACAGAAAGCATCGTCAGTACTACTTTAAGGGCAACAATCCAGTGGGCATTTTGTCTGTAAAGTAAATAGTTTATCAAGTCTTTGCTTCACTTTGTGTGACTTTGCGGCAATACAAAGGGATATTTTCACAAGAATGCGTGATAACTACCGCATGAGTAGCGTAATGCAACTTTCAATACCGCAGCCTATCACGGGAAAATAACCTCGTGACAACGTGGAATTCCCAACACGGCGGTACCATGCGATAGTCTGCCAAAACCGCGGACAATGTCTGCGATAGAACCACCTCGATGGAGATAAAAACACAAACCACAACACAAAAATACACGCGATGGGCCAAAGCGTGATGAGGAAATCGCGATAAGCAGCTCCAGGCCTGCAACACACACCTGGCAGGTGGGAAAAATCTCCATAAAAGCAGAAAAAACCCCACACACAAACTGACCTACACGCAAGCACCATGGAGGCAGCTGGAACAGGTGCAGAGGATAAGCGCAACCCCACAAGCACCACAGACGACCAGCCCGGGACCTCGGGGACAGGGAAGGGCAAGGACAAGAAGACGAGGAAGACAAAGTTCAGTCAGCAGGCGAACAGGATCATAGTCACTGAGGGGATGGAACACCATCAACAACTCTTCATCACCTGCAATGTGTCACTGTGCACCAAAACTGGAATATGGCGGGACATCGTCGACAAGGTGAATGCCGTCGGAGAGCACAAGCGGACAATGGACGAGGTCAAGAGGCGATGGAACAACATCCAGCGGAAGACCAAGGAGAAACTCTCTGCCAACCAGAAGGCAGCAACGCAGACCGGAGGTGGGGGCCCAGCGCCACAGCTGGAGCTGGATGACATGGAGGAGCTGGTGTCGACAGTCATCAGTGTGGAGACTGTGGCCGGAGTCGGGGGACCGGACACTGCTTGACAGAACACAACACAACTACAACAGGGTGAGTGACCACCAGATACTTGGGGGACTGGTGGAGATGGCCACAATGGCACACATGCACAATCAAGGAGAGCACAGGGCACACCATCAATGACTCTGTGTCATCGGCCAGATCTACATACTGTCACAATGTACAATGCGAAACTGTCTGAATGTCAACCTGTGCCATGCGTCTACACACATGTGGACACATTGTAATACACCATCTCCCCTTCACATAGCAGGGGCACCGTCAACACCTCCTGCAGAGCAGTCCCAGCCACTTTTCACGGATGACGAGGAGGACAACACCAGCATCGACACCCAAACCATCCAAGACATCATTGAGCTCATCCACTACTCACCTCCTGGCTCAGGGCAGCACAGCTACATCAATGAGACCCCACCCAGCACCCAACCCACCCAGCAGGAGGTACCCACAGCCCCGGCACCCTCCCAAGACCTCCAGGAACAACACATGGCCTTCCATCGCCATGTGCTGGTGGGCCAGAGGGAGACGGCTGAGCAGGTGGCGGTGGGCTTTGGCATTATGGCTGCCAGACTGGACGCCATCCTTGGGTTTCTATGGCCGCCCCATGGTCTCCAATGAGCCCTGACTGACATCACTGGAGTCATGACGAGGAGAGAAAAACACCTGTCCGCTCAGAGTCACTCCAGTGATGCCCGCCATGATCTGGCACATACGGAGGCTCATGTAGGACATGGTGTGGATGGAGGCAGAAAGGATGGCAGCCACTGCTGCACATCATCGAAATGTAGCTGGGATCTATCATGCCCTACAAACCTCCACCATGGCATTGGCGCCACAAGGCATGGCGCCGATGAATGCTGCTGCGCCCACACAATCCACATCCCTGCCCCCTGGTGTGTCAATGCCTCCCAGTGCAGCAGCCGTATCCACTCAGGCCCCTGATGTGTCAGTGGCACACAGTGCGGTAGCCGGTACTGCAACACCCACAGGTGGGGCAGGGAACACAACCGGGGATGAGGACGTGGATGGGACTGTTGTCACAAGAACCAGGCACTAGCATTCATCACCGCTACCTGGCCTATGTCAGCTTGGTCCGGCACATGGCCTCATGACCTTCCACTGACCCACGATACACACCGATGCACTCACCTTGGACAGCGAAATGGACTGTCACTTCCGGATTGATGCCCAATGACACGGGGCCCAGGCTGTGGACTGTACCCTTCCCTTCAGCAGGACTTGTCATCCCCAGATGGACTCTGGCAGGCCCTCCACAGGCCCATATTGTGTAGTGTGCTGGGCATTGCCCTGAACCACTCCAGCTGCATAACTGCACTGCATGTGCAATAAACATCCACTGCTGTGTCATGTCTATCATCAGTCATGTATGCATGTGTGGATGAATGTAGGGAGAGCGATTTCCCTTGCCTCAATGATGCGCATTCTGTGGGATGCCAGTCAGAGGGTGCTACATTGCCTTTTATGTACTGTGGACTATAACTGGGAAACAAGCATCACTCACTTCCTTGTCCAGACTGGACTGAACCACGCCCAGAGCCCACGTGTCATTGTGGCAAGCCCTGCACTGGTCCGGCGTACGGCAGGCAAGACTAATCCGCTTAAGCTCTGAGGGGGGCCCTCATTGCTACCCGTCACAGGCATACTCACTGGTGGTGTGCAGGTCACTGGTCTAGTTGTCAGCATGTCACAGCCACTCCCTGAGGGCAGGTTTGCATGCACACCACACCCATCCATCACAGGCGTCACAGGCCATGTGACTCCGCCAACATGAGGGGCCGATGACGTCACATTCGTTGTGGCTGGATGACGGACGCCACAGTTCACAATCATAAAGGGCACAAGACTTTTGTTGCGCACCGGGTTAGTGGCAACCCAGGCCTGCATACGACATGGGCCAACCACCACTTGGCGCTGACTGGTGTTGCACAGGGTTAGTCGCACCCGGCACATTGCAGCAGGCACAGGCACCCCGCCACGGGAAGGTGACTTTGGGTGCACTGAGTCAGTGGCACCTTAAGCTGCTGAGTGGTTGGGCACCCTGCGATGATGCCTCGTCCCGGTGGTCCGGGCAACTCAGGTTTCATGTGCCCTGCTGGACTGCAGTGTAGGCCAGAGTCACCAGGCAGCGTGGGTATACCGCCACATGGCCTCGCTTCCAGGTCACAGACTTAGTGGCACCCATTAGGCTAATAGGGTGTGTAAAAGACACACAATTGATGTACATAATGCTGAAGAAATCAAAACTGAGTGGGTGTGCAGCCTGCCATGTTGCCGGGTGCACTGGTATGTCCTCAGCCATGGAGTATTCAACACCCAGCAACACATATGAGACCCGGTGGCCTGCGGAGCGTGGCTGTATGGTGTGGAGGGTGCCATGTCTGCAGGCCCCGGGCTTGTGGCTTGCAGCGGCATGTGGTGGGACATCCAGTCTACACGCTGGTGACAGAAGGTGAGCAGTGAGGTCTGGGTGTGCATGGGCGGACATGCTCCGTGGGCAGCGGGTGCCTTTGTGATGCCTCTGCCTGGGTGTGCACGGGCGGACAGGTGCTGTTGTCTTGTGCGAGTGTGTGTACTGTGCCAGTCATGTATCTGGACTCTGTTTCAGATGACGGCTCTTACTCAGATGTGTGACCTAATGCACTGCCGGCAAGTGGTTGGAAACACACCAGTGGCAGTAGGTGAGCAGTGTGGCCTGGGTGCGCAGGGGCGGCTCCTTCGCTTCTTCTCTCTCTCTCTCTCTCTCTCCCTCTCTCTCCCCCTCTCTTCTTCTCTCTCTCTCTCCGTCTTCGTCTCTCTCTCTGTCTCCCTCTCTTCTTCTATTCTCTCTCTCCCCCTCTCTTTTTCTCTCTCTGTCCCTCCCTTCCTCTCACTCCCCTTCGCTCTCTCTCTCTTGCGCAGGACACACCTTCTCATCATATTTTTTGTCTTGCAGGCTGTGACCTACGGACTGTCCCGCGGGGAGCCGCCATGTGTCTTCATTTTATTTGGGTGTTCATTTTAATATATTTTTATTTGTTTCTTCGAAAGAGAATGTGTGATGCTCATTTCTTTGATGACACATGCATTTCAACTGTTGTGATTGTGCGACGTCATGCAGAATATTTTGTACATGTTTTTATGTAGCTGATGTGGGATGTCTTTGGTGGGGGCACTGCGGTTGAGAAGACACCTTAGGGGACGTATTGTTTGTTGGATTAAAAAGCCAAGAACAAGGCACCCGACGGTTTAAATATCACGGGAAAATCCTGACACCCACGAATGGAATAAAAAGAGTGACTAAGGCGGTGCTATATGTACACACCCTTTGATTTGGATAAAGATCCAGTGTGTTTTTTTTTCTGAGGGGCAACGAGTGTGGAAGTATACTGAAGCTCCCAAACCAGTATTTCAGTAATAAATGAACATCTAGAAGTTAAGATTCAAAAAGACGCCATGAGAGTCACCATTGAACCTTAACCATTAGCCTAAGCAGCTTGATACCTCAAAACTGAGTGCAGTTGGCACCGGTCTGATACTAAACAGATTTCTGATTATTATTTTTAACATAGAAGGAGAAAAAAATGTAATGTCCTGAAGAAGGTGGTCCTATTACGAATGTGCCACCGAAATGCGTCGACGCTCACTAATAAAGTGGTGTTAAATTGGGCAAGAGTCAGCATCAAGCTATAGACAGGGAATTTAGATCCATGCTCTATGCTGTCTACATGTTCAGCCTAATTAACAGATGAAAGACATAGTGTATTGTCTTTGTAGATTCTCCTTTTTGAATTGTAATTTTTTAATTGTTTTTAATGTAATGAATTTGTTATGGTTTTTGAAATTGGTGTATAACATGTATTTGTAAAAAATCTTTTCTATTGAAAATAACAGAGGAACATCTTTTACTAAAACAAGTAGTTGATTTATAAGTGCCTCAGTCACTAGCTATTAGAGTATACGTGGAAGAGAAGTGTGATAGAAGTGTGAGTGGTTGACTTTGTATCCCCTCCAAAGGGAACCTTCTTTTTTTTACTTGACAGTTTCTGGGTGCTCCATCCCTTTGGATCCACGAGCCCCCTCTCCTTGAAGTTCAAGGTTTTTGGGGGGGGGCGGGGTGCCAGGGAGGGGTGGTCCGGGGGGTGGTGTCAGTGGGTGTTGTGGCCCTCTTGTGTGTCCGGGCTGCATGATGTGTGGCTCCATGGCATCTGTTGCCCTTCCGATGTGGCCCTGGGCTGGTCTCCCTTTTGTGGTGCTGGCTGCCGTCCAACTTAACACCAGGTCAGAGCAGGTGTAGATTTCCTGGCGCTAATGCGCCTTAAAGCCTGTTTTGTGTCTTTATTGCTGATCTGTCTGGTCGTTGAGAATGTTGAGGAGTGGTGTAGTCACAGCTTTTGGCACGGAAACGCCCACTCTGCATCTCATTGGCGATAGTTGGGGGATCCTCTGTGGTGATGTTTTTTGCAGCTGCTATTGCGGGTAAACTGGTGCTGTGGGCTCTTAACACCAGCTTGTGAATGGGGAGGTAAATTTATCATGACTTTGGCTGTGATAAAGTGCCGTTAATTTGGCTATAGCTCCTTGTGAATATGGCCCAAAGTCTTGAAAATTCTTCCCAATGTCAATAGTTTAAATTCTACTTACCTACTTCGTCCTCTTTATTTCTTACCTCATTCAAATAATTATGGTGCAATATCCTCATTTCCTCTCTTAGAAATTATTTGCCTTTTGACCTGTGTCCACATGATATGTTTTAGAGACTACTATGGCCCAGATGTCCTGTTATTCAACATCGGTGCATATGCAACAAGATGTGGCGATTTGTGATTCAAAGCATCACAAACTGTAGTGATGATCAGTTTTCTGCCTCAAAATATGCTCTGTACTGCAAAGCGGGCAGAACAGGGCGGCTGCAATGCAAACATCTATACGTTTTCACCCAGAGCTAGATCTACTAAAATAGCATCATCTGGCTTTGAGTGTAACCATCACATCAAATAAACTAAAAGAATACAAAACCCTAGCAGAATACATTATGAGATTGCTAAGAGGGAAATGCGTAATTACTTAACAGCACTACATTCTGCAAAATGTCTTTTAATTCCATGGAATCAAAAAAGTTTACTTTTCACCTTGGGAAATGTAACTTGTTCTTTCATGTGATCGTTCTGCCCAACCTGGATATCGATATCCTTGGTGTTATTCTCTGAATCTTGTTGCAGTTGGCGTTTATCATGAGATTCCTTTAATTTTGGTGCATATGGTTTCCACAGACCAGTGTTTAACACTTGCCTTGAAGAACTCAGCTAAACCCAAGAATCCCCAAACTTCCTCCAGGCATGTTGGTGTGGGGATACCTTGATTTGATTCTTTCTATATCAATCATATGGGTTAGTTATCTAAAGCTATTTTCTGAAAATTTGCATTGGGAGAACTCACCTTTTCACCCCTATCCTAAAAAAACCAACAGCAGATAACTCCGACCCCAACAACTTCCGACCAATAACCAACATTCCCATGCTAGCCAAGGTCCTGGAAATGTGTGTTCAGCAACAACTGAACCAACACATCTCGCACTTCAATATACTGAACATTCACCAATCAGGGTTCAGACCCGGTCATAGCACAGAAACAGCCATCCTACACATAGTAGATGACGCCCTTCAAGCCCTTGACCGCAACAAAACCTGCCTGCTAGTTCTACTCGACCTCTCATCAGCCTTCGATACGGTCAATCCCGACAAATTACTAAGAAGACTAGAAAATAGGATGGGTTTATCTGGTAAAGTCCTTCAGTGGTTCAAATCCTTCCAGGAAAACAGAACGCAATCGTACATGATCAACAGCAATCTCTCCATTTCGTCGCCTAACCTACTGGGAGTTCCTCAATGCTCCACACTATCTCCCAATATCTCCATCCACATAAACGCGGATGACACTGAACTGTAAATCAAGATCTCCTCTATCGAAGAGATAAGGACAATGAACCTAGCTCTAGAAAAAGACAGTCCAATGGCTATCGACAAACTTCCTCAAGCTAAACTCTCAAAAAACAGAGTTTCTCTTAATCTCCCCTACTAAAAACTCTACTGAGACAAAGAAGTGGATCAAAATCATCACTGCGTTGAATTGCACGCCAACTGTAGTAGACTCCTCCATATCACTTGGTATCACTCTGGATAAGAACCTTAACATGCATAATCATGTCAACTTATTGGCTAAAAATGCCCGCTTCCACCTCAGCTATCTCAGAAAAATTAAACCTTTTCTCGAGAATTCCGACCTCAAATCTGCAGTCCAGTCCTTAGTTATTTCAAGGCTTGAATACGGATGTACCACCCTCGCTGGGCTTCCCAAAATCTCAACCGCCCCTCTCAAAACCTGTCTCAATGCCGCAGCAAGACTCATAATAGGTTCTAGGAAATTTGACCACATATCTCCACACCTGAAAGCACTCAACTGGCTACCCTACGAAGCTCGAATCCACCTAAAATGGCCTGCATCACACACAAGGTGTTACACCACAACACCCCCCAATACCTAGCCCAAAAACGTACCTTATCTGGAGGAAACAGACACTCAAGGAGCGCAAACAATCTACTTCTGAAACCCACACGTTTCAAAAAGACTAAAACTTCCAACAGAGCATTTTCCGGGGCAGCGGCAAGAATTGGTAACTCGCTGCCACCATACATCAGAAAAATCTCCGCTACGTCTCTCTTCAAAAAGGAAGCAAAATTATTCCTGATGAGAAAATTCCTACCTTCATTCCGCACAACCACTACCTACATGAACTTTGAATGTTTTTTTACTGTTCAGAACAAGTCCTCTCAATGTTGTTACTGCTTGTTACTTTCAGATTTTGTCTCTTTTTACACAATGTTCACCTTTGAATGTGTTCACCATACGCCTTATGTAAAGCGCTCTGATACCCTAGCTTGGGTCTGGTTTGTGCTCTATAAAACTATAAAAATAAATAAATAAACATTTCTGCTCCAGGATTGTAGTGAAGACAGGGTTTTGCCTGCACACACTGCTAAGTTAGCATACGTGTTTTAGATGTTAACGCCATCTTGCCACTTTGCTGCTTTTGCGCACAGCACTACAGGTAGCTGTTATTACTAGAAAAACTGCTTGCTTGCTTTTCTTCACATGAGAACGGTCTGTTATTCACATGCCTAGACGTGCACCGTAACCTTAGTCTGAACATTGTGTGCAGAAACCGTCAAGATCAAATAACAATGTACGCTGTTGAATTCAGGTTGATTGGCCCACGCTCTAGACACAACAAGCACACAGCTGCAAATATCTGAAACTCGGGTGCCTTTAATATTGCATTGCATGCATGATGCTGGCACTCTTGGAGAAAACCTTTCTAGACAGAGAGAGCAGTGCTGATCCTGTGATGTGATTCACCTAAGCTGATCTTGGAGGTATGGGGTTCCCCATTCAAACCTAGAGACCTTCTATTATTATTATAACACTAGCTTATTAGCCAGGGGAGGGTGGTACACAAGGTATTATAGGACCTGTTTCCACTATCATTATAATATGATTTCTCCATTTGTTTTTTTATGGAATGGTTTTATTTTTAATCATTTGTCTGCTTATGTTGGCCAAAATACTGCATCTTAGAGCACGAAGTTAGAAATAAACATTTTAAACTTTGCCGTGTCTCTGATTACTCAAGTTGTGGACTGATATGAGAATAAAAATGAAAAGGTATTCTTGATTCCCACCATTACTGAGAGTAACCTAAGTCGCTTGTTCTGGGTTGTCTAATCATTGGTACCTTCGCTGTAGTACGGAAAACGAATGAGACACTGATGCTAGTCTGATAGGGGTTCTGGGTACTGAGATGAGTTTCTGGTACACCACAATTCACTGAGGTCCTGGTTTCCTGCGCATAGTTCTGTGCATGAGCAGATTCCCCGCAACAGGATGTTTAACACGTTTTCCAGTGTTTTGTTTGCCAAGTACCAATAAGTTGTCCTGAAAGAACATGATGCCTCTTTTCTTCACAAACAACGTGAACACCAACAGCTAAAACTATGCAATAGTCAATGCCAAGACATCCATTTAAAATGAAATCTGAGATTAAGCAAAGGATAAATCTATCACAGAAAACCACTTGCCATCTCAAGCCCAGGTCATCATTTCATTAATTCTAGACAGGGAAACCTGTCACTAATAATATTATTGTTAAAATGGTGCTGTGCAATTAAAAAGGGGGAAATCTTTCAGATGCTACAATAGGCTCAATTACATCCAAGGACACTTACTTTTCCAGTTCATTCGACACTTCATTCCTTAGCAATATTGGCATATTCCTGACTTTGTGATCTTTCGGACACACATCTTCCTTTGAAACAATTCTGTGTTCAAACCCCAAAAAGTTCCCTATCATCACCAAATCCACTGCACTGCATGCTTGCTTCATTGCTGGACATGTTTTGCTATACGCCAAATATTTTTATCACAAAAGTACCACCTGCACAGCTCCTCGTATTCAATTTGTCCTCTATCATACTTTGCGTTAGGTCTGCTTTCCACTTTGCAGGTAATTTTACTGATGACCTCACCAACTTTGACATCATGTGTTAAGACATTAGCACACCTTCCAGATATGTATTCCTTGTGTATGATGGTCAATACATCCTCTGAGGCAGAATCACCATTTACCTAAAAGAGTTCCTGCAAAACAGGATTTGTGTGCGCAATACCGCTTATTCCCTAATTAGGTAATTATGAAAGGTGCTCAATTTACGCTCAGTTACCAAAGTTACTTTGGAAAATGTTTTATCTGTTAATGCCAATAATAACTTTGGGGCATATTCACAAGGAACTATCGCCGAGTCAACAGCACTTTATCGCAGCCAAAGTTGCAATAAATCTATCGCCTCATTCACAAGCTGGTGTTAACAGCCCACAGCACCAGTTTACCTGCAATAGCAGCCGCAAAAAACATCGCCACAAAGGCCACCCGCAACTATCGCTAATGAGATGCAGAGTGGGCATTCCCGTGTCAAAAGCCGCGACAACATCACACCTCAACATTCACAACGACCAGACAGAGCTGCGATAAAAACACAAAACAGGCGATAAGGCACGTTAGCACCATGAAATCTACACCTTCTCTGACCTGGTGTAAAGTCGGACGGCAGCCTGCCCAACAAAAGGGAGCACAGCCCAGGGCCACATCGGAAGGGCAACAGATGCCATGGAGCCAACCATCATGCGGCTCGGACACCCAAGAGGGCCACAACACCCACCAACACCACCCCCAGGACCACTCCTCCTGGCACCCCCTGACCTGCCACATCAGCTACAACTAAACATGCACAAAATAATCCGCCTGACGTCGCACAATCACAACTGGTGACATGCATGTGTCGACACAGAAATGAGCAGCACACATTCACTTTCAAAGCAACAAATTAAACTTTATTAAAATGAACACTGAAATGAAATGAAGACACATGGCCGCTCCCCTCGGGACAATCCGTAGGTCCAAGCCTGCAAGACAAAAAACATGATGAGAAGGTGTGTCCTGCGCACATCAAAGGACAGAGAGAGAGCGAAGGGGAGTGAGAGGAAGAGAGGAGGAGAGAGAGAGAGAAGAAGAGAGGGGGAGAGAGAGAAGGAGAGGGGGGAGAAAGAGAGAGAAGAAGAGAGGGGGAGAGAGAGAGACAGAGAAGAAGAGAGGGAGAGAGAGAGAAGAAGAGAGGGAGGGGAGAGAGAGAGAGAAGAAGAGAGGGGGGGAGAGAGAGAGAGGGGAGAAGAAGAGAAGAAGAGAGGGAGAGTGAGAGAAGAAGAGAGGGGGAGAGAGAGAGAGAAGAAGAGAGGGAGAGAGAGAGAAGAAGAGAGGTAGAGAGAGAGAGAGAGATTGAGAGGAAGAGAGAGAGAGAGAGAGAGAGAAGAGAGGGAGAGAGAAAGAAGAAGAGAGGGGGAGAGAGAGAGAGAGAGAGAAGAAGAGAGGGAGGGGGAGAGAGAGAGAGAGAGAAGAAGAGAGGGGGAGAGAGAGAGGGAGAGTGCCGCCCCTGCACACCCAGGCCACACTGCTCACCTGCTGCCTCCGGTGTGTCTCCAACCACGTGCCGGTATATATCGCAATTCACCAGGTCACACATCTGAGTCAGAGCCTTCAGCTGAAACCAGATACATGACTGGCACAGTACACACACCTGCACAAGACAACATCACCTGCCCGCCCATGCACACCCCAATCCCGTCCCGCCGCCCTTCAGAGCACCACGTGCCGCTGCAAGCCACGAGCCTGGAACCCACGGACATGGCACCCTCCACACCATGCAGCCATGCTCCGCAGGCCAACAGGTCTCATATTTGGTGTTGGGTCTTGATTACTCCATGGCAGAGGACATACCAGTGCACACGGCAGGCAGCACACCCACTCAGCCCAATGGGTGCCACTAACTCTGGGATCTCGGAAGTGACGCCACATGGCGGTAGGCCTGCACTGCCTGCTGGCTCTGGCCTACACTGCGGTCCAGATAGTGACAGGATGAGAACCTGTGTATAACTGAGCACTGTTCACAAAGTGTCTAATCTGACACTAACCAATTTGTGAAATCATAATGTGTTTAATTTTCAACACAGAAACAAAACATTCTCTAGAACTTTTCGCAATATTTGGATGTAGAACAACGAGTAAAGATATTGCGGTTTGTACCAAAACAAGTTCATGTCATGTATGCATAAATAACTCGGTTACATACAGGAATCATGTGTAACATAAATTCAATTTACATGTTATAAA
Organism: Triturus cristatus; assembly: GCF_964204655.1. Taxonomy (NCBI): domain Eukaryota; kingdom Metazoa; phylum Chordata; class Amphibia; order Caudata; family Salamandridae; genus Triturus; species Triturus cristatus. Next base: position 119,007,567 of record NC_140587.1, on the reverse strand, counting down.
CATTTGGTAATGCAACGGAATTACAACACAACAGAAATGTAAATGCCCAATGCATTTCGGAACCAGCCGGTTCCTTCGTCAGGGGCCAGTCTGAAAAATAAAGAATAGACCATTTCACTGGTTAGAACAATTTGTTAGGGGCTCAATCTCTGGAACTCTAATGCAAATCAAGCGTGTCTCAAAAAGAGTTACCTGTTCGTGTGTGTTATTGTTCTCTGTTTATGAGGAACCTCGTGATTCTGTAAGTGTAAAGAGCGAACCATGTCGGGTTAATAAAGCTGACAGAACCTGGGATGAAAAAAGTGTGCTAAATTGTATTGGTTCCCGAGGAGATAAAAAATCTTACCTCTAGCGAGATGCTTTTTGGAGCTGTGTGGGAAAAAATGGAAGATATCAACAAAACGTACCGTATGAAATCAGTGGAGCTAACGGGAAGTACGATGTGTGCAATGTTGACAATGTTACGAGCGTTTCAAGACAGGTAAAAATCTTACCTCTAGAAAGGTATGTAGTGAGCTGTGGAAAAAGTAAAGAAAGCCAGGTGTTAGGATCAACGCGTGACCGAAGTTAACGGGTTGCTCGGCCACCGCAAATACCAGTGGAGAACCTTACCTAAGAGGTGCTTCGGGACAAGAGTAACCGACGATTCTCCTCACCGGATAATCGGGTGCAAAGAGTCAGATGTAAGGATGCTATTTGAAGGAAAAAACCGGAACACGAACCGGAAGTGCTCAACATAGAAGGCGGACAATAGGGGACAGGTACAATCAGCAGAGAGTTTCTAACTCAAAGGACGCACGGAGGCGCCATCTTGGAACGGAGTCAGAAGACTAGCAGGAGAATAGGTAGATACATCTGGGTTCATGGGATGCTATAGATGTAGGAGTGGGAATGGAAAAAGAAGAAAAGCCAAATTCTCAGAGAAAAGTGTGCATCGTTAGCGTTAATAGACGCAGTTAGAAAAGCGGAAAGTCTAAGAAGCTGACATTCCAGCCTAGAGTTTGTGAACAAATTTCACATTTATGGTGCAAAAAGAAACTGCCGTGTACGGGAAACTGGGAATTTAACCTCTACGGTGGGTACTAAGCCTCTTGTTATGCAAAACGAACATTTTAAGGAGTGTGGGTGTAAGGTGGACACTTGAGTGTGTGGTTAGGAGCGATGCATCTCGTGGGAAACGAAGGCATTACCTGTGGCTATAGAAATAGTGCACTAGGTGGTGATAAGTGTGTAACATGGTGTAGGTGTTTTAGTTGTACTGCAGTGCTTGTCACTTGCCTGAAGTATACAAAGTAGCCTAGGGCTACTCGGACTGGTCGGTGAGCTCGTAGTTAAATGAAACATGACATGTCTAACCTGTCATTAAGACCAATTGGTTCCATGGTGTCCAAAAGTTTGATCCAAAAGACCTCCCTTTGTAGGAGTCTCAGGTGAGTGTTGACACCTTGTTGTTGCTCCACATGTTCAATTATTTGGAATCTGAGTTGTGATATAGAGTGGCATGCTTCGTGCCAGTGTGACGCCAGAGGTGAATTTTTGCTCTGAGTTCTGATGCGACTTTTATGTTCTGTAAGTCGTGTTTTCATTTTCCGTTGGGTTTTTCCAATGTATAGTTTGCCGCACGGGCATTTAATCCCGTAGATTACATTAGTGGTGTTGCAGTCACTGGTGTGTCGGAGCAGAACATCCTTGCCTGTGGTGGGATGTTTTAAGATATTTCCTGGGATGATGTTATTGCAATGCGAACAGTTTTGACATTTAAAAGTTCCTTTGTTGGTGCGGATGATATGAGGTTTTTTTATTGTAGAAGATAATAGTTCACGAAGATTTTGACCCCTAGTGTAGGCATGTAAAGGCAATTCGCGGAAAATGTTGTTGAAATCTGTTTCGTTGGATAGTAGTTCCCAGCGTTTATTGATGATTCTTTTGATAGCAGTGGAACTAGTCGAGTATTTAGATATAAACACTACGTTTGATTTGTTTGTTTTTCTAACAGATGTCAGTAGTTCTCCACGTGATTTTGCCAACGCTCTTTGTGCACAAGAGTCAATAATAGTAGGAGGGTACCCCCGTTGCTGGTATTTTTCTTTGTGTTCATTAATCTTAGCTGTGCTGTCAGATGTGTCTGAACAGATACGTTTAATCCGAATGAATTGGGAGTACGGTAGATTGTAAATGAGGTTGTTGGGGTGGAAGCTGGAGAATTGTAACGCATTGTTGCGATCTGTGGGTTTGGTATAGACTGTGGTGGTTAGTCCATGTCCATCTGGATTTTTGTTAATGGTGACGTCAAGATATTGGATAGTCTGTGTGTCAATTTTGTGGGTGAATTGGATCCTGGGATCGTGGGAATTTAAAGTTGTTATCATTTGTTCGAGGAGTTGCTGTGTGTTGGTCCAAACCAAAAAGATATCGTCAATGTATCGGCAGTATGTATAGATGTTTGACCACCATTGGGGAATGTCCATGATGTGCTCCTGTTCGAACATGGCCATGAAGATGTTGGCGTACGATGGAGCCCCCGGAAAACCCATAGAGGTTCCCGAGAGTTGAGCATAGAATCGTTCGTTCCATTTGAAGTAGCTGTGATGAAGGCAAAAGTGTAGTAGTTGTAAAATGAAAACTTTTTCTGTGTCAATGTCTTCGCGTTGAAGAAGAGCCCATTCAACTGCCTCCATACCTGTGGAGTGAGGAATAGAAGTGTAGAGAGCCACCACAATGATAGTGCACGATAACCAGGTGGATTGGATGTTGGGTTGAATCAGCTCAAGTTTCTTGAGGAAGTCTGTGGTATCCTTGGTGTATGACCACCAGTTCTGCACAAACTTCTGCAAATAATGATCCAAATATTTGCCCACGGTGTCAAAAATTGAACCGCATCCTGAAACAATAGGTCTGAAAGGTGGTTGATGTAAATTTTTATGTATTTTAGGTAACATGTAGAGATGAGGTCTACGCGGATCTGATGTGGTGAGGAACTGTCTGATCTGTTCGTCGATCCACCCTAAATCATATGCTTTTTTCACGATGTCTTGTAGGATGGTGTCAAGTTGTGATGTTGGATCAGTTTGTAATGGTAAATATATTGATTGGTCATTCACATGAGTGTTGACTTGTTGTAAGTAGAACTCTGTGTCCATTATGACAATGGCTCCTCCCTTGTCAGCGGGTTGGATGGTGATGTCTGGGTTGTTTGCAAGGGTTCTCAATGTGATTCTTTCTTTATTCGTCAAGTTCTGGTGTTTGTTTGTGCGAAGAGTCAAGTTTTGTATGTCCTTTTTGACCATGATCTCAAATGTGTCCAGCATCTTGTGGGACACTGGGGCTTGGAAAGTGCTGCGAGGCTTAAATTTCGTCAGTTTACCGGTTTCTGGAGTTGCATCTGTAGCTACAACGTTGGAAAAATAGTGACGTAAGCGTAATGTCCGCATTAACTTGTACAATGCAACATCAATTTCCAATTGGTTTGCATGACTAGTTGGAACAAAAGACAAGCCTCTATTCAGAACAGCTTTTTGGTGGGATGCGATGTCAACTGATGAAATATTTATAATCAGGGAATGTTCTTCCCGCTGCGTAGCGATTTTCCTGCCCTTTCCTCGCCTGGTCTTGTTGTTGCGCTTTGGGTCTCTGGTTGTAGGGATGGTGGTATTCCTTGGTCCGGGGCCTGGGATAAAAAAGACACCGTGCTCGTTTTATTGGCTTGTTCAGTAGCATCCTTAGTTGGAGATTGTGAGTTAGAGGACGAGGTTCCCGGCTGCACTGGTATTCTGGATGTAGAAATGTCCTTATCTGAAACCAAGCTTTCCTCTGATGAATGCGTGTTTGGTTTACGCGGTTCAAATCTTTTGCGTGCATATATTTCGGCCCAGGTGTAAACCTCGTTTAACTTGTAGTCGATATTGTCTCTTTTATACTTCCTTAGTTTCCCCTCTTGTAATTCTCTACTGTACTTATCTAATTTTATGTTCAAGCCCTCTAGATTGATTCTCCAGGTGTCATTTTCTAACCTAGTCTGAAGTTCATCTTTCAGTGTGTTAATTTCTTGTTCGAGATCCTTGATGGTTTTGGAAAGCTCCTCGATAATAAGAAGAATCAGGTCAAGGGAGCATTTGTTGAGGATTGAGAACCATTTGTTCATAAAGGTGGGGTTCAGGTGGAAACGGAATAGCATTGGTCTTATTGAAAGTCGTAGTCCTCTGGGGATCCGTTTGGCTTTGTGATACTGTACTAATGTGGAGGCATGAAGTTGTTGGTTGAGTTGGCGTCTGGTTAGGTATTCAAGTTGCTTGAGTTGTTGCGAGATCGAGCCACTGTGTGTGTCCATATTTTTTACTTCCTGGATTAAAGAATAAATTTCGGATGCTTGATCTGTGGTATAAACCAAAGTTGTTGCTCTGTTGTCTGTTATATTCGTTATGGATTCAAACGACATTTTTAGTTAGGGTGGGTGCTTCTCCTTGGTGGACAAAAAAATCTGGTGAAACAGCGGTTATGTAGGGAGAGCACTCCAATGTTGAAGCAATTTATCAATAGTTCTCCGAGTAAAAACAGCGGTGCATCAGTTATGTAGGAGTTTGTCCTCTCCTACTGAGCTAAAGACCAGATAGTGACAGGATGAGAACCTGTGTATAACTGAGCACTGTTCACAAAGTGTCTAATCTGACACTAACCAATTTGTGAAATCATAATGTGTCTAATTTTCAACACAGAAACAAAACATTCTCTAGAACTTTTCGCAATATTTGGATGTAGAACAACGAGTAAAGATATTGCGGTTTGTACCAAAACAAATTCATGTCATGTATGCATAAATAACTCGGTTACATACAGGAATCATGTGTAACATAAATTCAATTTACATGTTATAAACATTTGGTAATGCAACGGAATTACAACACAACAGAAATGTAAATGCCCAATGCATTTCGGAACCAGCCGGTTCCTTCGTCAGGGGCCAGTCTGAAAAATAAAGAATAGACCATTTCACTGGTTAGAACAATTTGTTAGGGGCTCAATCTCTGGAACTCTAATGCAAATCAAGCGTGTCTCAAAAAGAGTTACCTGTTCGTGTGTGTTATTGTTCTCTGTTTATGAGGAACCTCGTGATTCTGTAAGTGTAAAGAGCGAACCATGTCGGGTTAATAAAGCTGACAGAACCTGGGATGAAAAAAGTGTGCTAAATTGTATTGGTTCCCGAGGAGATAAAAAATCTTACCTCTAGTGAGATGCTTTTTGGAGCTGTGTGGGAAAAAATGGAAGATATCAACGAAACGTACCGTATGAAATCAGTGGAGCTAACGGGAAGTACGATGTGTGCAATGTTGACAATGTTACGAGCGTTTCAAGACAGGTAAAAATCTTACCTCTAGAAAGGTATGTAGTGAGCTGTGGAAAAAGTAAAGAAAGCGAGGTGTTAGGATCAACGCGTGACCGAAGTTAACGGGTTGCTCGGCCACCGCAAATACCAGTGGAGAAACCTTACCTAAGAGGTGCTTCGGGACAAGAGTAACCGAGGATTCTCCTCATCGGATAATCGGGTGCAAAGAGTCAGATGTAAGGATGCTATTTGAAGGAAAAAACCGGAACACGAACCGGAAGTGCTCAACATAGAAGGCGGACAATAGGGGACAGGTACAATCAGCAGAGAGTTTCTAACTCAAAGGACGCACGGAGGCGCCATCTTGGAACAGAGTCAGAAGACTAGCAGGAGAATAGGTAGATACATCTGGGTTCATGGGATGCTATAGATGTAGGAGTGGGAATGGAAAAAGAAGAAAAGCCAAATTCTCAGAGAAAAGTGTGCATCGTTAGCGTTAATAGACGCAGTTAGAAAAGCGGAAAGTCTAAGAAGCTGACATTCCAGCCTAGAGTTTGTGAACAAATTTCACATTTATGGTGCAAAAAGAAACTGCCGTGTACGGGAAACTGGGAATTTAACCTCTATGGTGGGTACTAAGCCTCTTGTTATGCAAAACGAACATTTTAAGGAGTGTGGGTGTAAGGTGGACACTTGAGTGTGTGGTTAGGAGCGATGCATCTCGTGGGAAACGAAGGCATTACCTGTGGCTATAGAAATAGTGCACTAGGTGGTGATAAGTGTGTAACATGGTGTAGGTGTTTTAGTTGTACTGCAGTGCTTGTCACTTGCCTGAAGTATACAAAGTAGCCTAGGGCTACTCGGACTGGTCGGTGAGCTCGTAGTTAAATGAAACATGACATGTCTAACCTGTCATTAAGACCAATTGGTGCCATGGTGTCCAAAAGTTTGATCCAAAAGACCTCCCTTTGTAGGAGTCTCAGGTGAGTGTTGACACCTTGTTGTTGCTCCACATGTTCAATTATTTGGAATCTGAGTTGTGATATAGAGTGGCATGCTTCGTGCCAGTGTGACGCCAGAGGTGAATTTTTGCTCTGAGTTCTGATGCGACTTTTCTGTTCTGTAAGTCGTGTTTTCATTTTCCGTTGGGTTTTTCCAATGTATAGTTTGCCGCACGGGCATTTAATCCCGTAGATTACATTAGTGGTGTTGCAGTCACTGGTGTGTCGGAGCAGAACATCCTTGCCTGTGGTGGGATGTTTTAAGATATTTCCTGGGATGATGTTATTACAATGCGAACAGTTTTGACATTTCAAAGTTCCTTTGTTGGTGCGGATTATATGAGGTTTTTTTATTGTAGAAGATAATAGTTCACGAAGATTTTGACCCCTAGTGTAGGCATGTAAAGGCAATTCGCGGAAAATGTTGTTGAAATCTGTTTCGTTGGATAGTAGTTCCCAGCGTTTATTGATGATTCTTTTGATAGCAGTGGAACTAGTCGAGTATTTAGATATAAACACTACGTTTGATTTGTTTGTTTTTCTAACAGATGTCAGTAGTTCTCCACGTGATTTTGCCAACGCTCTTTGTGCACAAGAGTCAATAATAGTAGGAGGGTACCCCCGTTGCTGGTATTTTTCTTTGTGTTCATTAATCTTAGCTGTGCTGTCAGATGTGTCTGAACAGATACGTTTAATCCGAATGAATTGGGAGTAAGGTAGATTGTAAATGAGGTTGTTGGGGTGGAAGCTGGAGAATTGTAACGCATTGTTGCGATCTGTGGGTTTGGTATAGACTGTGGTGGTTAGTCCATGTCCATCTGGATTTTTGTTAATGGTGACGTCAAGATATTGGATAGTCTGTGTGTCAATTTTGTGGGTGAATTGGATCCTGGGATCGTGGGAATTTAAAGTTGTTATCATTTGTTCGAGGAGTTGCTGTGTGTTGGTCCAAACCAAAAAGATATCGTCAATGTATCGGCAGTATGTATAGATGTTTGACCACCATTGGGGAATGTCCATGATGTGCTCCTGTTCGAACATGGCCATGAAGATGTTGGCGTACGATGGAGCCCCCGGAAAACCCATAGAGGTTCCCGAGAGTTGAGCATAGAATCGTTCGTTCCATTTGAAGTAGCTGTGATGAAGGCAAAAGTGTAGTAGTTGTAAAATGAAAACTTTTTCTGTGTCAATGTCTTCGCGTTGAAGAAGAGCCCATTCAACTGCCTCCATACCTGTGGAGTGAGGAATAGAAGTGTAGAGAGCCACCACATTGATAGTGCACGATAGCCAGGTGGATTGGATGTTGGGTTGAATCAGCTCAAGTTTCTTGAGGAAGTCTGTGGTATCCTTGGTGTATGACCACCAGTTCTGCACAAACTTCTGCAAATAATGATCCAAATATTTGCCCACGGTGTCAAAAATTGAACCGCATCCTGAAACAATAGGTCTGAAAGGTGGTTGATGTAAATTTTTATGTATTTTAGGTAACATGTAGAGATGAGGTCTACGCGGATCTGATGTGGTGAGGAACTGTCTGATCTGTTCGTCGATCCACCCTAAATCATATGCTTTTTTCAGGATGTCTTGTAGGATGGTGTCAAGTTGTGATGTTGGATCAGTTTGTAATGGTAAATATATTGACTGGTCATTCACGTGAGTGTTGACTTGTTGTAAGTAGAACTCTGTGTCCATTATGACAATGGCTCCTCCCTTGTCAGCGGGTTGGATGGTGATGTCTGGGTTGTTTGCAAGGGTTCTCAATGTGATTCTTTCTTTATTCGTCAAGTTCTGGTGTTTGTTTGTGCGAAGAGTCAAGTTTTGTATGTCCTTTTTGACCATGATCTCAAATGTGTCCAGCATCTTGTGGGACACTGGGGCTTGGAAAGTGCTGCGAGGCTTAAATTTCGTCAGTTTACCGGTTTCTGGAGTTGCATCTGTAGCTACAACGTTGGAAAAATAGTGACGTAAGCGTAATGTCCGCATGAACTTGTACAATGCAACATCAATTTCCAATTGGTTTGCATGACTAGTTGGAACAAAAGACAAGCCTCTATTCAGAACAGCTTTTTGGTGGGATGCGATGTCAACTGATGAAATATTTATAATCAGGGAATGTTCTTCCCGCTGCGTAGCGATTTTCCTGCCCTTTCCTCGCCTGGTCTTGTTGTTGCGCTTTGGGTCTCTGGTTGTAGGGATGGTGGTATTCCTTGGTCCGGGGCCTGGGATAAAAAAGACACCGTGCTCGTTTTATTGGCTTGTTCAGTAGCATCCTTAGTTGGAAATTGTGAGTTAGAGGACGAGGTTCCCGGCTGCACTGGTATTCTGGATGTAGAAATGTCCTTATCTGAAACCAAGCTTTCCTCTGATGAATGCGTGTTTGGTTTACGCGGTTCAAATCTTTTGCGTGCATATATTTCGGCCCAGGTGTAAACCTCGTTTAACTTGTAGTCGATAGTGTCTCTTTTATACTTCCTTAGTTTCCCCTCTTGTAATTCTCTACTGTACTTATCTAATTTTATGTTCAAGCCCTCTAGATTGATTCTCCAGGTGTCATTTTCTAACCTAGTCTGAAGTTCATCTTTCAGTGTGTTAATTTCTTGTTCGAGATCCTTGATGGTTTTGGAAAGCTCCTCGATAATAAGAAGAATCAGGTCAAGGGAGCATTTGTTGAGGATTGAGAACCATTTGTTCATAAAGGTGGGGTTCAGGTGGAAACGGAATAGCATTGGTCTTATTGAAAGTCGTAGTCCTCTGGGGATCCGTTTGGCTTTGTGATACTGTACTAATGTGGAGGCATGAAGTTGTTGGTTGAGTTGGCGTCTGGTTAGGTATTCAAATTGCTTGAGTTGTTGCGAGATCGAGCCACTGTGTGTGTCCATATTTTTTACTTCCTGGATTAAAGAATACATTTCGGATGCTTGATCTGTGGTATAAACCAAAGTTGTTGCTCTGTTGTCTGTTATATTCGTTATGGATTCAAACGACATTTTTAGTTGGGGTGGGTGCTTCTCCTTGGTGGACAAAAAAATCTGGTGAAACAGCGGTTATGTAGGGAGAGCACTCCAATGAGAATCAATCTAGAGGGCTTGAAAATAAAATTAGATAAGTACAGTAGAGAATTACAAGAGGGGAAAGTAAGGAAGTATAAAAGAGACACAATCGACTACAAGTTAAACGAGGATTACACCTGGGCCGAAATATATGCACGCAAAAGATTTGAACCGCTTAAACCAAACACGCATTCATCAGAGGAAAGCTTGGTTTCAGATAAGGACATTTCTACATCCAGAATACCAGTGCAGCCGGGAACCTCGTCCTCCAACTCACAATCTCCAACAAAGGATGCTACTGAACAAGCCAATAAAACGAGCACAGTGTCTTTTTTATCCCAGGCCCCGGACCAAGGAATACCACCATCCCTACAACCAGAGACCCAAAGCGCAACAACAAGACCAGGCGAGGAAAGGGCAGGAAAATCGCTACGCAGCGGGAAGAACATTCCCTGATTATAAATATTTCATCAGTTGACATCGCATCCCACCAAAAAGCTGTTCTGAATAGAGGCTTGTCTTTTGTTCCAACTAGTCTTGCAAACCAATTGGAAATTGATGTTGCATTGTACAAGTTCATGCGGACATTACGCTTACGTCACTATTTTTCCAACGTTGTAGCTACAGATGCAACTCCAGAAACCGGTAAACTGACGAAATTTAAGCCTCGCAGCACTTTCCAAGCCCCAGTGTCCCACAAGATGCTGGACACATTTGAGATCATGGTCAAAAAGGACATACAAAACTTGACTCTTCGCACAAACAAACACCAGAACTTGACGAATAAAGAAAGAATCACATTGAGAACCCCTGCAAACAACCCAGACATCACCATCCAACCCGCTGACAAGGGAGGAGCCATTGTCATAATGGACACAGAGTTCTACTTACAACAAGTCAACACTCACGTGAATGACCAATCAATATATTTACCATTACAAACTGATCCAACATCACAACTTGACACCATCCTACAAGACATCCTGAAAAAAGCATATGATTTAGGGTGGATCGACGAACAGATCAGACAGTTCCTCACCACATCAGATCCGCGTAGACCTCATCTCTACATGTTACCTAAAATACATAAAAATTTACATCAACCACCTTTCAGACCTATTGTTTCAGGATGCGGTTCAATTTTTGACACCGTGGGCAAATATTTGGATCATTATTTGCAGAAGTTTGTGCAGAACTGGTGGTCATACACCAAGGATACCACAGACTTCCTCAAGAAACTTGAGCTGATTCAACCCAACATCCAATCCACCTGGTTATTGTGCACTATCGATGTGGTGGCTCTCTACACTTCTATTCCTCACTCCACAGGTATGGAGGCAGTTGAATGGGCTCTTCTTCAACGCGAAGACATTGACACAGAAAAAGTTTTCATTTTACAACTACTACACTTTTGCCTTCATCACAGCTACTTCAAATGGAACAAACGATTCTATGCTCAACTTTCGGGAACCTCTATGGGTTTTCCGGGGGCTCCATCGTACGCCAACATCTTCATGGCCATGTTCGAACAGGAGCACATCATGGACATTCCCCAATGGTGGTCAAACATCTATACATACTGCCGATAGATTGACGATATCTTTTTGGTTTGGACCAACACACAGCAACTCCTCGAACTAATGATAACAACTTTAAATTCCCACGATCCCAGGATCCAATTCACCCACATAATTGACACACAGACTATCCAATATCTTGACGTCACCATTAACAAAAATCCAGATGGACATGGACTAACCACCACAGTCTATACCAAACCCACAGATCGCAACAATGCGTTACAATTCTCCAGCTTCCACCCCAACAACCTCATTTACAATCTACCTTACTCCCAATTCATTCGGATTAAACGTATCTGTTCAGACACATCTGACAGCACAGCTAAGATTAATGAACACAAAGAAAAATACCAGCAACGGGGGTACCCTCCTACTATTATTGACTCTTGTGCACAAAGAGCGTTGGCAAAATCACGTGGAGAACTACTGACATCTGTTAGAAAAACAAACAAATCAAACGTAGTGTTTATATCTAAATAGTCGACTAGTTCCACTGCTATCAAAAAAATCATCAATAAACGCTGGGAACTACTATCCAACGAAACAGATTTCAACAACATTTTCCGCGAATTGCCTTTACATGCCTACACTAGGGGTCAAAATCTTCGTGAACTATTATCTTCTACAATAAAAAAACCTCATATCATCCGCACCAACAAAGGAACTTTGAAATGTCAAAACTGTTCGCATTTTAATAACATCATCCCAGGAAATATCTTAAAACATCCCACCACAGGCAAGGATGTTCTGCTCCGACACACCAGTGACTGCAACACCACTAATGTAATCTACGGGATTAAATGCCCGTGCGGCAAACTATACATTGGAAAAACCCAACGGAAAATGAAAACACGACTTACAGAACATAAAAGTCGCATCAGAACTCAGAGCAAAAATTCACCTCTGGCGTCACACTGGCACGAAGCATGCCACTCTATATCACAACTCAGATTCCAAATAATTGAACATGTGGAGCAACAACAAGGTGTCAACACTCACCTGAGACTCCTACAAAGGGAGGTCTTTTGGATCAAAATTTTGGACACCATGGCACCAATTGGTCTTAATGACAGGTTAGACATGTCATGTTTCATTTAACTACGAGCTCACCGACCAGTCCGAGTAGCCCTAGGCTACTTTGTATACTTCAGGCAAGTGACAAACACTGCAGTACAACTAAAACACCTACACCATGTTACACACTTATCACCACCTAGTGCACTATTTCTATAGCCACAGGTAATGCCTTCGTTTCCCACGAGATGCATCGCTCCTAACCACACACTCAAGTGTCCACCTTACACCCACAAGAGGCTTAGTACCCACCGTAGAGGTTAAATTCCCAGTTTCCCGTACACGGCAGTTTCTTTTTGCACCATAAATGTGAAATTTGTTCACAAACTCTAGGCTGGAATGTCAGCTTCTTAGACTTTCCGCTTTTCTAACTGCGTCTATTAACGCTAACGATGCACACTTTTCTCTGAGAATTTGGCTTTTCTTCTTTTTCCATTCCCACTCCTACATCTATAGCATCCCATGAACCCAGATGTATCTACCTATTCTCCTGCTAGTCTTCTGACTCTGTTCCAAGATGGCGCCTCCGTGCGTCCTTTGAGTTAGAAACTCTCTGCTGATTGTACCTGTCCCCTATTGTCCGCCTTCTATGTTGAGCACTTCCGGTTCGTGTTCCGGTTTTTTCCTTCAAATAGCATCCTTACATCTGACTCTTGCACCCGATTATCCGGTGAGGAGAATCGTCGGTTACTCTTGTCCCGAAGCACCTCTTAGGTAAGGTTTCTCCACTGGTATTTGCGGTGGCCGAGCAACCCGTTAACTTCGGTCACGCGTTGATCCTAACACCTCGCTTTCTTTACTTTTTCCACAGCTCACTACATACCTTTCTAGAGGTAAGATTTTTACCTGTCTTGAAATGCTCGTAACATTGTCAACATTGCACACATCGTACTTCCCGTTAGCTCCACTGATTTCATACGGTACGTTTCGTTGATATCTTCCATTTTTTCCCACACAGCTCCAAAAAGCATCTCGCTAGAGGTAAGATTTTTTATCTCCTCGGGAACCAATACAATTTAGCACACTTTTTTCATCCCAGGTTCTGTCAGCTTTATTAACCCGACATGGTTCGCTCTTTACACTTACAGAATCACGAGGTTCCTCATAAACAGAGAACAATAACACACACGAACAGGTAACTCTTTTTGAGACACGCTTGATTTGCATTAGAGTTCCAGAGATTGAGCCCCTAACAAATTGTTCTAACCAGTGAAATGGTCTATTCTTTATTTTTCAGACTGGCCCCTGACGAAGGAACCGGCTGGTTCCGAAATGCATTGGGCATTTACATTTCTGTTGTGTTGTAATTCCGTTGCATTACCAAATGTTTATAACATGTAAATTGAATTTATGTTACACATGATTCCTGTATGTAACCGAGTTATTTATGCATACATGACATGAATTTGTTTTGGTACAAACCGCAATATCTTTACTCGTTGTTCTACATCCAAATATTGCGAAAAGTTCTAGAGAATGTTTTGTTTCTGTGTTGAAAATTAAACACATTATGATTTCACAAATTGGTTAGTGTCAGATTAGACACTTTGTGAACAGTGCTCAGTTATACACAGGTTCTCATCCTGTCACTATCTGGTCTTTAGCTCAGTAGGAGAGGACAAACTCCTACATAACTGATGCACCGCTGTTTTTACTCGGAGAACTATTGATAAATTGCTTCAACATTGGAGTGCTCTCCCTACATAACCGCTGTTTCACCAGATTTTTTTGTCCACCAAGGAGAAGCACCCACCCTAACTAAAAATGTCATTTGAATCCATAACGAATATAACAGACAACAGAGCAACAACTTTGGTTTATACCACAGATCAAGCATCCAAAATTTATTCTTTAATCCAGGAAGTAAAAAATATGGACACACACAGTGGCTCGATCTCGCAACAACTCAAGCAACTTGAATACCTAACCAGACGCCAACTCAACCAACAACTTCATGCCTCCACATTAGTACAGTATCACAAAGCCAAACGGATCCCCAGAGGACTACGACTTTCAATTAGACCAATGCTATTCCGTTTCCACCTGAACCCCACCTTTATGAACAAATGGTTCTCAATCCTCAACAAATGCTCCCTTGACCTGATTCTTCTTATTATCGAGGAGCTTTCCAAAACCATCAAGGATCTCGAACAAGAAATTAACACACTGAAAGATGAACTTCAGACTAGGTTAGAAAATGACACCTGGAGAATCAATCTAGAGGGCTTGAACATAAAATTAGATAAGTACAGTAGAGAATTACAAGAGGGGAAACTAAGGAAGTATAAAAGAGACACTATCGACTACAAGTTAAACGAGGTTTACACCTGGGCCGAAATATATGCACGCAAAAGATTTGAACCGCGTAAACCAAACACGCATTCATCAGAGGAAAGCTTGGTTTCAGATAAGGACATTTCTACATCCAGAATACCAGTGCAGCCGGGAACCTCGTCCTCTAACTCACAATCTCCAACTAAGGATGCTACTGAACAAGCCAATAAAACGAGCACGGTGTCTTTTTTATCCCAGGCCCCGGACCAAGGAATACCACCATCCCTACAACCAGAGACCCAAAGCGCAACAACAAGACCAGGCGAGGAAAGGGCAGGAAAATCACTACGCAGCGGGAAGAACATTCCCTGATTATAAATATTTCATCAGTTGACATCGCATCCCACCAAAAAGCTGTTCTGAATAGAGGCTTGTCTTTTGTTCCAACTAGTCATGCAAACCAATTGGAAATTGATGTTGCATTGTACAAGTTCATGCGGACATTACGCTTACGTCACTATTTTTGCAACGTTGTAGCTACAGATGCAACTCCAGAAACCGGTAAACTGACGAAATTTAAGCCTCGCAGCACTTTCCAAGCCCCAGTGTCCCACAAGATGCTGGACACATTTGAGATCATGGTCAAAAAGGACATACAAAACTTGACTCTTCGCACAAACAAACACCAGAACTTGACGAATAAAGAAAGAATCACATTGAGAACCCTTGCAAACAACCCAGACATCACCATCCAACCCGCTGACAAGGGAGGAGCCATTGTCATAATGGACACAGAGTTCTACTTACAACAAGTCAACACTCACGTAAATGACCAATCAATATATTTACCATTACAAACTGATCCAACATCACAACTTGACACCATCCTACAAGACATCCTGAAAAAAGCATATGATTTAGGGTGGATCAACGAACAGATCAGACAGTTCCTCACCACATCAGATCAGCGTAGACCTCATCTCTACATGTTACCTAAAATACATAAAAATTTACATCAACCACCTTTCAGACCTATTGTTTCAGGATGCGGTTCAATTTTTGACACCGTGGGCAAATATTTGGATCATTATTTGCAGAAGTTTGTGCAGAACTGGTAGTCATACACCAAGGATACCACAGACTTCCTCAAGAAACTTGAGCTGATTCAACCCAACATCCAATCCACCTGGTTATTGTGCACTATCGATGTGGTGGCTCTCTACACTTCTATTCCTCACTCCACAGGTATGGAGGCAGTTGAATGGGCTCTTCTTCAACGCGAAGACATTGACACAGAAAAAGTTTTCATTTTACAACTACTACACTTTTGCCTTCATCACAGCTACTTCAAATGGAACGAACGATTCTATGCTCAACTCTCGGGAACCTCTATGGGTTTTCCGGGGGCTCCATCGTACGCCAACATCTTCATGGCCATGTTCAAACAGGAGCACATCATGGACATTCCCCAATGGTGGTCAAACATCTATACATACTGCCGATACATTGACGATATCTTTTTGGTTTGGACCAACACACAGCAACTCCTCGAACGAATGATAACAACTTTAAATTCCCACGATCCCAGGATCCAATTCACCCACAAAATTGACACACAGACTAT
Organism: Triturus cristatus; assembly: GCF_964204655.1. Classification (NCBI taxonomy): domain Eukaryota; kingdom Metazoa; phylum Chordata; class Amphibia; order Caudata; family Salamandridae; genus Triturus; species Triturus cristatus. Next base: position 118,991,644 of record NC_140587.1, on the reverse strand, counting down.
CCAATATCTTGACGTCACCATTAACAAAAATCCAGATGGACATGGACTAACCACCACAGTCTATACCAAACCCACAGATCGCAACAATGCGTTGCAATTCTCCAGCTTCCACCCCAACAACCTCATTTACAATCTACCTTACTCCCAATTCATTCGGATTAAACGTATCTGTTCAGACACATCTGACAGCACAGCTAAGATTAATGAACACAAAGAAAAATACCAGCAACGGGGGTACCCTCCTACTATTTTTGACTCTTGTGCACAAAGAGCGTTGGCAAAATCACGTGGAGAACTACTGACATCTGTTAGAAAAACAAACAAATCAAACGTAGTGTTTATATCTAAATACTCGACTAGTTCCACTGCTATCAAAAGAATCATCAATAAACGCTGGGAACTACTATCCAACGAAACAGATTTCAACAACATTTTCCGCGAATTGCCTTTACATGCCTACACTAGGGGTCAAAATCTTCGTGAACTATTATCTTCTACAATAAAAAAACCTCATATAATCCGCACCAACAAAGGAACTTTGAAATGTCAAAACTGTTCGCATTGTAATAACATCATCCCAGGAAATATCTTAAAACATCCCACCACAGGCAAGGATGTTCTGCTCCGACACACCAGTGACTGCAACACCACTAATGTAATCTACGGGATTAAATGCCCGTGCGGCAAACTATACATTGGAAAAACCCAACGGAAAATGAAAACACGACTTACAGAACAGAAAAGTCGCATCAGAACTCAGAGCAAAAATTCGAGCTCACCGACCAGTCCGAGTAGCCCTAGGCTACTTTGTATATTTCAGGCAAGTGACAAGCACTGCAGTACAACTAAAACACCTACACCATGTTACACACTTATCACCACCTAGTGCACTATTTCTATAGGCACAGGTAATGCCTTCGTTTCCCACGAGATGCATCGCTCCTAACCACACACTCAAGTGTCCACCTTACACCCACACTCCTTAAAATGTTCGTTTTGCATAACAAGAGGCTTAGTACCCACCGTAGAGGTTAAATTCCCAGTTTCCCGTACACGGCAGTTTCTTTCTGCACCATAAATGTGAAATTTGTTCACAAACTCTAGGCTGGAATGTCAGCTTCTTAGACTTTCCGCTTTTCTAACTGCGTCTATTAACGCTAACGATGCACACTTTTCTCTGAGAATTTGGCTTTTCTTCTTTTTCCATTCCCACTCCTACATCTATAGCATCCCATGAACCCAGATGTATCTACCTATTCTCCTGCTAGTCTTCTGACTCCGTTCCAAGATGGCGCCTCCGTGCGTCCTTTGAGTTAGAAACTCTCTGCTGATTGTACCTGTCCCCTATTGTCCGCCTTCTATGTTGAGCACTTCCGGTTCGTGTTCCGGTTTTTTCCTTCAAATAGCATCCTTACATCTGACTCTTTGCACCCGATTATCCGGTGAGGAGAATCGTCGGTTACTCTTGTCCCGAAGCACCTCTTAGGTAAGGTTTCTCCACTGGTATTTGCGGTGGCCGAGCAACCCGTTAACTTCGGTCACGCGTTGATCCTAACACCTCGCTTTCTTTACTTTTTCCACAGCTCACTACATACCTTTCTAGAGGTAAGATTTTTACCTGTCTTGAAACGCTCGTAACATTGTCAACATTGCACACATCGTACTTCCCGTTAGCTCCACTGATTTCATACGGTACGTTTCGTTGATATCTTCCATTTTTTCCCACACAGCTCCAAAAAGCATCTCGCTAGAGGTAAGATTTTTTATCTCCTCGGGAACCAATACAATTTAGCACACTTTTTTCATCCCAGGTTCTGTCAGCTTTATTAACCCGACATGGTTCGCTCTTTACACTTACAGAATCACGAGGTTCCTCATAAACAGAGAACAATAACACACACGAACAGGTAACTCTTTTTGAGACACGCTTGATTTGCATTAGAGTTCCAGAGATTGAGCCCCTAACAAATTGTTCTAACCAGTGAAATGGTCTATTCTTTATTTTTCAGACTGGCCCCTGACGAAGGAACCGGCTGGTTCCGAAATGCATTGGGCATTTACATTTCTGTTGTGTTGTAATTCCGTTGCATTACCAAATGTTTATAACATGTAAATTGAATTTATGTTACACATGATTCCTGTATGTAACCGAGTTATTTATGCATACATGACATGAATTTGTTTTGGTACAAACCGCAATATCTTTACTCGTTGTTCTACATCCAAATATTGCAAAAAGTTCTAGAGAATGTTTTGTTTCTGTGTTGAAAATTAAACACATTATGATTTCACAAATTGGTTAGTGTCAGATTAGACACTTTGTGAACAGTGCTCAGTTATACACAGGTTCTCATCCTGTCACTATCTGGTCTTTAGCTCAGTAGGAGAGGACAAACTCCTACATAATTGATGCACCGCTGTTTTTACTCGGAGAACTATTGATAAATTGCTTCAATATTGGAGTGCTCTCCCTACATAACCGCTGCTACACTGCGGTCCAGCAGGGCACACTAAACCTGAGCTGTCCGGACCGCTGGGAGGGGGCATCATCGCAGGCTGCACACCCGCTCAGCAGCTTACGGTGCCACCCATGGTGGGGTGCCTGTGCCATCCGCAAGGCCTCGGATGCCACTAACCCTGTGCAACCCCAGTCTGCGCCACGTGGCGGTAGACCCGTGCCTTGCGCCCAGTGCTTAATTTATAAACTATTAAGTGCCAGGGCTCTGACCAAGAGGCCACTGCAGCTTGCACCACCCATTGCCCTTCCATCACTGCCAAAACAACTATTAACCATCTCTCTTTCATGTAAATGGGACAGTTCACATTATTTCAGGTCCCCAAAGCTAAAGGAATGGGTGGAGAGGCAGGTATTAGCAATTTGTAATGTATATTGTATTCCTAAACAACAGTTGTTCTGCTCATCTCTAAATTAGATTAGCAGCACCATCATGTGGTGCACTGTTCTAAGTATGGTGTTGACAATTAGGTGCCAGTGCTGAGCACCGGAAAGCAATTAAGTGCCGGTGCTGAGCACCGGAAAGCACCGGCTCAAATTAAGCACTGCTTGCGCCAGGCCTCGGATGCCACCAACCCTGTGCGCAACAACTCATGGCCCCTTTATGAATAAGAAGCGTGGAGTGGCTGTCATCCAGTCACCATCGGAAGAGGGGAATGTGACATCGTTGGCCCCTTATGTTGGCAGAGTCACATGGCCAGGGACCATGGGTGTGGTGTGTGTGAAAATCTGCCCTCAGGGAGTGGCTGTGACATGCTGACGACTAGACCAGTGACCTGCACACCACCAGCGAGTATGCCTGCGATGGGTAGCAAAGATGGCCCCCCCTCGGTGCGTCATCGGAGTGGTCTGGACTGCCGTACGCCAGACCAGCACAGGGCTTGCCACAATGACTCGTGGGCTTGGGGCGTGGTCCAGTCCATGTCCGGACAAGGAAGCGTATGATGCGTGTGTCTCTGTTGTAGTGTTCACGGGACCAGGTACACAAAATGCAATGTCGCACCCTCTAACTCACATCCAACAGGATGAACATCATTGACGCAAGGGAAGGCACTGTCCCCAAATTCATCCACACATCCATACCTGAATGATGTAAGACATGACACAGCAATGTGTCACAGGATGTTTATTTGCACACCGAGCAGACTACACAATATGGACCCATGGAGGGCCAGTCAGAGTCCATCCGAGGATGACATGTACTGCGGAAGAGGTAAGGTACAGTCCGCAGTCTGTCCGCCATGTCATTGGTCATCGAACAGGATGTGGCAGTCCATGTCGCTATCCAAGGTGAGTGCATCGGAATGTATCGAGGGTCAGTGGCAGGTCATGAGGCCGTGTGCAGCACCAAGCAGAAACAGGCCAGGTGGCAGAAATGAATGCTAGTGCCTCCTGATCACAAACCCTTCCAAGTCCTCGTCCCCGGATGTGTGCCCTGCCCCCACTCTGGGTGTTGCAGAACTGGCTGCGGCACTGTGTGCCACTGACACATCAGGGGCCTAAGTGGATATGTCTGCTGCACTGTGAGGCACTGACACACCAAGGGGTGGGGATGTGGATGGTGTGGGAGCAACATTCATCAGCGCCACGCCTTGGGGCAGCAATGCCATGATAGAGGTCTGCAGGGCATGATAGATCCCAGCTGCATTTCAATGATGTGCAGCGGTGGCTGCCATCTCTTCCGCCTCCAAATGCACCATGTCCTCCATGAGCCTCCGCATGAGTGCCAGCTCACGGCTGGTATCGCTGGAGCCACTGGAGCGGACAGCGTCATGACTCCAGCGATGTCAGTCAGGGCTCGTTGGAAACCATGGGGTGGACATAGACACCCAAAGATGGTGTCCACTTTGGCAGCCATGAGTTCAAACCACACCCACACCTGCTGTAGCTGGGCTGCCCTGATCCTGGAGGTGAGGTGTTGTTCACCACGGGAGACGGACTTCTTTTTCTGTTGATGCTGGGACGAGATGGAGATTTAACACGGGAACCTTAGACGAGGGTCCCTTAATCGTCTAGCAAAATGGGGATTTCATTGCTCACTTACCCATGTAAAGACTCACCAAAGGATGAGGGAGTCCATGGACAAATACAGACTTAATTGAGACTTCCGTGCTACCTTGTATTAATTAAGGGTGGTCTTGTGAAACTTTTGACTCTCCGACATTTTGTGGAGGTTTCTGTGCATACGGCCACATAGTTAACCGGATACTTTTTGGTGAACATTGTTCAATAAATCAAACAAATCATTTGTTAGGTGCACAACTCACCCATTAGGGTCTCAAGGTGCTTGGGGGTGGGGGTGCTGCTACTGCTCGAAAAGCCAGGTCTTGAGGAGTCTCCTGAAGGCCATCAGATCCGGGGTTTGTCGTAGGCGGATGGGGAGGGTGTTCCAGGTTTTTGCGGCGAGGTGGGAGAACGATCTGCCACCAGCGGTCGCTCGACGGATGAGGGGACGGTGGCGAGGGCAAGGTCAGTGGAGCGAAGCTGGTGGTTCAGGGTGTAGAAGGTGAGTCGTTTGTTGAGGTACGCTGGCCCGGTGTTATGGAGAGCTTTGTGAGCGTGGGTGAGGAGCTTGAAGGTGATCCTCTTGTTGACAGGGAGCCAGTGAAGGTCTTTCAGGTGTTCTGTGATGTGGCTGTGGCAGGAGATGTCAAGGATCATGTGTGCAGAGGCGTTCTGTATGTGTTGTAGTTGTTTCTGGAGTTTGGCTGATGTTCCTGCGTAGAGAGCGTTGCCGTAGTCCAGTCTGCTGGTGACAAGGGCCTGGGTGACTGTCCTTCTGGTATTGGTGGGGATCCATCTGTAGATCTTGCGGAGCATGTGGAGGGTATTGAAGCAGAAGGAGGAGACGGCGTTCACTTGCTGGGTCAGTGACAGTGTGGAGTCCAGGATGACTCCCAGGTTGCATGCGTGGTTAGTGGGCGTCAGGTAGAGGGAGTGGATCCGATGATGAGGACCTCCGTCTTGAGTTCAGTTTCAGGCAGCTGATCGTCATCCATTCGGCGATGGCCTTCATTCCTTTGTGGAGGTTGGATTTGGCAGTGGTGGGGTCCTTGGTGAGAGAGAGGATCAGCTTGGTGTCGTCGGCGTATGAGACGATGCTGAGGTCATGCGATCTGGCTATGTTGGTGAGTGGTGCCATGTAGATGTTGAAGAGTGTCGGGCTGGGGGCGATCCTTGGGGTATGCCGCAGATGATCTTGGTGTCTTTAGAGTGGAATGGGGGGAGGCGGACACTCTGGGTTCTGCCGGTGAGGAAGGAGGTGGTCCATTCTAGTGCTTTGTCATGGACCCCTGCGTTGTGGAGGCATGTGCGGAGGACGTGGTGGCAGACGGTGTTGAAGGCGGCTGAGTGGTCCAGGAGGATGAGGGCCGCGCTTTCTCTGTTGTCCATCATGGCCCTGATGTAGTCGGTTGCGGCGATGAGGGCTATTTCAGTGCTGTGGTTGCTGCGGAAGCCGGATTGGGATTGGTCCAAGATGTTCTTTTTGAGAAAGGAGGTCAGTTGCCTGTTGATGATCTTCTCGATGACTTTTGCCGGGAACGGGAGGAGGGAGATGGGCCGGAAGTTCTTGAGGTCCTTTGGTCAGCTTTGGGTTTCTTGAGTAGGGCGTTGATCTCGGCGGGCTTCCAGCTCTCCAGAAAGGTGGCAGTCTTGAAGGAGCTGTTGATGATTTTGCGGAGATGGGATGTGATGGTGGAGCTTGCTTTGTTGAAGATGTGGTGCGGGCAGGGGTCGGATGGTGAACCAGAGTGGATGGTGTTCATGGTTTTGATGGTGTCTTCATCATTGACGTGGGTCCAGGAAAGCAGGAGGTTGATGTTGATATGGCTGGGGGGTGGTGAGTCTGAGGTGTCTGTGTTAGTCGGAGAGGCCTGGTTGCTGAAGCTGTCGTGTATGTCTTTGATCTAGCGGTGTTAGATGGTGGCTAGTGAGTCGCAGAGGTCCTGTGATGGCAGGATAACGTTGGAGTTGGAGCTGGGGTTGGAGAGTTCCTTCACGATGTTGAAGAGCACGTTGCTGTTGTGTGCGTTGTTGTCAATGTGCTCTTTGAAGGATGTCCATTTGGCAGTACGGATGAGTTGGTGGTGTCTGCAGATGGTGTTCTTGAAGGCTGTGTTGCTGTCTGGTGTCTGTTCATAGTGCCACTTCTTCTTGAGCCTACAGCAGGCCTGATTGGATGCCTGGTGGTCAGCGGTGAACCAGATGGCTTTTCTGTCGGAGTGTCTGTTTGAGGGTTTCTTGATCAGGGCGAGAGTGTTGACGCAGTCGTCAATCCATTGCCTGAGGTTGAGGGCGGCGGAGTCGGTGTCAGTAGTGTCTGTTGTTTGGTTTCAGGCAAGGGGGGTGACTAGCTTGTCTTTGGTGACTTTGCTCCAGCTGCAGTGGGGGGTCAGTTGTGTGCGATGGTGCATTGTCAGTTTCTCGAAGGTGAAGTGGATGCAATGGTGGTCGGTCCAGTGGAGTTTGGTGGTGTGGCTGAAGGTGACGTGGTTGCTGGCTGAGAAGATGGGGTCGAGCGTGTGTCTGGCAGAGTGGGTGGGAGTCGTGACGAGCTGTTTGAGTCCGAGGTTGGCATGGTTGTCAAGCAGGGTGGTGGAGTTGTTGTCGTTGGTGTTCTTGAAGTGGAAGTTCAGGTCTCCGAGGAGGATGTAGTCCCAAGACGCAAGGGCGTGCGTGCTGACAAAGTCAGCGATGGAGTCGCTGAACTGTGTCCGGGGACCGAGCGGTCTGTAGATGAGGGTTCCTCTGAGGGTGGTGTTGGGGTGGTGTTGGGGTCGGTGTGGATCTGGAAGTGCAGGTGTCCGGCGGTGATAAGTGCACGCCAGCGGCCTTCATTATAAGGGGACAGGAGACAACAAGCTCAACAAAATGACAATGTACAGAGAACAGAACTCAGGTAGAGGGGCCTAGAGCTTACGGCGGTGGCAGTTAGCAGAGGGACACAGGCTCACAGGTGGTGCTGTGCGGCGTGGGGGAGAGATCTACCTGAATCAGGGTCAAGGGTCGCTCTCCTCACCGTGCAGCAGCCGCCATTATAAGGGGAGGTGGGAGGGAGGAGCAGCTGGGAGGCAGGAGAGGGAGAACGAATGGGCAAGCAGTGGGGCGGGGCCACAGGGAACGCAGCATCGGGAAAAAAACAGGCAAAAAACTGTGGCACAGAGAGAAAAGGGCACCAGCGGGGGTAATATGAGGGGCACAGAAGGCAAGGCAAGGGTAACACAGAGGCAAAAGGAGCAAAACAGGAGACAACAAGCTCAACAAAATGACAATGTACAGAGAACACAACTCAGGCAGAGGGGTCTAGAGACTACGGTGGTGGCAGTTAGCAGAGGGACATGGGCACACAGGTGGTGCTGTGCTGCGTGGGGGAGCATCCTACCTGAATCAGAGTCAAGGGTCGCTCTCCTCACCGCGCAGCGGCTGCCATTATAAGGGTTGGTGGGAGGGAGGAGTAGCTGGGAGGCAGGAGCGGGAGGATGAATGGGCAAGCAGGGGTGCGGGGCGGCAGGGGACGCAGCGGCGGGAAAAAAACAGGTGAAAAACGGTGGCACAGAGAAAAAAGGGCACCAGCGGTGTTACTGTGACAGAGGTTTTCATCTGGGTTTTCTGTTGGGTCAAGCTGTAGTACAATGTTTAAATATGAATGTGGCCCAAATGGAAAGGGATGTTTACCAACCATAATGCTTGCCCCCATGGCCTGTCTTTTTTCATGGTTCAATACTTGTACGATGTGATAGGAGGACCAGACTGTTTTCCTAAAGCTGTATTTCCACTGCCTCAGGACACTTCATTTCCCCACATGAAATGGACTTCATCAACATATCCCCTACTAAAACTACAAGTACGTGTTGGTTATTGTGTGCATGATCAGCAAATGGACTAAGGCATGCCAATTCGAGAACAGCAATCCACAAACTATTGCCAAATGCCTTCTGAAAGAGTTCATACCGCGCTTTCGAGAACCTATGCTTTTGGGTTCTGAAAATGGACCGGCGTTCATCTCACATGTGATTGAGGGGTTGTGAAAGGGGCAAGGAGCCATACAGAAGCTACATGCGTTCCACGGAAACTACCAAGTGGGAATGGTATCCCAAGTTCATCCTGAAGGGCTGCACGTGCTACACAGAGGAGAAAGGACGAGTGTGTAAGCGGGCCCCTAGGAAACATCACCTAAAGAACGTCTGGAAACATCGACGCCCCAACCCCTCAGTCTACAAGAGGTGGCAACGAGACATCTTTACCTTTTCTTCACTTTGTTTCTTCATATCGAATGTGCCCAAGTAATAAGAAGTGCTTGCAAACCTCTCAAATTACTTGAAGACGGGCACCAACGGTTACTTTTTCTGTTTAAAGGTATCATCTCTGAGGCTCTACATCATTATTCAGCAGACTCTTTTGGAACGTAGTACAGACGCAGCAGAAGATAAGACATTCTTCCAACTAGTCACACTAGCCACACGTACCAACGATTGGAACAATGCCTCAAGACTTGCTCAAGACTTTCAGAACAATTAGAGAAAATGATCAAGGGTGCCACTAGCAGCATTGATCCCACTTTTCTGCTATTATAATGACTTTTGTACCACATTGAATGAGTTACCATTGATGAAGACGGGACACGGGGACGGTTGGCAGAGCATGTGTTACAATGTCATACCTGTTTGTCCTAATGTGCAATATCCTCTTCTGTAGACATACCGAGTACGTAGCAGTTGCACCTCCTGAGAACTGCATAATTAGCAAAGGGAGAACAAGCATAGAACAGGGAATATGAATATCTTGGCACTTATAGAAGTTGTAGAAGTAACAATGGGACCACCCTAAATGCGTCTACCATTACCAACTACCTCAAAGACCTGATAGGTATGCTGTCAGGAGTTTGTTCATATTATGAACAAGAGGGGGGAATGAGAGAGGGTAGGTTTTGTATCATAGGGGGCCCCTGGCCCGTTCTGGCCGCACCTGAATTATGAGACCCTTGTCCTTGCCCTTCCAGCCTAATTTGTAGGCCATATTAAATTGACCAGCGGGTCCTGTGTTACTATATGACAATTACCACTCAGCCAGCATAAAACCCCTGTGTAGGCCCTTCTTTGTTAAATTGACCATAGGTCTGCCATTTTGCTGTATAGCAGGCTGATGGCAGGTCTGACCCAAATTATATTCAGCTTCTCTTTCTGCAAGGCACTCTGCTCCAAACCAGTAGCCCCCACCCTACCCGAGTGCTCAGTTCACTGTATGAGTTCAACATCCCCCTATTCTTTCGACATACAGTAGGCGGCTTCCTGGACTGGTACATGCTTTTAAGGAAGTGGCCACCGCAGATGTCTGGTAACTATTGCAGTTTTAAGGAAGTGGCCACCGCAGATGTCTGGTAACTATTGCAGACATAGCTTTTTTGGGTAGCCTGACGTAGGTATAAGTGGCGCAAGATTAGGTTATTTTAGGCGCCTTTCATTGCCTAAAAATCATATAAAAGGGGGGCTCACACAGACATCATCGGACTACCTCGCTGTCTGTATGTGGGTTACGGACTGCGTAGAGTTTTCCCCAAGAGCAAAAGAAGCTCTTGCGTCTGCTTAGCATTATGTTGTATTTTACCCATATGAAATGTTCTGTTATGTTTAATTATTGTTCTAGTTATTTGTTTTTCCTTTTTTGTATTCACATAATGTATTCATTGTAATTGCAGGAATGCTTGCTCTAGAGTAAACGTGAGAGTTCCTAGGTGACAGAGTTCTTATACTCTGAAATGTTTCTCCTTGATGTAACCTGTTTCTTCAATTGCACTTATAAATGTGTTCTCTTTCTCTCTGACAGTACAATAGTGCAGATACGGAGGGTATCATGATGAGCTCCATGTGATTATCTGAATTCTGTATTTTATGCCTTTGTCTTGCAGTTTCTTTGAAGTTGCATCTTCTCATTAAACTGCCATTGTATTCTGCCTCCAATTCCATGTCTCACATGTCTATTTTCTTCGATTTTAGAGCAAGCATTCCTAGGCACCCCGGTTCAAATTAAGGTGCCCCTTTTGTCCCTGACTAACTCTCCTGCTCAGTTCTGTGGTGGCTCCCGGGGCTCTGAGTACCGCCCCTAGCTTCCTTGACCTGTAATAAATCCTCCCTCCAACATTTTGGTGCCGCGTGACTCGGAGTAGCAGTGCCTGCAGACGGGGGCAGTAACGGCTGGGTTCGAGGGGACGCAGACTGAGCACTCGTGACTCCTTTCTGGCCGAAGCCTTTGAGTACAAGCACTCGGGTGAGTATTAGGCTACCTGACGTGAGGTGACGCTTTGGTGACGGTTTATGAAGGGAGCGCTTGTGAGGCTTCTGTGTTTTTCTCGGCGCTCTCAGTTCTTTCCTGTCTCCTGTCTGGTTGGCCTCGCTAAGGACATTTCTAACTGGGGAGGCTTGTGTGTGCGGCATGGAATTCTGAGCTGGACAGTACGGTCAGGAAATTGTTGGTTTATTGTTTCCTTTTGTTATATATAGATGTGTGTGCTATTGTTTTTGCCTTGAGTGCCCGGAGGAGAAGGCTGCGTCTTGCGCCTTTCACGGGCTTATTTAGCTCCTTTTTTATTATTACATTTTTACATTTTACATTTTTACATTGTTTTTGTAGGAAAACAGGCATAGAAGAAAGACAATAAAAAAGTAAAAAGAATAAGGGATAAGGAGAGGCTGTTTATGTCTGCAGTCTTTTCAATGCTATTCTTTTTGGTGTAGCTTGCTGTTGGGTCTCTCTGTATATAGTGAAACAGAGAGCGCCTCTTTATCAGGGGGCTACGGGTCGGCCTGGTAGAAGAGAAGGAGAGATTCGATTTACTATCGTATTCTTTCAGCAATAGAAAAGTGCTCCACTGAGTGGATACAGTGGAGGCTCTCCTACATCAATACAAGGTAGGAAAGAGGTTGGATATTGTCGGTCCACTTAGCTACTGGATAACGGATATCGCCTGATTTATGAGGATTTTAAAAGGTTCCCCGGGATGGGTTTTTTTTTTGGATATTATGTTTAAGTGTTTTTGGGTCTTTGTGTGTCAGTTTCCCTTTTGTGTGTGCACCATTGTAATAGGGAGCACGTGTTTTTTGTCCTTCAGTGGGCAAAGTATGCAGTCATTGTTTGAAAATAGAAACCCTCTAAACGTGCCCGACTTGCTTCTTTCTTGAAACACACGTAGACTTTCAGGATTGTATGATTTCGGATATTGTTTAATGATGCATACAGAGGTTTATTAAGTGTGATAATAGCACTTTATTGTGGTTGGTGCTTATATGGGCACTACAGTAAGGGTCACTGGCTGACACAGAAGCTGATTTTAGTAAGGCCATATTATTTACGTGCTCAGTTATTTGTTATTTGTATTTTTGATGATATGTTTTATGATATGCAGATGTATATTGAATGTATAAGAACATGATGGTTATGTTAAATTGATGTTGACTGGTCTGTATCGTTTTATTAGGATAAGACCTGCTAGGTAGGGTTACCATTGTAACAGAAGATCACTGCCAAATATAGAAGATTGGTTTGTTAGTGAGATTCAATAACTAGGGAGGGTTTTAGATGTGCTTTTTGCACTTCCACATGTATTGATCTGCCACTGATAACTCCAGAGATTCTGTGATTTAAAGTTTTGAGCGCCACAATTGTTACAGGTATATTGTTTAGTGCTGCCTTCTTTCCTGTGTGCATATTCGACATACAGGAATACCCCCCACCCCCATCAGCACAGCAGATATTGCTAAGAATGAAAATAAATAAATAAAAGAAAAAGAAAAGCCAGCACCCATTTCCAGTGCTATTCACATTAATTAGGACCAATAATAACTAGGATTGTAACTGTTTTTATATATTAGAGCTGTTGCCTTTTTTGAATAAATAGTATTATGAATAAATAGTATTATGTAGTTACCCCTTGCCACCCCCTAGCCCCTTGTCTGACCCATGTGGCTCAGCACCACATTTAATTAGCACAAATCATTTTCAGATAACTGACCACGTAGTGCACAACAACATATCTCAAATTGTTTGACTATTTCCTCACATTTATACTTTGAGGGATGTACGTGGTGACAGGAGGTTGTGTCTGGCGTCTCACTGTGAGCCACAGATACATGTTTATGGGACTGCATCTGGCAGCTCACATTCGTTTTGAATTTTGATTACTTATTTGGAGTAAATTGTATTGTTTGAACGTTTAACAGTGTCTTCTTTTTGCAACTGCGTGCTTCCAAAAAGGGAGCTACTGTCATCATCACGTTGCATTGTGGTTTCTTATCTTAGGCCTGGCACTAGCCAACGCCTTTCGACTTCTCTCTCCATATTGTAATGGGTGTCCTCTGTTCTTCTCCTTTTTCAGCTACGTGCGGTGTACTTTAATAGATATAAAGTCTGTCATCTTCTCTCGATTTGCAATTTAGCGTCTCTCACTTTCGTACCTGGCTTATAAGCCTTTTTCCCAGAAGTGACTACAAATGCGCCATGTCCTGTAGGTCAGAGGCACCTGATAATGTTGTCCTTTTGTGGTCAATAGTTCATCATTAAAAGAGTATAAAGATCTGCTCCTTAATGCATTCAACGGACTACCCTGCTGCAGTGACCTCTTGGGTCACTGACGCCTGTGTGGTCTCCTTCAGCCCTCTATCTGAGCATCTTTGGCTGAAATTCTAATTTCTTATTGTGCTTTGAAATGGTCTTTTTCTCTCTCCTCTGCATTGTCATTATTCTAAATCATTATTGCAAAGCACTAGTGGTTGTCCCTCCTAACTTAACATGTGCATTCCTAGCATTGAAGTAAAGTGTATGTTGCATTTTGAAAGTATTTTCATTGATTTAAAATATATTTGCATTACATGAGTTTGTTCTTCACTCCAGAAATGTGTCTTTAAATGTCAAGACTTTACTAAGACTTCCAGGCTCTATATATTGAATTTTCTTTTAATAAAAGGGGTTCTTCTTTCATATAAATAAGACAGCTGCTTTTCCCTATCGTTAACTTGTCTATTTTGTCATATTTTTGCAGAAGCACCCCCACAAATTAAGCTCCCTTGGTGCAGTGCCCCAGGACCATGAAATTTCACCCTTTCATTGCATTTAAATGTATATTGAAATTTTAAATCCTTGCACGATTACTTTTCTCATTTAAGGGTTTGCCTTCTAGATAATTGAGCGTCATAAACATCTATTTTTGTGTTACTATTTTTGGTGAATTACAATTGTAGTTTTGAATAGCCTTTCAGGAGTTAACAAACTGATGAATATATTCTCTGCTGGGTTAATGATTTGATAAATAAAGGTGGCACTTCAACGTAAGACCTTTGTTTTTAGAAGAGAAATACTTTCTCTTATTTTGCCTATGGGCCCTCCTCATCTCTTTCTCTTACAGTGGTACCACAGGAGATGTTATATGTAGGTGTACGTCTCTTGTGCACTACGGCAAGAAGTGATAAGCAGGAACATCTGGGTACGTGCCAAGCACACCCACTTTAACTGAGACAGGTTCAATTAGAGACCACGCAACTGGTGCGCGGTGCTACCAGTGAATACTGTGTCTAGCTTCCAAGTAGCTGCCTTCACGACTCTTAAATTACGTCTTTCTGTGCACAGTTTTAAATGGGCTCCACTATTTTAACTCATAACACTCTACATTAAGTACATTCTGTTCTCTGACAGTGACACCTCAGGCTTCTCATCTCACCTTTCTGGTGTGTTTGCACCCATAGTACAGGTTCCTTCCACTTGAATATTCAGTAAAGTGGTAGTAGGAAAGGGAGAAAGGTTTTTGCATGCACTTTTCGCCACAACGCACAGCACCTTTTTGCATTTTCTGGTTGCCTTACACCGTAGACTTGGCCCAGCGTCAAATGATAGACCAGTAACACAAAAGAAGGAATGACATAATAAGATGAGGTCAAGGACTGCCGTCCCTTACCGCCCAGAGCACAATGATGGAAGTTGTAATACCAGGTTAAATGGAGCTGTTCCTCTTGATGTTTTTGGGTCGTGGTCCACAATATGAAAGGGACTAAAAAAAGCCATCAATATAGGTAATACAGTTTCCTGGCAGAAAACGAGACACTTTCAGTTTAAAATACTATTAATATCTCTCTATTTGGATGGCCTATTGTAATTCACACTGAAGAGTACACCAAATGTTGTAGTACTGAGCAACCAAGTACAGAATAATTTACTCCTACCTGCGTTCCAAATTCTGCAGCAAGTGAAGCAGGCACAAGCAGTAGCCCATCATGCTAGGGCAGATCCAGTGCCACAAAGAGCACACAGTTGGGGTTAGTCAATAGGGAAAACTTGTTTCATGACCAAGAAAGTTAGTGACACTAGATTTAGAGCAACGTAAATGTCGGAGTAGATGGTGAACAAGACTGAAGACTGTTCGCTTCAAATTTCTTGTGCACCGAAGTGCACAGAATAGGGAAGATAAAATGATGGAGTGGAATGCATGCTAGATATACCCATGGTTCCACTTCATGGGCACACGTCAAGTGCTGCTAGGTCTCCTCAGCCTTTCATCTTTCCAAGTTGGATAAAATTAGTACCATTGAGTTAGGGGAACAGTAAAGATTTGCGATTTTGCGCCACAATACCATTCTGAGTAAACGTGCGCTTTACAAAAAAAGCCATATTATTTTAAAATAAGCTATATTTTAAATACAATTAAATACAACATGTGTCTGGATGTCACATGGTGTTGAAGGGTTAACGGATTTTTGAGGCTGCCTTCAGAAGTAGCAGTCCTGGCCGACCACAGATTCTGGGCGTTGAGCCAGGCAGGAAAGGTGCTTCCTGTGTTTGGTAGTGAACATAGGATTTAGTAGAAAGGAAAATGTATGTGTAGAAAATACTTGTGTCTGTGGAAGTGAAATGAGGAGAAGGAAGAGTTGCCTAGAATCACACAATTTGGTAACGGGTGAAGCCGAGATTGAATACAGTGTTTTCTGGTTTAACGTGGAGAAGTTCAGTGAAGGAATATGTATGTGTCTATATACAGATGGGTGAGAGGAAGTGAGGAATAAGTTTTCGGATATGCACAGCTGTGTGCAGCCTTCAAGATATGAGACAACCAGAGATTCGTAGGATGCTCCAGTACTAGGAAAATACAAAAGAATAAATAATACGTGCAGATGTAAAGTAGATGCATAGAGTAAGCAATGCTCAGTATTGCAATATTCTACAATTGGAGTTGCTGATTTTAGAGGTGGTTGCATATATTTTGCAGTTCGACCACCACAAGTTTTTATCTCCCTTAAAAGTTTCTATCTTCTGTTTGGGTTCTTCTTTCTTGGTTAATGAATGATTAGAGGTTATTATTATTAGATTTTTCTCTGTGTCTCCAAGAAGTGTATTGCATTTTCCGTCTTCGGAATGTTTGCTTACATGGACTCAATGTTATTGTTTTCATCACCTCGTGTCTGGTTCTAAATATAATACAAATAGGAAAATGTATCATTCCACAGGCTCAGGCATACCACATTTTCCCACACGTTTGGATGACAGCTAGACCATGTGTCCATTATGATATAAAAGCAGCAACAACTTTCAGCAATGCCTGAACAGACTGTTTAAGGGTAATGAATTGAGAATTGAGAGAAAGCAAAAATAGTTTATTGCCCATGGATCACTCTGTTTTCACTCACGAATATTACAATATTCTGACAACAACTGAACGCCCCATATACTTCTCCCTGATCAATTAATATATGTATAGGTCACATCAATTGGGTATCAAAGTGGCATTGAAATTATGTAAGAGTCATGTTTTTGTATAAATTAACACCCGCTGCGAAGTTTCTTTCTACTAAGGTGTTTAGGCAGAAGGAGAAGGGTCCGCCCCATCAACCTTGAGTCCAAGGAAGAAGAGGACGGGTGATCGGCTACAACAGAAACAACGCCATCTCCACAGGCAACAAGAATATTTGAGTAATAGATTACCGTGTAAGGTGAATGTGCTAAAATGCATTCTCAGTGCAGTACATTTGCCAGGGACACAGAGGATAGGAGTAAAGAAAAGTAGTAATGTTGTGTTTATATTATGTTTAGGTATTGATCATTTGTAATTATGTGCTTCGTATTATGATATTTTAATGATACAATGTGTGCAGATAGCTTCACTGTGAGTGACTTCGTTCTGTTCTTTCACAGGGAGCATATTCACACACAGTTGTTTTATCCAGTGCCAGGAACTACTGTGCAATGTGTGATTTTTGAGACCACAACAATTTCTGCTTTTACCAATGTTTGTTATAAAGATGAGGGCCCAGCAACACCCACACCAATGAGGTTTCATGAAAATATTGCCAAGACAAGTTGTGCATTGACAAAGCCAAAAGGCTGAACAACAATTTCATTGGCTTTACCAATGCTTGTTTATTTTTATGTTGCAAAGAAATGGTACCTACCTTATTCCAGTAATTTAGCTAAATGTTTTGCATTCATTTTGTGAACTTTTTATTTTAAAAGCAAAGAATTATCGGTTTGCTTTCAAGCATTCAGAGAGGAGTATACATAGTCTCACATTCCTAAGAAGTGTGTACACATTTTCATACTCTAACGACTGTCAGTAGTGCAGTCTGAGCTTACAACAGTTACTAGGAGCGCTCACCCTGATAATGAAGCCTTTGCATCAATGAACATTCAGCATTAGCACATGGACACAGATATTGTCCTTTTTGCAAACTGTGCCTTTCACAGATCCTTAGTTTGGTACTGTAAACTGACAGCCAAAGGACCTCAAACGGATGTGTCCTGGGCGTGGGGCTATAGGAATTACACATCCCTGGGCACAATTTGACAACTATGAGTGTTTTGATTACTAATGGTGTTACTGTGACAGAGGTTTTCATCTGGGTTTTCTGTTGGGTCAAGCTGTAGTACAATGTTTAAATATGAATGTGGCCCAAATGGAAAGGGATGTTTACCAACCATAATGCTTGCCCCCATGGCCTGTCTTTTTTCATGGTTCAATACTTGTACGATGTGATAGGAGGACCAGACTGTTTTCCTAAAGCTGTATTTCCACTGCCTCAGGACACTTCATTTCCCCACATGAAATGGACTTCATCAACATATCCCCTACTAAAACTACAAGTACGTGTTGGTTATTGTGTGCATGATCAGCAAATGGACTAAGGCATGCCAATTCGAGAACAGCAATCCACAAACTATTGCCAAATGCCTTCTGAAAGAGTTCATACCGCGCTTTCGAGAACCTATGCTTTTGGGTTCTGAAAATGGACCGGCGTTCATCTCACATGTGATTGAGGGGTTGTGAAAGGGGCAAGGAGCCATACAGAAGCTACATGCGTTCCACGGAAACTACCAAGTGGGAATGGTATCCCAAGTTCATCCTGAAGGGCTGCACGTGCTACACAGAGGAGAAAGGACGAGTGTGTAAGCGGGCCCCTAGGAAACATCACCTAAAGAACGTCTGGAAACATCGACGCCCCAACCCCTCAGTCTACAAGAGGTGGCAACGAGGCATCTTTACCTTTTCTTCACTTTGTTTCTTCATATCGAATGTGCCCAAGTAATAAGAAGTGCTTGCAAACCTCTCAAATTACTTGAAGACGGGCACCAACGGTTACTTTTTCTGTTTAAAGGTATCATCTCTGAGGCTCTACATCATTATTCAGCAGACTCTTTTGGAACGTAGTACAGACGCAGCAGAAGATAAGACATTCTTCCAACTAGTCACACTAGCCACACGTACCAACGATTGGAACAATGCCTCAAGACTTGCTCAAGACTTTCAGAACAATTAGAGAAAATGATCATGGGTGCCACTAGCAGCATTGATCCCACTTTTCTGCTATTATAATGACTTTTGTACCACATTGAATGAGTTACCATTGATGAAGACGGGACAAGGGGACGGTTGGCAGAGCATGTGTTACAATGTCATACCTGTTTGTCCTAATGTGCAATATCCTCTTCTGTAGACATACCGAGTACGTAGCAGTTGCACCTCCTGAAAACTGCATAATTAGCAAAGGGAGAACAAGCATAGAACAGGGAATATGAATATCTTGGCACTTATAGAAGTTGTAGAAGTAACAATGGGACCACCCTAAATGCGTCTACCATTACCAAATACCTCAAAGACCTGATAGGTATGCTGTCAGGAGTTTGTTCATATTATGAACAAGAGGGGGGAATGAGAGAGGGTAGGTTTTGTATCATAGGGGGCCCCTGGCCCGTTCTGGCCACACCTGAATTATGAGACCCTTGTCCTTGCCCTTCCAGCCTAATTTGTAGGCCATATTAAATTGACCAGCGGGTCCTGTGTTACTATATGACAATTACCACTCAGCCAGCATAAAACCCCTGTGTAGGCCCTTCTTTGTTAAATTGACCATAGGTCTGCCATTTTGCTGTATAGCAGGCTGATGGCAGGTCTGACCCAAATTATATTCAGCTTCTCTTTCTGCAAGGCACTCTGCTCCAAACCAGTAGCCCCCACCCTACCCGAGTGCTCAGTTCACTGTATGAGTTCAACATCCCCCTATTCTTTCGACATACAGTAGGCGGCTTCCTGGACTGGTACATGCTTTTAAGGAAGTGGCCACCGCAGATGTCTGGTAACTATTGCAGTTTTAAGGAAGTGGCCACCGCAGATGTCTGGTAACTATTGCAGACATAGCTTTTTTGGGTAGCCTGACGTAGGTAGAAGTGGCGCAAGACTAGGTTATTTTAGGCGCCTTTCATAGCCTACAAATGATATAAAAGGGGGGCTCACACAGACATCATCGGACTACCTCGCTGTCTGTATGTGGGTTACGGACTGCGTAGAGTTTTCCCCAAGAGCAAAAGAAGCTCTTGCGTCTGCTTAGCATTATGTTGTATTTTACCCATATGAAATGTTCTGTTATGTTTAATTATTGTTCTCTTTATTTGTTTTTCCTTTTTTGTATTCACATAATGTATTCATTGTAATTGCAGGAATGCTTGCTCTAGAGTAAACGTGAGAGTTCCTAGGTGACAGAGTTCTTATACTCTGAAATGTTTCTCCTTGATGTAACCTGTTTCTTCAATTGCACTTATAAATGTGTTCTCTTTCTCTCTGACAGTACAATAGTGCAGATACGGAGGGTATCATGATGAGCTCCATGTGATTATCTGAATTCTGTATTTTATGCCTTTGTCTTGCAGTTTCTTTGAAGTTGCATCTTCTCATTAAACTGCCATTGTATTCTGCCTCCAATTCCATGTCTCACATGTCTATTTTCTTCGATTTTAGAGCAAGCATTCCTAGGCACCCCGGTTCAAATTAAGGTGCCCCTTTTGTCCCTGACTAACTCTCCTGCTCAGTTCTGTGGTGGCTCCCGGGGCTCTGAGTACCGCCCCTAGCTTCCTTGACCTGTAATAAATCCTCCCTCCAACAAGGGTCAAGGGTCGCTCTCCTCACCGCGCAGCGGCTGCCATTATAAGGGTTGGTGGGAGGGAGGAGTAGCTGGGAGGCAGGAGCGGGAGGATGAATGGGCAAGCAGGGGTGCGGGGCCGCAGGGGACGCAGCGGCGGGAAAAAAACAGGTGAAAAACGGTGGCACAGAGAAAAAAGGGCACCAGCGGGGGTAATGTGAGGGGCACAGAAGGCATGGCAAGGGGGACACAGAGGCAAAAAGGAACAAAACAGGAGACAACAAGCTCAACAAAATGGCAATGTACAGAGAACACAACTCAGGCAGAGGGGCCTAGAGCCTACAGCGGTGGCAGTTAGCAGAGGGACACAGGCTGACAGGTGGTGCTGTGCAGTGTGGGGGGGAGACCTACCTGAATCAAGGTCAAGGGTTGATCTCCTCACCGCACAGCGGGCGCCATTATAAGGGGAGGTGGGAGGGAGGAGCAGCTGGGAGGTGGGAACGGGAGGACGAATGGGCAAGCAGGGGGGCGGGGGTACAGGGGACACAGCGGCAGGAAAAAAACGGGAGAAAAATGTTGGCACAGAGAGAAAAGGGCAGCAGCGGGGGTAATGTGAGGGGCACAGAAGGCAAGGCATGGAGGACACAGAGGCAAAAATGAGCAAAACAGGAGACAACAAGCTCAAAAAAATGACTATGTGCAGAGAACACAACTCAGGCAGAAGAGCCAAGAGCCAATGGCGGTGGCAGTTAGCAGAGGGACGCGGGCACACAGGTGGTACGGTGCAGCGTGGGGGAGCGACCTAACTGAGTCAGGGTCAAGGGTTGTTCGGGAACTTTATTCCTGTTGGACAGGATATTCTGATGCAACTTCTAAACCTTGAGAAAGTCGGTGTATGATGAAACACGTGCCAGCTGTTCGCATACTACAACTACGTGTCAACACTGCAAGATACTATTTAGCTTCTTAATGCTCTTGTCATTTGGATTGATTTTTTCTATGTTGCACTTTTATATTTAAAAACATTACGGACTTTTTTTGGTCAGTGATCACTATTGGTGTTGTGCTCTGTCTTTGTATTGGAATAATTTGATGTTTATTGAGGAAGTGTTCCTCACTGCACTGAGTGACACTGTAGATGGCACAGTGTCGACATTGAGCACACCTAGATACGCTTTAGTAGAGTCTTGTGCAAACTACAACAAAGGTGCTGACTGTTCTGTCTTGATAACCACTACCGTCGTTCTATCATAGTAGAGTCGTGGATGAGGTCAATGATGCCTAGGAGGGCTTGTGCGTTGATGCTGTTGTTATCCTCTTCGTCATCAGTGAAGAGTGGAAGGGACTGCTCTGCAGGAGGTGTTGATGATACCCCTGCGATGTGAAGGGGAGATGGTGTATTACAATGTGTCCACATGTATGTAGCCGCATGATACAGGTTGACATTCTGACAGCATGGCATTGTACATTGTGACAGTCTGTGGGTCTGGGCGAGGAGCCAGGGTCATTGTGGGTGTGTACTGTGCCCTGCTTGATTGTGCCTGTGTACCATCGTGCCCATCTCCACCTGTCCCCCCAGTACCTGGTGGTCACTCACCCTGTTGCGGTTGTGTTGTGTCCTGTCGAGCAGTATCCGGTCCCCCGACTCCGGCCACAGTATCCACACTGATGGCTGTCGACACCAGCTCCTCCATGTCATCCAGCACGAGCTGTGGTGCTGGGCCCCCACCTCTGGTCTGGATTGCTGCCTTCTGGTTGGCGGAGAGTTTCTCCTTGGTCTTTTGCTTGATGTCATTGCATTGTCTCTTGACATCATCCATTGTCCGCTTGTGCTCTCTGACGGCATTCACCTTGTCGACGATGTCCCGCCATATTCCAGTTTTGGTGCCCATTGACATGTTGGAGGTGATGAAGAGTTGTTGATGAGGTTCCATCACCTCCGTGACTATGATCCTGTCCGCCTGCGGACTGAACTTAGTCCTCCTCGTCTTCTTGTCCGTGCCCTTCCCTGTCCCCGATGTCCCGGGCTGGTCGTCCAGGGTGCTTGTGGGTTTGGGGTTATCCTCTGCGCCTGCCCCGGTGCATGGGTGTAGGTTAGTTTGGGTGTGGGTGTTTTTTCCAATTTTATGGTGATTTTTCAGCCTGCCAGGTGTGTTTTGCAGGCCTGGCACTGATTATCACTGATTTTCTTATCGCGCTTTGGCCCATTGCGTGTTTTTTGGTGTTGTGGTTTGTGTTTTTATCTCCGTTGTGGTGGTTGTATCGCGGACATTGTCCGCAGTGTCGGCGGACTATCGCATGGTACCGCCTTCTTGTTAATTCCACGTTGTCACGGGGTTATTTTCCCGCGATGTTTTGCGATATTGGAAGTTGCGTTACGCTACTCTTGCGGTAGTTATCACACGTTCTTGTGACTATACCTTTTGAGTACAAGGTAATGATATAATATGGCAGATTTATGATTTGTAGTCCCCTGCAATTCCTCAAGTGCGTAGAACAACACGTGTGAGGAATTGTAGTTGGATTGAAAAAGTGAATGTAGAGCTTTGAAGTTGAGCGGCCAGCGCTTGGCTGCTCTTGGGGAGTTGTCATATCAAAGAAAAGTCAATCTAACCTGGCATATCTATCTTCTTATATGGATTACCAGACCATGTCTGTCGACGAGAGACATACGTTGTCTGAGCTGATTTTTTGGATGGCTGCGGCTGCTATTCTGTGATCCCGGAGCTGTTTGGTCTAATTTAAACGTATTTTCAGTGTCTGGCTGTGCAACGTTGCTTGAGCTCCTGCACATGTGGGCAGATACTGGTGTAATTACCCTAAGCGCATCTCAGACAATGCCTGTGACATTAATTTGCGCAGTGACAAGGGACGCGCCTAACAGTGCACAGCCAGTCCTTTCATCTGGAACCTTACTTCTATTCTCCCACATATTTGAGAGCCAGTTATAATTCTCAGTGGGTACACTGTTATAGCCTGCAAGAGTCTACAATGAATCATTATATGCTGATACACACACCTGAAAGCAACCTTCCCTTAAAGCAACTGAGCACACCTGCCATGAGAAGTGTGTAAACTGTTTTGAGGTGATACACACACCTACTATTGAATAAATATACATATCTAACACATTATATTTTATTCATATTTAGGAGTGCACAACCTGAACCCTACAATATATACCATTTATTTCTCATTATAAAAATGCCACAAAATCTAGCTGCTCCCCCACAATTTGTATCTAATCACGGTGATCACACAGTTCTGTGGGAAAAATGGATAGATGGATTCAAAATTTACATGTTTACATGTTGGCGGCATGTAATGGGAGAGTGGCTAATGAGACTAAACAAGCTATTTTGTTACATTCGTTAGGCAAGGAAGTTTAAGAATTAACTGTACTTTACCTGATATTCCATCTCAGGAAAAAGGTGATAGTGTGTCATTATATGCAGAGACTACGAAGCACCTGGAGTTATATTTTGGGAACAAGACTAATGTCATTCTGGATTGCTACAAGTTTTTTCTGGTAAGAAGATAAGTGATTATTCTATTGACCTATTTGTGGCTGCGTTGAGAGTACTCATGGTGAATTGTGCTTTCAGTGGTAAGCAGGTATCTGTGACAAGTTGATGATGCACACGCTCTATGTTGCTAAATTATGGAGTGCTCGCAATCCTACATTATTGGAAGCTTTAGATATAGCTAGGGTGAAGAATGAACTAACATGTGTTGAAGTGGTTAACAAAGAGAAAGTGAATGATAATTGTGTGCACGATGAATTCAAAATGTTAGAATCAAATCTAGAGGTGAGAAACTGCTTAATGACAACAAACCTAAGATTGAAAAATCATCTAGTGAGGTAACTGACAAATCTAAATGTAGGTGATGGGGTTAAAAAAAAGGCAGATGTGGTAATGTGAACCATTGGTCCAATTATCGATCATGCCCTGCTAGAAATGTAACCTGTTTAAGTTGGTCATTATGCACATTTGTGTAAAGGATCAGGATCTAGGTCTGTAGGGGCAGTTAATGAGAGTGATGAAGCTGATAAAGTTGAGGAAGGATATATTGATCAAAACGTGTGTCTGTTGGATGAGGATGCTTGTAAAGGTTGGATTGGATGAGCTATCATTATTGGTATCTTGTGGATCCCGACAAGTATTGAGTGTGGTGCGTGAGAGATCCAAAATGTATAATTGAAATCAATGGTCAACCCTTTTCAATGCTTGTGGATTTAGGAGCCAGATATACCATCATTGCAGAAGATGAGTTTTAAAAGTATAAAGCTTTTAAGGACAAAATTGTATACAAACATGTTGTTAAATTGAAGTCATACAGTGGTAAGTCTGTGGAATTATTGGTATTTTTTAATCGCAGAAATTGCATATAAGAACAAATAGATTTCTGGTAACGTGTACATAACTAAAAAAAAGAGCCCCATTGTTAGGCCTTATCGATCAGTCTGCTATGGGCATACAGTTACATCCCAGGGCACGTGAATAAATAGTGCAGAGTGGTGCCACGGATCAAGAAATAGACATTGCAAAAGTGGGTGCCACAATTCAAGGGAAGTATATCATACAAGCATGAGGTGTTTACGAATAGATTTGGGCAAGTTAAAAGGTTTCAAACATCAAATAGTGTTATGCCGGGGTTGTCTACCCAAAGCTCATAAGGTTCGTAATTTACCAATGTATGTGAGGGATGTCAAAAGTGAATTAAAAAAACTGGGGATGCTGACATCATTGAGGATATACAGTCTTCAGATTGTTAGAACCCATAGTGGTGGTGAGGAAACCAGATAAATCTATTAGATTATGTGTGGACCTTCATGATTTAAACAGCACAATTTGGGTTGATAGGCACCCCTTGCCGAACATAAATGAAATAATAACTACTGTAGATAAAAAACTAAAAAAATCAACCATTGACCTATCGGCAGCATATCATCAGGTCGAATTGCATGTTTCATTTAAATATTTGACCTCTTTTACCACACAGTTTGGAGCATACAGATTCAAGCGAATGTCATTTGGCTTGGCATCTGCGTTTTCTGTTTTTCAGAGACTGATGCAAAACCCCTTTGAAGACATGCCTGGAGTTAGTTATTTCCAGGATGACATTTTGATTTGCGGTAAGGATGTACAAGACCACGATGTGAAATTTAATGGAGTTTTGTAAAGTCTTTGTTGCAATGGTCTAACAGTTAAAGAGGAGAAGTGTAATATGAGAGTAAACAGTGGAACTTATTTAGTACATGATATGGATGCCAATGGAGTTAGACCTCATGAAAAGTTAGTAAACAACATTTTAAATACCATAATTTCGGTTTCCAAAGGATGATTAAAAATCTTTCTTGGGGTAATTGAAAATTTCACGCCAAGTTTGTAAATGTTACGAAATACATGAGGAGTTTGCTTAAGAAATTGTGCAAGTTGAATGAGATGAAATGTGTCAAAAAGAATTCGACACGATTAAATTTAAAATGGCAAATGCACCATATTTGAGTAATTTTAACATCTCATGTAAAACTATATTATTAACTGACACTAGCGCTTTTGGTCTAGGTGCTGTGTTATCACAAATACAAACTGGTTAAATAAGTGGTCATTGCATTTGTTTCATGTGCATTGTCTGAGGCATAAAAAAAATATTCTGTAATTGAGAGGCAAGCTCTTTCAGTTTACTGGGCTACCAGGCATTTCAGAACATTTATATGAGGCATACCGTTTGTAGTCAAGACTGATCACAAACCCATTGTTAACGTTTTTTCCACCTAGGGGGTCAGGTATTTTGTCCCTGAGAATTGCCAGATGGTTGGCAAATTTACAAGAATACAACTTCACCATGCATATTATATGAGGAGCAAACAATGTTCTTCTGAAGCTTTATCCAGATGTAAGACTATGTTGGAATATGAAATACATTCTTGAGATGACTTGCAATAATTTGGATGGGTGGCAGTGTTGGAGTGTTTTGTTGAAAGATTTGTCACTACAAAGGAATGGTTGATGCTGTAAGTGGTGATGACGAATTGACAAACTTGTGTAAGTACACAAGGGAGGGCTGGCCTTCTAATGTATAGACGGATGCAAATATGAACATGTGAAACACAAACTATATACAGGGGAGTGGGGTGTGAGAAGTGGTGGTAAGCTTATTCCTCCTGTTGAATTGAGGAGTAAGGCTGTAGAGAGTGGTCACCAAGGGTATCTGGGCAGGAGTAAGATCAAAAGCAGGTTAAGATAATTATTTTGGTGGCCAGGCATGGATAAAGAGATTGAAAGTATAGTCAAGGATTGTGAATTGTCTGCCAGTAGTGATAGCATTTTGAAAACTGGTACCCAACCCCTTCAGCTGGTACAATATTCTGAGAGGGCTTGGTCAAAAGTGGCTTTGGATGTTATGGGTCTCATCAATATAATGGGTAATCGCAGTAGATCTGTCACTGTCATGGTAGATTATTACTCAAAATGATTTGAGGTAGAATTTCTGGGAGCTGTCAAGAGTAAATCAGTTGAACAATGTATGGAGAAAATGTTGATTAGTGCAGGGTACCCCGACGAAGTTGTATCGGACAATGGCCATCAGTTTTGTTCCAAAGACGTGGAAGCATATTTTAGCAGCGCAATGCAAGACTGAGGTGTACAACCCAAAAGCATATGGTCTTGTGGAGAGAGTCAACAGGATTATAAAGGAGAGCATACAGATGTCATTAGCTAAGGGTAAAGGCACTGTTGATCATGTTAATCAGAGGATGTGTGAATGTTGATATAGAAGCTCTTTGTAAAAAGGTGAGTGAAAAACAAGCACGGAATAATAATTATTTTGATGGGTGTTGTAGGGACAAAGATTGGGATGTGGCATGTGCTCATGGATAAATTTACATTGTGTGTGAGACAAGGCAAATCTGTGTCCTTTCTAAAAAGCAATTATGTTGAGTTATGTGATGGGTCTAAATGGAATAAAAGCAGAGTAGTGGTTGAAGTGTTTGTAAAAGGGGTCGATGGTGGTGTATGAATGGATCCGCAGTTTAAGTGTAATGAAACTTGCATGGGTGAAAGTCAGGAAACAAGTACTACAAGAGAAAAGAGGTATATTGGATTCCCTGGAAAATACAAAGAGCTTGTGTGCAATTAATTATCAGTTTATAATGTTAGAGTCCCCTAATGAATGTTATTATGCAACCTATACATAGTCATGGTGGATGTTGGTGCAGTTTATTGTTGGTTACATCTATATTGTTTTATTTTGTTTCTTTTATTTATTTATTTCCTTGTCGTCAGGATGTAAAGGAGGACATATGCTATGATTTGTAATCCCCTGCAATTCCTCGTGTGCATAGACCTGCACATGTGAGGAATTGTAGTTCGATTGGAAATGAGAATATAAAGTTTTGAAGTTGAGCGGCCAGTACTCAGCTTATCTTGGGTGTTGAAAACTAAAACAGCGATATGATTAAGCATTCACTAAAGACATGAATTCTCCTTCCTTAGAACATGTTTCTTGTCTTATGTTGACTAATGTCTGGACTCCATTTTGTATTGTCATGTCTCCACGTGCGTTGCACGAGAAGAGTCCTATCTTTTCACTAGTTGCTCTTGTAATCTGCCCAGTAACAGTCTATAAATAGCTCCTTTGTCCGTCTGGCGCATGCCCAGACTTGACCACATCTGTTATCAGTTAGTCCTTGTTTGACTATGTTTTCGCGGGCTCAGGAAATTGTTAACTCCGCCCACATATTGATCCTGTATCGAAAATGACCATAAATGGTAATGAATTTTGCTCTATGTTGTATCCACCCACTTATGAGCCCCTCTGTTGTGTATAAAAGGGGACCAAGTACGCAAGTTCTTTGTGCTACTCTACGCAATACTGAAGAGTGTTGTGTAGGTTGTAGGACCACCCTTAAGGGTTAATAAACTCTGTCTTTGTATTTTGCAGTTTCCGTGCCAACTTCCTTCTAGCTTTTGTTACAGGAGAGCGAACCCTTGTATTCTGCGGGCCTAGCTGGGGCCTGTATTCATCAATTGGCGCCCGTCACGTGGGGCTCATCGGCGACTCGGATGCTTGAAGGACTGGTCGTGACGAAGGTGAGGAATTTGGCCGGGGATGTGATCACTGCCAGCTGCGTTTTTAGTCCTGGCATCACGAGGTTTCTTCCTTCCCTTCCGAATTGACCATCTGGGTGGCGCCGGTCCTCGACTGAGACCTCTTCTGTTGGTCTGCCGTGACAGCCGTTTGGGTGAATTTTGGAACTTGGCAGTTGGAATCTGGACACTCTTGATTGGTAAGAACCGTTGTTCGGTACTTGCTCCGAGTTTTGAAGCCTGGGTTGGCTATTTGAGTTTGATTTGTGATGACCGGTCATATTTTGTATTGATTACTGTGAGAATATATGCGTTGCAACACATATAGGCAGGTAATGTGGAGATATTTCTCCGGAGTTGTTTAAATCTGAACGGCGCAAAGTTTAAGTGCCATTTTTGATAATACTGCATATTTTGCATTATTTTTGAGCATGCCTGCTTTTAGCGTACTCCGTAAGTGGTGCTTCTGCTTTGGAAACCGGTTAAATCTTGAGGAATCTGCTCCAGCCCCCCCAGAGGGGACTCCTAATAGGGATATGTATGTGAAGCATGGTCTTTCCTCTATAATGTACAGCACAGTGTGGAGGAAATACACCAAAAGGGATCCTGAGTTACGATGGCCTTTGTATGGATCGTTTGATATGAGTAAGATTGAGTATGTGGAACAGTGTATGTGTAAACGGCGTGCTCGGCAAGACATGTTTGAATGTGTACGGTTATGGGTGAAGGAAGTGCGTGAGCGAGAGAAACGTGAGAAAGCGCTGATTGATAAAGAGCAAAGGAAAAATGATCATGTGAGAGCACAGGAAGCGAAACGTCGGGAGGAAAGAGAACTGGCGGAGGAACAAGAGAAAGAGCGTAGGTTGCAAGTCTCGGGTCAATATGCTGTCCGCCAGCCACTTTATCCTGTCCTTACTAATCTTGAAGATGATTTTCATTTATTAGATCGCTCTCCGCCCCCTTATGTTGGTGCGTCTGCCCCGAGGTCACAGGATTCTGGATCGGTTTCGGATAAGGTAGACACGCGGTCCATGTTATCAACTGAGCGTATGGGTGAGCTTCGGAAACTTTCTCTTTGTGCGCTTAAGGGCAAGCTATCTCTTACTGAATTATTGGAATCTTTGGAAAATTGGCAGGATAGAGAGAAGCTGTATTTTGTTGAAACTTTTTCTGATGAAGTGATTACTGCCATTCGGAAATATTCAGATGTTTTCGAGCCTGATGCTGTAGTATCAGACGCTAAAGCATTACGTAACGGTGTTTTTTCTCCCTCTAAGGTACCTGATGCGGTCCGACGGCTGTTTGCATTGCGGGACGCGGCGTTTGAACTTAAAGAGAGAGCGCGCCTAAAGGCAGGGGAGAAGGACCAATCGGATTCACACATCGGCGGCGAACGATCATCTACTTCCCATTCAGATAAGAGCGAACTAGTGCATGCTAAACCGATGCGAGAGGCGGCACCTTTGTATATTCCTCCTAAAGGAGCAGGAAATAGTTCAGACATGTCTTCCCCCGATGCCAGGGGATATTTTGTGTATAATTGGGTTTATACTCCCTGGCATAGGGCTGATGTTATGGCATTAAAGAATGCATTGCCTGACCCCCGCAAGAATCCAGTGGCCTTTTACGAAGAGGTCGAAGGGGCCTTGAATTCTTGTACTATGACTTTAGCGGATATAGATTTGTTCTTTGGGCTCATTTTACCACCGGATATGTGGCGCTCTGTGCGGAAGGTGGATGATGCTACCGCTTTTAAGGCTAGGTGGTCTGAGATTGAGGATGAGGATAGGGAGAGAAAACCCGCGCAAAAACCACCCCAGCTTATTTTAGATCTTCCTGCGGCTATCTTGACTAAGTTGAAAACAATTATCCCCCCTGAAAAGATTGACAGGAACATGTTAGCCTCATGTAAACAGAAGGTTGATGAATCAGTTTCAGACTTCTTTACGCGCTTTGAGGAGACATTTCATGATTTCAGTGGTCAGTCACTTACGGATGATACGGGTCAACATCTTTTTGTCGATAAATATGTGGCAAATTTATTACCAGGAATAGCAGCTCGATTGAAAGCGAGTGAAAGTTCTTGGTCCACCTCGTCTCCGGCATCCCTCCTGACTATGGCTCAGTATTACGAGCATCAGGAACAAGAAGTGAAGGGGAATGAGGAGAAGAAATCGAAAGATTTGAAAACTAAGGTGATGCTAGCACAAGTGTATGGTCCGCCTCGTCGGGGTGTCGAAAGAGGTAGAGGAGGATTCTATGGTCCCCCTTCGGGTCGGTCAGATGTTAATAGAAATCAATGTGCGTATTGTAAACAGTTGGGTCATTGGGCCAGAGATTGTCCGGTATTATATGCATCTCGTCAGGGACGTGGTCAGGGACCACCGAGAGGTAGAGAGGGCTTTTCGAATTTAAGAGGGAACTCTAATGATCGTGCTCGATTTGAGCCTAACGTACAGCAACGGGATAGACCTAATGTATTTGATCGGCAACATCAGTATCAA
This sequence comes from Triturus cristatus, assembly GCF_964204655.1. Lineage (NCBI taxonomy): Eukaryota > Metazoa > Chordata > Amphibia > Caudata > Salamandridae > Triturus > Triturus cristatus. The sequence continues at coordinate 118,961,148 of NC_140587.1, read as the reverse complement.
ATGTCTGGGAACGACCGTTCTGGGTGCCATGATTCACAGCATGCGTAGGATTGCGTTGGATGGGGGTTGGAATCAGTTGAAGTGCCGGTCGATCAGAAGGGTCCTTATGTTTCAGCAAATGTTCTGGGTTCTACTGATCGGTTCCTAGTTGATACAGGAGCTACTCGCAGTGCGCTGTCCAAACAATTGGTTCCGAGGGCTCCCCCATCTGGCTTAATGGTTACATCGGTAGGGTTTGATGGTACACTTTCTCGAAGCCCTCTTTCCCGACCCCTTGCATTTCATGTTGACCACTTTTCTGCACCCTGTCCGTTTTTGCGTGCCCCGAACACGCCCGACAACATTATGGGTCTTGATATGCTTAAGCACTTCAGAGCAACGATCCGCTGCTCCCCTACTGGAGTACGTGTGATATTAAACGATAATCACCCCATGATGGAACGGATGTGTGTGGTTGCGGAGGATACTGTATTAGCTTCTCTCCCTCATACTTTGTGGGCCACTTCGGATACTGATGTGGGACAGATGGTGATTCCGCCTGTCCACATTAGCGTCCAGGAGGGTGCGGTGATACCACGCCTCCCTCAGTATCGTATTTCCCAGGAGGGGGAGGAGGCACTCATACAGATTGTACAGGATTTGATTAAGGTGGGAGTAGTGGAGGAAGTTCCCTACAATGTCTGCAACAGCCCTATTCTACTTATTTTGAAGAAAGATACTGATACTAGGGTTTATCGTTTTATCATTGACTTAAGGGAAATGAATAAGATAGTGATACCTCAGTATCCAGTGGTTTCTGATATCACGACGTTACTCACTTTGGTCCCGCCAACGGCGACCACATTTTCAGTTATTGATTTGAAAAATGCCTTCTTTTCGATTCCTATTCATCCCGATAGCCGATACCTTTTCGGCTTTACTTTGAATAATAGGTCTTATAGATTTTGTAGAGTCCCTCAGGGTTATACAGAGAGTCCTAGTATTTATAGTCAAGCATTGAAAAGACAATTGGATTCCTTTGTTCTGCCTGATGGTGTCGCCCTTATACAATATGTCGATGACATCTTGTTGGCGGCCGACACTCCTGAGCTGTGTGAGAAGTGTATGTTATCCTTGCTTTCCTTTTTGGCATCGCACAATCACAAAGTGTCGAGGAAGAAATTGCAATTCTGTCGACCAAAGGTGACTTATTTGGGTCACCTTTTGTCTAAGGAGGGGCGTGCACTCACACCAGATCGTATTCAAGCAATTTTGGACACGCCAGTACCTTCCACACAGAAGGATGTGCATGCATTTTTGGGCCTTGCTTCTTTCTGTAGGCAATGGATATTGGGGTTTTCACACATAGCTAAGCCGTTGTTAGCACTTTTGACAAAAGACACACCAATCCCTCTTCCTTGGTCAAATGAGTGTGGAATTGCCTTTCAGCAATTACGACAAGCCCTTTGTTCAGCACCAGTGTTAGGTACCCCTGATTATACGAAGCCCTTTTCACTGTATGTGCATGAGAAAGATGGATGTGCATTATCAGTTTTAGTGCAGATGCACGGCGACAAGCAGCGCCCTTGTGCATATTTTTCGGCTGTACTTGATCCTGTTGCCCGAGCATTGCCTGGTTGTTTTCGCTCGGTTGCGGCGACAGCTGTGTCAATACGCCAAAGCGAGGGAATTGTGTTATCTCACAAACTGTTGGTATTAGTTCCCCATGCTGTTGATGCCCTGCTTAATCAGACAAAGACGCAGCATTTGACCAGTGCTCGTTTAACGGGATACGAGTTGACGCTTTTGGCTCCTCATATTACGTTAAAGAGGTGTGCAACGTTAAATCCAGCCACATTGTTGCCGTTTCCGGAAACTCAGTCTGAAGCACGGAAAACACATGATTGTATTCTTGTGACTGAGGAACAGACAAAGGGTCGTATTGATCTCCAGGATACGCCCTTTACAGATGTAGATGGAAAACTGTGGGTGGATGGATCATGCCTGAAGCTACCAGATGGTACGACTTCAGCAGCGTATGCATTTACCACATTACAAACAATAGTGGAGACAGCACGCATACCGCAGAAATCAGCTCAAGCAGCGGAACTGATAGCATTAACACGAGCATGTGAGCTCAGTGCAGGATTGTGTGTGAATGTTTATACAGATAGCCGCTATGCTTTCGGAGTAGCGCATGACTTCGGCCTACTCTGGAAGGAGAGAGGGTTTCTAACGTCACATGGAGCACAGATAATGTATGGAGAGTTAGTTCACAACCTTTTGACTGCATTAACATATCCAAAAAAGATTGCTATAGTTAAATGTAGTGCCCATAAAAAGGTGGTTGATAAAGTTGGTGAAGGGAATGCTTTAGCAGACTGGGTGGCACGAGAGACTGCGATGCAGCCTGGCGCTACTGCAATGTATGTTGTAAAGTCACAGGCAGAAAGATGGCACGATGCTAGGAGAGAAGTGCTGGAGATACAGAGAACCGCTTCCGATAAGGAACGGGAGCAATGGTCCAATGATGGAGAATTAGATGATGAAGGGTGTTAGAGAAGTAAGTAGATGGATAAATGGAAGTTACCCACAGCTTTCGTACAACCTATGGTTCAGATGGCACATGGACTAGCGCATGTCGGAGCTTCCGCAATTGTCAAATTACTCACACGAGTTTGGGAGCATCCGGAGATCGCTAGTACGGCAAAGAGGGTAGTGCAGACCTGCATGATTTGCCTGAGGTATAACCCCCGGAAAGGGTACACGAACTCCAGCAGGAGGATTTGCAACACCTACTGCACCCTTTGAGGTTTTGCAGATGGATTACATTCAGCTTGAGCGCTGTAACAATCTGAAGTATGTTCTAGTAGTGGTTTGTGCCTTCAGTAAATGGGTTGAGGCATACCCTACGAAAGACAATACTGCAATGACTACAGCCAAGATGCTATTGAAGGAGTTCTTCCCTCGATATGGTGTTTGTAGATTGTTGTGGAGTGATAACGGACCTCATTTTATAGCAGACGTTATCAAGTATGTCCTGAAAGGGCTAGGCATTACCCAGAAGTTTCATGCAGTGTTTCACCCTCAGTCTGCGGGATTGGTTGAGAAATATAACGGTACTTTGAAGCTTAAGATCGCTAAGATCCAAGCTTCAAATTCTTTGACTTGGCCAGATGCTTTACCGCTGGCATTATTGTCAATTAGATCGATACCGCATTCTCGGACCGGTCTCACACCCTATGAGATCGTGTTCGGACGCCCAATGAATATTTGGGGTCCACCGAAACCGAAGTCAGTGTATGATGTACCTTGTGTAATGATGAATGATTATCTTGCACAGTTAACGGATAATTTGGTTTCTATTCATCAACAGGTTCGAGAAGCGCTCCCTGATCGGTCCACAGGTGAAGGACATAACCTCCGACCTGGGGATCATGTCATGATTAAGGTGTTCGAAAGGACGAACAGTCTGGAGCCAAGATGGGTTGGTCCTGAGCAAGTCTTGCTCGCAACGAGGACAGCTGTGCGAGTTTCCAATCGGAAGAACTGGATCCACTCCTCGCACTGTCGTAGAGTGCCGCCTGGATTAGTGGAGCCTGCTGTGTTGACCGACCATCGAGAAGTCCTGACCGCAGAGAAAGGCCGTGCTGTGGAACCGAACGACACTGAGGAGCTCTTCCCGGACCAAGCGATTCCTGGAGGAGGAAGATATCATCTCAGACCGAGGAAGTGATTTTTTTTTTGTATCCAGAGACGTTGTCAGAACGGCCCTTAGGTTAGTGAAACGGAGAGCCAATGAGGCAAGGGGGGGGATCAGCCCTGCATTAGTGTAGTGACACCCGTCTTGGCCCGCTGGTGAAGAAATCAATGGCTGCCTAAGGGGAAGAGTTCTGACAACCTTTTAGTTTCAGGAAGATATTGACATTTACTACAAGATGGATAAAAAGAAGATTCTTTGTGCGACAAGCTTTATTATCATTGTAGCTATTGTTGGTATAACCACATGGTTTGTTGAGGATGTGACTCCTGCCCGTGAGTTGTTTGTCTTGACTACTCCAGTGCCTGAGGAGCACTACTTTTACACCCTTCCGTATCAAGAATTGAAGCATCGTCAGTCTTATTTGAATAACACTTTCATCCAGATGTTGCATCATACCCATGTTGCTACAAATGCTACGAACTGTTGGATATGTGGTATGATGCCAGCTCATCAGAAGAAAGGAGGAACGCCGTTTATACTAGGGGTGGGCGGAATTTGCGTAATCGCGTCACGCAAATCTCCGCGAAACGGTAAAAAATCTCCGCGAACACGCAGAAATTCCGCGAACACGCGGAATTGCTTGTTCGCGATACTTTTTTCCTGTTCGCGATCGCTATTTGCGTGCTCGGGGTGAAATATCTCGCGAACACGCATATTGAGAACGCGAACAAGCAAAAAATTTCGCGAAGTCGCGGAACGCAGATTTTTGGGCAATTTCGCGTTCTCCGCGGAACGCGAAATTACCCAAATTCCGCAAATTCCGCGAACGGAACGGAATTTACCGCCCAGGCCTAGTTTATACCTCTTCCTTTCTCTCATAATGGCTCTTGTAGAGCATAGTACACTTTGCTTTTTGCCACACGGAAACCTACAGTGGGACGACTACTTTTTAGACTTAATAGAGAATGTCATCAAGATAAAGAAGACTATCCACAAGCGAATGGGACAATATGGGAGTGGGAAGAAAATCGACCAGACAATGAATCGATCCCCTACATCTTCACGAACACTAGAGACACTGCTGGGAATGAACAATTTGTGATTCAAGTGGCACAAGCTCAAACGGAACTGTGTGTTCAGAGCGTGGGCCATATTCCTGTTGGTGTTAGTGACTGTATTATTGTTTTGAATATAGATGGATTAAATAATAGTACTTTCTTAGCTTCCCATAATACATACTTCGTATGTGGGAATAAGGGTTATTATCGCTTACCACCCGGCTGGTCCGGAGTATGTTATGTAGCGTTTTTATTACCTCCTGTATTCTTAGCACCTGCATCCTATCATAAAGATTTGAAGTTGTTGAACAATGTGACTGTAAATAGGTATAAACGTACTCTATCTATTGATGATGTTGATCAAACTGATACTAGCTTACAGCAGTATGTTGATTTTAACTTAGGATTGTTTTTCTTTTTTGGAGCTGCCCTAAATAGTAGGAAGGTTGTAGAGGCTGTGACGAATCAAACCACTGCTGCTCTTGGGAATCTTACGGAAGAATTACAAATTACTAGAATTGTTGCATTACAGAATCGTATGGTATTAGATTTTATGTTAGCTGACCGAGGTGGAGCATGTAAAATTATCGGAAGTAGTTGTTGTGTGTTCATTCCTGACCACACGCCATCAGTTTATAACGCTATTAATAAATTGTTTAAAATCGCAGCTGAGATTCATACAGAAAATGGCACTTGGACCTTTTCTGGATGGTTCTGGGCATTGATCACTACATGGGGATGGAAGGTTTTAACTGGTCTCTGTATTATTGTAGCAGTTCTGTTTTCCTGTTGCATCTGTGTTCAATGTGGTCCTTTACTCTGTTCCTTATGTGTGTCATTCTGTATTCCTGATAAGAAAGCTATTGCCAATATCACCTATCAGAAACATTTAAACAAAGAGGTGGAAGAGATGATGAAAATTGACATATATGATGATTATCCTAATAAGCCGAATGTCTTCAGTAAATGCTGAAAGGGTCGTCTGTTGAAAACTAAAACAGCGATATGATTAAGCATTCACTAAAGATATGAATTCTCCTTCCTTAGAACATGTTTCTTGTCTTATGTTGACTAATGTCTGGACTCCATTTTGTATTGTCATGTCTCCACGTGCTTTGCACGAGAAGAGTCCTATCTTTTCGCTAGTTGCTCTTGTAATCTGCCCAGTAACAGTCTATAAATAGCTCCTTTGTCCGTCTGGCGCATGCCCAGACTTGACCACATCTGTTATCAGTTAGTCCTTGTTTGACCATGTTTTCGCGGGCTCAGGAAATTGTTAACTCCGCCCACATATTGATCCTGTATCGAAAATGACCATAAATGGTAATGAATTTTGCTCTATGTTGTATCCACCCACTTATGAGCCCCTCTGTTGTGTATAAAAGGGGACCGTGTACGCAAGTTCTTTGTGCTACTCTACGCAATACTGAAGAGTGTTGTGTAGGTTGTAGGACCACCCTTAAGGGTTAATAAACTCTGTCTTTGTATTTTGCAGTTTCCGTGCCAACTTCCTTCTAGCTTTTGTTACAGGAGAGCGAACCCTTGTATTCTGCGGGCCTAGCTGGGGCCTGTATTCATCATTGGGGAGTTGTTGTATTAAAGAAAAGTACAACTTACCTGGTGTATGCATCTTCTTATATGGATTACACCACTCATTGCATTTAATTTGTCCTCAAAAATACTTGTGTTGGGTTTGATTTCTATTGTGCATTTATTTTTACTGGTGACCTCACCAACTTTGACATCATGTGTTAAGACACTAGCACACCTTCCAGATATTTACTCTGGGATGATGGTGAATATATCCTCTGAGGCAGAATAACCATTTACCCAAAAGTGTTCCTGCAAAACTGGATGCATGTGCGCATGACCGCTTGTTCCCTAATATAGTAGTTATGCAAGGTGCTGAATTTACATTCAGTTACCAAAGTTCCTAAGGAAAACATTTATCTGGTAATGCCACTACAAACATTGAGTGAAAGATAATGATGTTGAAACATCAACACCACCCACAGTAGTTACCTTAGCCAGATGATTGTACATCTTCAATCCCTGTAGACCCAGAGAATGTAACGACATCCTCTTCTTTTGCTCGGGAGACACACTACCTTGTTCATCGATGGAACTTAATTAATTAAAAAAATATTCTTTTCATTCTCCCTCACAGAAAGGACGGGTTCTACTAAAGCCAGCCAGAGATTTTGAAGTAGACTGAAAGTAATGATTTGGTCGCTCAGGTTTGTACACAGAATGGAATTGTCCAATTTCCTCACTTGACTAGTGTATTGAGCTAGTTCATTGTCCATTCTTCACCCTTAATGCTACACAGCATTGCATGTCAACCACAATATTCTTGAAATTGCAGTAAGTTGCTGCTGTAAAATCTTTATTTCGGTATAATAGCCATAAAAGAGAACATATATAAAATAAACCCCAAAACTTGTTGCAGTAAGTACGTTTATGCGTTATAGCTAAATGTAATGCAAAAAATGCAACTTTTCCTTTGTTCCCAATAAATTAACAAGAATTCCTACTAGGCTGTAGCTCAACCAATAATTTACAGAGGAAACTCTTATCTCATGTCGAAAGCAGACTACATGCCATTTTTGAAGTGGTGGACACCAAAATTGTCTACACTTTACACAAGTATTTAATGCTGACTGTGTATTGTTGTGGCACACCTGACATGCATCAGACTGCACAAACCACATACGAATTCTAAATGGCCATCATGTAAGTTCATGCAGCGAGTCCTAACGTGAGTCCAGTGCTTAATTTGAGCTGCTGGTTTTCTGTTCTCAGCACTGTTAAGCTGACTCTAATTTAGAGCCAAACACAACAACACTTGTTTATTAATTCAATGTACAATAAAAATGACTAATACCTGCTGCAAAATCCATTCTTATAGAAATGGGGGTCTGGAATAGTCAGAACTGCCACACTTGTAGGAGGTTGAGGAATAGCAGTTGTTTTAAAACTGTCATTGGAAATGCTGACAGCAGCAATGGGCAATAAAGTGTCCTACAAATTAAGCACTGTGCGAGTCAATGTTGTTCTGGCCTCTGAGATTGTATCACCTCGCAGAGGTCGGTATTTAAAGAGCCAATGCTGTCCCAACACCAGCACGATGCAGCTTTACAATGGTCTCCGAGCTTGCACAATTCATCAGCTGCCCCTTTTACAAACTGTTATTGCTTCTCCTAAAGATGTGTGTTGCAAAAGCCAACAGAGATCTTGAAATTACAAATTGCGGTTTCCAAAATTCTTCCATCACCTCAGTTTGGCCACATAAAATTTGTATTGCATCCATGAACACCTCCCAAAATGCAAGTCCAGTGGTCACCACATTGCTGCTTTGAATACCACACATGTAATTTCCAAGGTAAATAATGAATTTATTCTGGAAACATGGAGAGCTTCATACCACAGCAGCCTGCTTCATATTAATCCTCCGCTCTCTCTGTCCTGCATTCCACCCCATGTCATGGAATATACTCTCCATGTGTCACCACCACGGTTTTCCAATATTCTAGCCTGATAAGCTGTGTGTTGGTTTTAATCATTTGAACTGCAGAATTTATATTAATTGCATATGTATTGACATTATATTTTTCCAGTTATTTTATGTTCCTTAGACGTTTAATCTTATTTTCAGTTGAAATGCATTGGAATTTCTAGGGAAATATGTGCTGAATATTGTGGTCTTTATTTCATGTTTAATCTTTAAAACATGTCTCTTCCGTGACGGTACTGGGCACTTTTCTTGTATAGATTTTCTTCTGGAATATTATGTTGCTACAGTAAAAAACAGTTTTGTGTTTGGTATGTGTAATTATAGGGTCACATTTATGAAACCTGTGGAGCCGGGCTGCGGAGCAAGCCACCTTCCTGAGCTGACCTGTGTCACAGTGAAATGGCAGGATTGTGCCGAATCTATCCAATATCGAGCCTTCCTGTCCTTTCCCAAGGTGCTGGCACCGTTTCGGCAGCATAGTGCCAACACAGTCACCCTTGAACCATGCTGTTGCACCTTCCTACACAAAAACAATCCAGAGAGGCCTTCTTTCTCTTTCTATGTGTACTACAGAACAGTTGCCTAATACTGATACTTTGTTTCCAGAGTTCCAACAGTTTCATTCTCTTTTGAGGTACTACTTCACAACACCGTTCAGACCCTGTGTGGTGCTATTTGTCAAATCTATTACAGGATGAATTCTTCAGATTTGTTCCATGAACTATTTTGTATGAACTCAAAACAACTTGGCACACAGCTTTAATTCTTTGATTTTTAACATTGTATTACTGCATTCTCCCATCCATTTGCATTCTGCCTGAACATTTGTCCTGGTTAGTTTATTATTCCTGGACTGTGTGTGGAACTGGCCATCGCAGGACACTCCATATAATTTACCTATTGTAAGGAAATGCCCTTTTTCCATATCCACCCCTAGGATTTGGACTGATGCTGCTGGATTTTCGACTCTGATGTCTCCTAACCAGACCACAGTGCCAGTATTCTAACCCTCAACAAACTATAGGGCAGATTTACAAGCTCCTTGCGCCACTTTTGCGTCACTTTTCCCATGTTAAAAGTGACGCAAAAGTGGCGAAAGGGTCTTCAAATCTGCCCCTATATGTCTATTTGGCTAGGCTCAATTGGTAAGGACTAACTTACTTATAAGTCCCTTGTATATAGTACCCAGGGCATGTAAATCAAAGGGTCCACATATGACTGCATCACTATTTGGGCCACCCTAGTGACACAGGACAAAATTGCTCACAGCCAGTTACTTCAGATTGGAAGGGCAGTTTGTTCAATGCTAGCACAACTTTGCTATTAACGTCAATGGCAAAGCCAACTCACCCCTTAATACTATATGTAAGTCTCCTCAAAGTAAGGCCTATAAAGTCCTATGGCAGAGCGTTGTATTTTGTTAAGATATACATATATTTTTATACGTCTTAACAGCAACACTTCTAAATCATCATTTACTGTGGATAAAGGCAGTAGGCCCATTGGATAGTACAGGGTGTTCCGGTTGGTCTCCCAACCTAGTTAACTCCTGAATGGGACACGGGGTCATGTAAGGTATCAAATGAATTGTGACACTCAACATTTATGTAACTCTAAAGTCCAGCAACTTTGGAAAGTCACCATTTCTGGATTCAGCTAATCCTGGGACTTCACATAAGCTTTAGGACACAGACAGAGATCTGCCCACCTGGGATGATGTGTGAATGACTCTCAGGCCAGGATCATAGGCTGTTGCCATGCTGGAAGGTGGGACCCCCTCCACACAGGATAGCTGCCCAGGGTTTTATTACAAAAGGCGAGCGTCAAAGGTGAAGCTGCCTTTTAAGTGCCACTGTGACAACACTCTCGAGCAGGATGCCTTTGGTTTCCTGCAAACAAAATAGAGACTGGGTTGAGGAGGAAAAACTCACCCCCAAATCAGTTTTATTGAAGGCTTGTAGCATGGTAGTCCTAAAGTAGGCTACAAACCTCCTCACAACCAATAAATGGCCGTGCCATTATGAAAGAGGCAAGAATGTGGTACTGTGGAATAGCTAGATGCCACACATCACAGGAACTTTGTCACTAGGTGGAAGGGGACCCAGTAGCCTATTGGCTAGTGACCGCATGGTCCCCTAGAGGCACTTTCCTGAGATAAATATAGGGCATCCTGTCACCTTGCTCAGTAGTACACACCTGACTTGAAGAAAGGACCAAAGAATGACTGCCCTGCTTCCCACAACCTGCACAATGAAAGGCTGCACCGGCGAGAGGACTGCACTTACTGCACTTTTGAGCTAGTGAGAATGGGACTTTGCCTGCAGCTCCTTATCTAGGGAAAAGTCATTTTCCCGCCTTCAGCCACACCAGTGACTTCAAGGATCAGTCGGCTGATCCCCTGGAGCCAGTTCCAGAAACTCAAGAGCTGAAAGAGCCCAAGTCGCATCTCTGGTAGCCACTGCCAAGGTTTTGCAGCTACCAGATGTCAGTCACCCCAAAGGACAATTCGGAAATAGCTTTAATGGCGCGCTCATGTCTGCTGCACCCGAGTGTTTGTTATGGCTGGATTCATCACCCCAAGTAAACACCTTAGAATCCTGCCCAGAGGACTTTTTGGGACCCAGAGATTTGTTAACAGATTCGCCCCCACTCACCTGTGGACTGAGAACTCCATTGGACTCCACCTGAATGGACTACGAGGCATCAGGAGCATCCTTGAGACACTTTAAGCCTGCACCCTTCAGCCTCAAGATCACTCCATTGATGTCAATGGTGTTTATCTTTTAAAATCTGGAACTTGCCTAAAAATGCTCTGGTGGCCTGGTAAATGTCCACAGTGTCCTCTCTGGTCCCCGAACTCTTTGTGCTGTTGGAACTGGTTGCGCAACTCGGGCCGGATTCACCAAACTAACTCCTTCAAACATTTCAAAAGTTTACAAACCTTTTGTTGACCAGTGCTTGTTTGCGATTACAATTAAAATTAAATATTCTAAAATCTGCATCTCCAGTGCCCTCAGGTGGATTCTGCTCCTCAAAGTCTCTAAAAAGCCATAAAAATATCCTTTTTTTCATAAGTTGTTGTTGAGTCTCTTTCTTGTTGTGTAACTTTCTTATTCCGTTGCTTTGTGCTGTTTAATGCTTTACACATTGTTCCTTTGCTAAGCCTTGCTGCTCAGAGCCATAACTACCCAGGGTTGAGCTTAAGGTTTTCAAACAAACCGGGCTGGACCCAAGACAGTTGTGTTTTGTGAGAGTATTGCATCATAAGGCCCAAGAGCCATATTGTATATTACACCCAAATCTCGCACTAATTCATTCCATTCAATGTTGTCCCTTTTTTCCTAAGACAACCTTACCTGATGCTGCCATGAATGCCTTTTGCAGCTTTATTAACTGCTGAAATCCGGTTTGTGTTTCGGTCAGGAATGTGGGGTTTTGTTGCATCTCCTGTTGATCGCATTAATCGAAGTGCTGCACGAAGGATGGATCTGTTCCTTGTTTTTCTTATACAATTTACCAGATTTTAGATGACACAGGTCTGATGGTTTGCATCATGGATATAAGTTCAACAGTTTCATATTGTTTTTCTTCTCTCATCTTTTTGAACTGATGAACTCTCAAAGGAATCTTATTTCCATTCGTGAGACCATTATTGAACATCTCCAAATACGTTTACCTTGTACAATAAATTGACTGTCCTACACTCTGTGCCCCGAAGAAGGCCACCTGTATGTGGACGAAATGCATTGGCTGTTTTTCTTGGGCACATATTCATGAAGCAACAATAAAGAGACGATTTCTAATCATCTTAAGAAGCTTGTGGATACACTTTGTATGAACATATAAAAAACTGCTAAATTGGTGCACCACTGTTTTCTATATGTACCTATTTTCTCTAACTTTTTGGGCAGAGGGTGTCTACAGGTAGAGCACACATTTACAAATGGATTTTTCTGGTTTTAAGCTCACCTTGGGGAGATAACAGCGATGGTGCAGCATCTAACTGTAGTCCATGCCCATTCTTCTTTCATATCATTGCTGAAATCTCATCACTACTAGAGCATGGTGGACGATCTCAGTATGTTGGGTCAGCTTACTTACCCACTGGGTCTGATGGGAGCCATATCAGACAAATTCAACTATCATGAACCCACTTGGCATCCAGATGAAGAATGATAGGCTGAGAGCTTGCAGATTCTCTTCTGGTTGGGTCTTGATGATTCTGTTTTTGGCTTTGTGTTCTTGGTGGAGTAGCTTCATGCAGAAATGGTGTCACACCATCTCCCAGTCTGAGGTTGCAGAGCTCAGTGCTGTGCTGCACTCAGCATAGTCAGAGCAGTTAATGTTCGATTCAAAAGGGTTTGGGGAGATTGTGTAGAGTTAAGGCCAGATTTATCTTTATATTGTGTTGTCCTTGCATTATGCATGGTGTTGCGAGAGCAAAGCAATACTTAAATCAGATCGAACAAGCAACACTAAGCCTCATTTCGTTGGCCCTGAGTTACTTGGAAAATCTGGAGTAACGCAACGCAAAGCCAGTTTCTGCCTTGCATTACTCTGCATTGGGAAGGCATTCAATTGGTGGAGTGTGGGTGTTCCCACGCATTCACCCATCAATTTTGGCCCTTTCCCAGTTTACAAAGACTGGTACACCTGGGGATGCGTTAAACTTCTAAGCCTTCCTGGGAGAGGCTTAACAAGAAGAAATATGTTTTTTTCTCTTTGTTTCTTCCTCTATTTAAGTATATTGCATTCTGCAGAGCATTTAGAAATAGGAAAATGCTTCTAATGAGTGTTTGATGTGAAGGAAGGTGTCCCTTCCTGCCTAAAAACAATCCTTCCTGAAATACAAGCTACCTTGCACCATGGCTCAAGGGTGCCTGCATTGGCACTAGGCAGCAGATTCCCAGGGAAGGTTAAATGACAAAAAAATATCTTTATTTCGCAACATTTCTTCCCCTTTCTGCATGTGCTGCATTCTGCACACCTAAAGAAAAACGCCTCAAGGATTGAATTTGTGCAGGAAGCTTTCCCTTCCTGCACAAAAACAATTCTGCCTGCGTTGGCTCTTGGCAGGCACTCATGGGCCAGCACAGAGAGAGAGAGGTAATGTGCCATATCTTAGACAATTTGGTGCATCCTGCCCTCTCTATTTGATGCAGAGCAGCAAGTTGTCCAGCTGCATTGCGCCACATCAAAAGTTAGTAAATCTCCCCCTTGGTCTTCTTCCAGTGGGCGTTTTTAATCATCCATGTACTGAACTTGATTCAAGCACTGGGTGTCTTGTTCAGTAAAAGAAATGAGGAAAAGGGAATGGGAATGGGTTAAGAGAGATAAAGACAATCAGGACACCACCACTATGGCTTGCTACTGCTGATAAGAGCTGATGTCTGCATGTCAAATGAGTTTCTAACGGACACAAGAGATGTCTTAGGAACCTGCCATCAAATTCCTGCATCTAATGGAAGCAGTGGATGGATTTGCTTTAGCTGCATCTCTTTGTAACCAGCTCTCTTTCCTCTTATGTGAAACCTGTTATTCTTGAAATTAAAAGGCCTTATTTATGAGGCCCTTATGCCGCCATTGTGTAACTTTTTGTGACAATGCAGCAGTTTAAAACTGCACCACACTGTTCCATAATTACAAAGTGATGCATCTAGGCAGATGTTTCACTTTGCAAACCCTTGCACTACATAATACCTGCAAGATTTCACTGCAACACTTCTACAGCCTCACTGCGTCAAATACTTAAGCCTGGTTGAATCAGGCGTAAGGGGTAATGCAGGCCTTTTCACATCGGGCTTGCCCCATGTGAAATGACACCTTGCTAGAGTGGCATCTGTTCCTAGACCCACTCCAGCACTGCGCCACTTTTGCACCGAAAGATGCAACAGGATTCCTGACATATCTGTCTATCCTTGTGACATGGATTACGTACAGTAAATACGACGTACCCATGGTGTCGAAAGGAAGGCGCACTGAAAAGTGTGGCATCGCTGTTTTACTGCAGCGCGTCAACACTTTTCATAAACGAGGCCTATCATATGTAATTGACTTGCTCTGAGAGTCCTTGCTGTTCCATCCCTGGATCAGCCCCAGGTGTAATGCAACAGTCTTTACCAACTTATAGAGGTTCAAAGGTAAATGTTCAAAATAGATTAAAACAATTTTAACTACACAACTCGATATTCAGTTCTCTGTCTTCCCACATGTCCTCCAATAAACTCCAAAGGAAACAATTGTCCTTGCACGAAGAAATAATAAGTCTGAGAAGCAAAATCCAGGCTGTAACAACATTGTACTATGATTGCTTAGCAAGGATGCCCTGATGGGAGGTTTGGAAAATGTAGTTCATCGTTGGAGTGCCATCAGGATTGTATTCTGTACATAAATGAATGTGGATGTGAACAGTTTCTTTGTGCTGGCACTCTTCCCCCTACCTGGTTTACCAGTACTAAAATGCTCTTGTTTCCAGCTTGTGGCTCTAGATCGTTGGATGTTGAATGTGTTTGGATATAGTTGGCGTGTTAGGTTACCCAGATGTGGAAATTTGATTAGTCAGCAGTCGGTCAATTGTAAGTTACTGATCTTTTTAGCATGTGTTGTGGCTCTGAAGGCCACCTTTAGGGTGGTGATAGAGCAGTTTCAGGGGAGGCATAGTACAGTATAAATATACTACAGTAGTTCTAAGTCACTCTGAACAACTGAGGAAAGTAGGGTGTCTCAGTAGTGGACCTTCTGCAGAGGAGTGCAGGGTTGATAAAGGAGTGATTAATTAGAGGAGTCCTACCAGATGTATAATGTGTGGGTGCATGAGTTCTAGGCATAACCTAACAGGCCAGAACAGGAAATTCCCCTAACCTGACCCCTAGTACTGGGATGCTTGGGCTAAAAACCTCGGGAACAAATATGAAATAGTTCACATGGCTCGGGGGACCTGTTTATTGACAATGTCAGCTATGTGACCAGACCCAAATCTCCCACCCCGTATGTGCACCGTGAAAAAGGGTGTTAGACCTATGAGCCTTATGGTTCCGAGCACTTTACCACTACTAATGAGTGTTAAAGACCATCTCCTCTAAACAAAGCAACATTGGCTTATTCCCAATTGGCCTATTACATTTACTTTTAAGTCCCTTGTAAAGTGTACTACATGTGCCCAGGGTCTGTAAATTAAATGCTATTAGTGGTCCTGCAGCACCAATTGTGCCACCCACTTAAGTAGCCATTTAAACATGTCTCAGACCTGCCTATGCATAGCCTGTTTGTGCAGTCTGGAATTGGCATTTTGAAAAGACAACATTAACCTTTTGCCACACCCAAATCTTCCTGTTGAGTGCATATGTCACCTGTAGGGTAGGCCCTGGAGACCAGTGGTGGCTGGTGGATTGTTAAAGTGGTGATGTGTATTGCTAGCGACGAAGCGAGTGAGTCTGAAGCTTGTAAGTGGGGTTTGGGGAGGGGTTCTTGCATGCTCTTCACAATGTCAAAGTGTATTTCTGTAACATGTGGAAGCTTTGGCATTATCACGGCACACAATAGCACTGCTCTGAGAAGCATTTATTAATTTTGCTTAAACATTAACTTATAATCCTTCTGCCCCTGCCCCCACCCTAGTCACAGTGACATAAGTGCACTAAGAGGCAAGGCAGTTGTGATGTACACTCTGTATGTGAGCTAGATTCCATTAGCGAGAGCAACATTGCAGCAAATGAAACAAAACCCACCATGTTTCTGTACAGCTTGCATTTTAAACATGTAATGTGCTCACGGAAAAGGAAGATAAGTGAAATAAAATATTTAAAGTTTTAAACTTGCCTGCCATTTGGAGGCTCTGTCCCAGTCTGTCCTGCTGGTTGGTGAGATGAGGCCACAGTTGGGATACTGCCGGTTGCTAGAGGTGTCCGATGCCCACCCACAGTTCACAGAGGAGCTGAAAGTGAACGCTCCACTCTGCGAACATAGCAAACATGCAATAGACAGATAACCTGAGGCACAAGCATGCTCAGTGTATCTGTTTACAGCATTCAGCAAGTGACTCACGTCACAGGGTCATGAGTTGAGTGTCATGACCCTGTGAGGTCATGTCATACTAACACAAATGCATTTTTTTTTTACAAAATGCAGCGTGACTACATTAATCACAGCGCAATATAATGCTTAATACAGTTGCTAACACATGGAATTAAAAAAAACGAATACATTGCCCTTTCCTTTCCACTCTCGTCACAGGGAAGACTTGGGAAAAGGGCCGGACATTAATGCTCCTCCATTAACAAGCAACCTCGGGAGGATCAGGGCTTAAACTGTACCCGCACGGGGCAGCTTCAAAACATGACGCTGCCTTGCGTCGTTTGTGGGAGGTCTCTAGGGACCTCGATTTACAGAACTGCAGGGCTGAAACCGTGTCAGCCCGCATTCCCTGCGATGCATTAGAGCAAATTTGTGACACATGCGCACTTGCATGTGTCACAACAAGCCTGCCTGACTGCTGGACTGCCTGCCATCTCTGATGCTCATGTCTGAGCATCACCCATCAGCCAGGCAGCAGCGCAGGAGTTCGATTCCAGCACTGGTGCTTTCACATTTCTTTTAAAATGCTAAGGAACATCGTCACTGGTGCTAATTAGCATTTTAAAAGAAATATGGATGCCGATAATTGCTTTTTGCAATTACCATGATGGTAATTGCAAATAGCAATTACCGGTATGATCCACAGTCATGCACTAGGGTAGGCGGAGCCCCAGCGCCCCAAAGCGGAATCCGCCTATGCCCTGGACAGTCCAAAGGGCAGGGTGCAATATATTTTAAAAGCGGGGCATGTACTTTTAAGATATTTTACATGCCCTGGTAGTGAATAACTCCTAAATTCGTTTTTTCACTACTGCAAGGCCTATATCTCCTATAGGATAACATTGGGATTACTTTATTGCATTCTATAAGTGTAATTCCCAAATGGGAAGATAAAACGGCTTCATGCTTGGTGTCTTTGGAATCAAAATTTTAAATCCTAAGCTATGCTTAGGTCGTATTTTAAATTACAATTCTGAAAATGCCACTTTTGGAAAGTTTGGGTTGCTGACATTCTCTGAGCAGCGAGTAGGCCGCAAAGGAATGCCTTGCATGACTGCAAAGAACATAATTCAAATTGTTCTTTTTCGTCTATGATGGGTTGGTATTGAATTGGAAGACCACACCACGGAGGAGGGCTGTCAGTCCCTACTGCCAGAACCAAGTTTATTTAGCACATTGGTCCTAATAATTCAAACATAACTTTTTAGTGCCATTGACATATTAATGCATATGTAACAATCCAATGTACATGCACTTCTGGTTTATACAAACATCGATGATGTGGTCATAACATAACATAACAACATTGTTGTAGCATCAAAAGACATTTTTTGCTTTCAAGGTGACATTTTTAAGATCATGCCCGATGCATTTCGGGACTGGAGCGTCCCTTCTTCAGGGGAAACCTATGAATTTAAAATCTCACATTTGTTGAAGCATATGTGTAAGTATCTACCAGACACCAGGAGAACACCATGGTGTGCAAAAGGTCAAGAAAAACCTGTGGTCACAGATAGCAATTCAAATAACATAACTATCCAATGTTCAATCATACAACAACTTTGGTGCTAGAAGAACCATTGTGAATACGGACAGAAACTGTGAAGCCCCCGCTGGAGATGGAATTAAAGGTGGTGCACAGATTACTGGTGTTCACAGAAGTAGTGAGGCAGTTATAAAGACGAATGGTGTTAAGAGGATAGCGGGCTGAAAGTGAACTGGAGCTTGTGTGGAAAAAAGCTGATCGAATGAACAAACGTGAAATGGTGCTTGTAAATAGCAAGGAAGGAAGGGATATTGAATCAGAGCTCACCGGTCGTAGGGGTTAAAATGAGCGTCCTTCTTTGAGTGAGAACTATAAAGAAATGATGTACAATCATGATAAATTCTAATGGTCTGTAAAAAAGAAATCAAACTCACACGCGACAGTGCGGTGTATGCTCACCGGTAAAGTAAACGTGACCGAGCAGATGAGGAGACTGCTAATGAGCATGAAGAGTTCTGTGGGAAAACCAGAAAGGACACCGGTAATGATGGCCTTACCGTACAGCGTTCAGGAAATGGAAAATATATTGAAAAATGGTATCAGGGATGTGAATAGAATAGCGTACCTGAAAAAATGCAAAGGAGAAAACCAGACGCTACGCCATTACTGCTACCAGGAATCTCGCTAACCCTGCGTCAAGCGATTCAATTAAAGCGTAACGCTAGTGGATATAGAAAGAGGACTAATACGTGACATCAGGCGTCGGACATCTTGAACTGGTATACCTTGAGATCACTATCAGTCTATATGGGTAAACGCGTTACTAATGCCAAGATGGTCATGAAACCACGAGGTAATCAAGGCTGGCAATAAGTGCGGGTTCCAGAAAAATGAAAAGTTGATGCTGAAGCTCTCAAAAAACAAAATAAGATCCCGACTAAAAAAAGAGTGGAAAGGTGTGTGAATATGATGAGAGATATCAAAATGAACTGCGAAGGGTGCAGAGACATGAAGACATAAGGCAGAGAGACAATAGAAGAATAGTGAAAGTGATGAATGAACCAACGGGGGGTCGTAAGGGACTAATAACGTGACGAACAGTAGAACCAAAGTTGATGACTGAATGTTATCATCCTGAGTGGTGATCAAGGGAGGGCCGACCACCCGTCGTAAGGAAACATGGTTTGCAAAGTTTTGATCCAATAGATCTCTCTTTGAAGCATCCGTTTTGTGGTGTCTGTACCTGGTCTCACTGTGAGTCTTTCAACTATTTGAAAATGTAATTGCGCTATGGTGTGTTGGGCGGTTTCCCAATGATTGGCAAGACTAGATGTAGTGGATTTAGTTCGAATTTTACTTTTATGTTCAGAAATGCGAATCTTAAGCTTACGTTCTGTTTTACCGACATAAGCTTTACCGCAGGGACATTTGATACAATAGATGACATTTGAAGAGTTGCAATCACTAGTATGGAGTAATCTGATTTTTTTACCTGTCACTGGATGAGTAAGACTGTCGCCTACTATAAAATTGTTGCAGTGAATGCAGTTCTGACATTTTTTGGTGCCTAATTGTTCCTCCGGTGCTGGAAAGGCTTGCGGGGTTGATAGTAATGATCGTAAATTCCTCCCTTTTGTGTAAGCAAAGAGTGGTTTTTCTCGAAAGAGACGGTTAAATTCGTCCTCGTTTTGAAGTAATTCCCATCGGTTTATAATCATTTTTTTAATGGTTTGTGAAATTGTGGAATATGAGGAGACAAAAACAATTCTAGAATTGGACGTAGATTGTTGTTTTTGCTGTAATAATACGGACCGAGGTTTAGACTGTACCTTCATGAGACATTTATGTAGGATATCCTCAGGGTAGCCCCTTGTATTGAACCTTTGTTTAGATTCAGAGATTTTATGGGAACTCACAGAAGGGTCCGAACAAATCCGCCGTATGTGGATGAATTGAGAAAGAGGAAGGTTGTTGATGAGACTTCTGGGATGGAAACTGGAGAAGGCCAAAATGCTATTGCGGTCTGTTGGTTTAGTGTAAACAGATGTGTCAAAGGTGTTGTTGACTGATTTGTGAATTTGAACGTCCAAAATATGAATAGTGTCCATCTGAATGTTATAGGTAAGGCGGATGTGGGGGTTTATGCCATTCAAGGAATCAATCATTGATACTAGAGCTTGCTCCGTCAGTCCATAAAAGGAAGATATCATCAATGTACTGACAATACAAGGGTATGTTTTTCCACCAGTTGGAATTGGATATGATGTTCTCATGCTCGTATTGTGACATGTAGATGTTGGCATACGAAGGTGCCCCCGAAACGCCCATCAATGTGCCGTTAAGCTGAACGTAAAACTGATTTTGCCATTCGAAGTAACTGTTATACAGACAGAATTTGAGTAATTGAAGAATGAAAATTCTATCAATGTCTATGTGTTCAAGTTGTAGGATTACCCATTCTACTGCCTCCAGGCCAGCTGAATGTGGAATAGACGTGTATAAGGCGGTGACATCTATAGTGCACAGGAGAATAGAAGTATGCTGATCAATATCCACGGCCAAGAGTTTTTGAACGAAATGTGTAGTGTCCTTAAGATAAATTTGCCAATTTTTTACAGAGGACTGTAAATAAATATCCAAAAACTTCCCAATAGGATCAAAGATAGAACCACAAGCAGACACTATCGGACGGAAGGGAGGATTTTGAGCATCTTTATTCATTTTTGGTATCATGTAGAGTCTGGGACGTCGTGGATTTTTGGTGACGAGGAATGCTTTTACTTGCTCATTAATCCAGTTGTTATCTATTGCTTCCTATAATAACTTGAACAGCATTTCTTGTAGTTGTGTCGTCGGGTCATAAGTGAGCACCTTATACGTGTTGGTGTCTGCAACGTGTGCTTTGCTTAAACACTACACCGTATCCATGACAACAATTGCTCCCCCTTTATCAGCAGGTTGCATAGTGATGGAGGTGTCATTAGCTAGAGATTTGATGGTATTTCTTTCATGTTTAGTGAGGTTGTCAAAATTCTTTGTTAATCAGTGTTTCAAAAGTATCTAACAATCTGTGACACCGGGGGTATAAATGTGCTTTTAGGTTTGAATTTTGTAGGTAGAATGTCCTCAAGATTTTGGTTGGAAGGAATGATGTTAGTAAAATAATGGCGCAGCCTCAGGGTTCTCATGAACCTGAATAGTTCAGCTTGTACTTGCAATGTAGTAATAGTGCCAGTTGGCACAAATGACATGCCTCGTGCCAGGATGGCAATTTCTTGGGTGGTTAGTTGTCTAGTTGAAATGTTCATTACTAGGTCACTCTTTTGCCACTGCGTAACGCTTTTCCACTTTTTTCTTTGTCCACTCCTTGTTTGTCGGGCTGTATAGTTACGTTGAAGTGGCTGCTGCACTCCGTGATACTCTGGCACACTCGCTTAACCCACACCGCACTGTTCGTTACGTGCTCTGACTTTGGTACTTACCGCAATTTACTCGTTGCCCCTCCTGGGTTTGACTCTCCCTTCTAAAGCCGGGACGGAATTACAACCAGCGGAGTGATTTATTTTTCCTGCCCTATTTGTCCATTAGCCCTGAAGAAGTTGTAGGGTTCACACCCTGACGAAACACGTGTTGGCTGGGCATTTGATCACTGATTAAATCAACAAAGAAAGAAAATACGCCATTTGATCAATCATTGTTTTATTGATTTCTTTTTTCATTATATACAGTAATTCATACTGCTGATATTATATACGTGTGCACAGGTCATCTGCAAATCTTTGTACTAGACTTCGGTCTTCTTAAGGGGTTCAGGGTTATCCCCCCACCTGTAGCACCATACTGAATTTGGCTTGACACTGACGTTCACACGCAGAGGCGCCATCACATACCACACCACTTTAAACCCCTAGCTAGATTCTATATCATGGATGTATACATCTATTCCCAACTTAGAACAGATCTAGAAACACAAAAAACAGTTACTCAAATACAATAAATGCTTTAGGGATTAGATGGAAAAGTCGACATTTCGGTCTGTTATGGCGTAGTTGTCCGTTAGACCATCATCAGGACATAC
Source organism: Triturus cristatus (assembly GCF_964204655.1). Lineage (NCBI taxonomy): Eukaryota > Metazoa > Chordata > Amphibia > Caudata > Salamandridae > Triturus > Triturus cristatus. The sequence continues at coordinate 118,939,257 of NC_140587.1, read as the reverse complement.
AGTGGATTGTGTAAAAAAGAAGACTACCCTTTGAAATTCGTCAAATATTAATTTAGGGCCGGTCAAGTTGTAGATCAAGACGGATTTACCCAAAAGGATCTCTGTCAAACTCTTCACTCTAGCATTAAATGACTTTTTGCTATTCACAGAAGGCTAGGGTGCAGACAGCGTCAATCAATGCACATTCTTCCACTAGACAAGCGAGCACAAGATTTAAACTCTGGGAAACAGATTCCAAAGGACTCGCGCTGCCAAATCAAATCTGTATCTATCGTTGCGCAGTCACTGGTGTCAGCAAGGACTGACACAAGTGACTGCGTGACGAAACATTGACTTTCCCATCTAATCCCTAAAGCATTTATTGTATTTGAGTAACTGTTTCTGTGTTTCCAGATCTGTTACTTCATAAATATCTAAGTTGGAAATAGATGTATACATCCATAATATGTAGGTTGATTTGTACATCTCTTTCATGGTGTATGGTGTTTTGTGACTTTTGATTGTACCCTTCTTGATTTTATCCATACATAACATTTTGTACTTTTAAAAAAAAAGATATTCCCTTGTCTTTGAAATTTACTCTTCATTTATTTGATGTGTATATACTGAACAGTTTGAATCATGCATTGATTGTTCAAAGGTTCAGGACCTGTCAGAGTTGAACATTTAAGTAACTACATATGTATTATACCGGAGTCAGAATCTGCAAACAAAATCCCTTGTAGGCACCTATTACTTATTGTTTGATTGCCCAAGTCTGCAAGGGTATATTGGATTCCCCACTTTGTTATTCTGCAATAAATTCTTTCTGGCTGTAACTTGTGACTTTGTTCCAGTTTGGTGCAATCAGATATACCCAATATACCTTTGTGCTTTTTGGTGCTATTTCTTATTATAAACTTTAAACAACAATAACCCCAGTTCTACTCAATGAATGTTTGTCAGCTTAGTATTGTTTCACTTATTAAACTAAGTTCTATTATCCTAACCTAGTGTGGGATACTTTCGTATGGTGTTTTCACTGTTTTACTGTTTGCAGTGTTGCAAAATTACTTTACACATGGCTCTAAGTAATTTCTGACTGCCCTGTGCCAAGCTACCAGAAGGTGAGAAACAGGTGAACTTAGGGTTTGCCTTTAGCTTACCATGACTAGGATTGTGATTGCTGCTTGAATAAGGCTCACACCCTAGTCAACCAGTAACCCATTTTCTAATAGATGGCAGTGAAGCGCACAACAAAGCAAACTGGTGACCAAACAAGAGAGAGATGGAAACGAGAAGGAAGTAGGCTGCATTTCTTATTGCTATGATAACAGACAGTGACTAAGGGCCATATGTAGGTAGCCTCACATTTACCGATTCATAAATACCGAATTTTACCGATTCGGTATTTATGAATCGGTAAATGTGATGTAGGTAATGATTCGGTAAAGTTTACCGAATCGGTAAAATTCGGTAATTATGAATCGGTATTTACCGATTCGGTAATAAGGCATACCTTCCCATTGATTCCTATGGGCCTGGAGGCCCATAGGAATCAATGGGAAGGTATGCCTCATTACCGATTCGGTAAATACCGATTCGGTAATGGGGGGAGCATATTCAAGGGTGGCAGGGTGTCACATTGACACCCTGTTGCACCCCTGAATCTTGCATGTGTGCACATGTGGCGCACATACATGCCCTAAGGGCATGTATGTCTGCCACATGGCACTCTTAAATCTGCAAAATATTGCTTTTTGCAAGGTATTCGTTATTTTTCACCAACCTGTATTTGGTGGTAAATAACGAATTTCTAATACTAATTTTCACTCTTTAGAGTGCTCCCTACATCTGATTTCTGGATTTGGTATTTACCGAATCGGTATTTTACCGATTTCTTAATTTCCGATTCGGTAAATACCGAATCCAGAAATCCGCCCCCTACATAGCAAATGCCTAAATACCGGTCGGTAATGGGATATTTACCGAATTTCGGCCGTTACTGACTGGTATTTGGCTTCCTACATAAGGCCCTAATTGTGTGAGACTTAAAGACACAAAGGTGCCGATTACGATCCGGTAAAAAACGGGTACGAACCGTCGGTCGGAGCGTTTTCCCCGTCCGACTCGTACCCGGTCGTAAAACTTTACAAACATGGAATTACGATTCGCACGGAAACACCATTTCCGTACGAATCGTAAAAAACACCGACCGACGAAAATATACATACGAATGTGATCCGGGAATGCTGCGACGTGACGTCGGTACGCTTTCAGGCAGCGTTTCACGACCCAGGAATTACGATTCGAACCGACAGCAGTCCGGACGGCAATATATCCACGGCACCCAAAAAGTGCCGGAAAAGCGAAGTACGGCGCGAATCGACCAGAGTAGGTGGCCCGGTACGCACCGTACCCCCCCAGCCCCCGTACGTACGCGCCGACCCCCCCTAGCCCCCGTACGTACGCGCCGACCCCCCCCAGCCCCCGTACGTACGCGCCGACCCCCCAGCCCCCGTACGTACGTGCCGACCCCCCCCAGCCCCCGTACGTACGCGCCGACCCCCCCCAGCCCCCGTATGTACGCGCCGACCCCCCCCAGCCCCCGTACGTACGCGCCGAACCCCCCTGTATGTACACCCGTGTACGTGTCGAACCCCCCGTGTACGTTCGAGTTGAACCCCCCCGTGTACGATCGAGTCGAACCCCCCGTGTATGTTCGAGTCGTACCCCCCGTGTATGTACGGTGCGTACCCCCCGTGTATGTTCGAGTCGAACCCCCCTGTGTACGTTCGAGTCGAACCCCCCCGTGTACGTTCAAGTCGAACCCCCCCGTGTACGTTCGAGTCGAACCCCCACCCGTGTATGTACGGTGCGTACCCCCAGCGCTACCCGGGGGGGTTCGACTCGAACGTACACGGGGGGTTCGACTCGAACGTACACGGGGGGGTTCGACTCGAACGTACACGGGGGGTTCGACTTGAACGTACACGGGGGGGTTCGACTCGAACGTACACAGGGGGTACGCACCGTACATACACGGGGGGGTACGACTCGAACGTACACGGGGGGGTTCGACTCGAACGTACATGGGGGGTTCGACTTGAACATACACGGGGGGGTTCGACTCGAACGTACACAGGGGGGTTCGACTCGAACGTACACGGGGGGTACGCACCGTACATACACGGGGGTACGACTCAAACGTACACGGGGGGGTTCGACTCAAACGTACACGGGGGTACGCACCGTACATACACGGGGGGGTACGACTCGAACATACACGGGGGGGTTCGACTCGAACGTACACGGGGGGGTTCAACTCGAACGTACACGGGGGGGTTCGACTTGAACGTACACGGGGGAGTTCGACTCGAACGTACACGGGGGGGTTCGACTCGAACGTACACGGGGGGGTTTGACTTGAACGTACACGGGGGGTTCGACTCGAACGTACACGGGGGGGTTCGACTCGAACGTACACGGGGGGGTTCGACTCGAACGTACACGGAGGGGTTCGACACGTACACGGGTGTACATACAGGGGGGTTCGGCACGTACGTACGGGGGCTGGGGGGGGTCGGCGCGTACGTATGGGGGCTGGGGGGGGTCGGCGCGTACGTACGGGAGCTGGGGGGGGGGTCGGCGCGTACGTACGGGGGCTGGGGGGGGTTCGGCACCTACGTACGGGGGCTGGGGGGGGTCGGCGCGTACGTACAGGGGCTGGGGGGTTCGGCGCGTACGTACGGGGGCTGGGGGGGGTCGGCGCGTATGCGGGCACGTCTCCATGGTTGCTATGGGAGTTCGGTGCGGACGGTGTTTTTTCCATCCGGTTGTAACCTCGGACGCACGGGATGGATCGTGATTCCTCGGTCAGACTTCACCTTTCACATTTGTACGGTAAATCGTACGAGGACGTGTCGGACACATTTTCCGACCCGAGGACGTGTGGGGAATGATTCCCAATGCGGTTCGTATGGACTTTTTACCATGCGAATCGTGATTGCCAGTTCGTACGGCACTTGTACGATTCGTAAGGTAAAAAGACCGGATACGAGTCGCACGGGGAAATTTTTTACCGGATCGTAATCGGCACCAAATTGTGATGACATTAATGCCTGTGATTGGTCTAACCACTAGCAAGTGTTCAGGATCGCATTCAAACCCATCATTATTTTGCTCGCTGTGCCACCTCAGGTTAGACCCAGCCATATGCAAATCCTTATTTATTTATTTATTCATTTGTAGAGCACATGGTTACACCGGTGAGCAGTCTACATATCGACTTTTTAATATCGAGGGACATAAATATTGAGTTAAAAATATCTAAAGTACAAAATATCGAAATAGATATCGATGTGAAAAATATCGTTTTTTTTTTTAATTATATTTCGATGTAAGTTATATCGTTAGTAATAATATCGACATGTTAAAATATCGTTATTGTATGTTTAGTAAATATTTTGAAGTTGTTTGTATAAATTGTTGAAATGTATATAATATGAGAAATATTTATATTGTTTTAGGGGCGGGATGTTGGGTTATAGGGGATAAGGGTGGGGAGTGTTTTAAAAATATTTATTAATTTTGTAATATATTTTTAAATTTAATTAGAAAATTTGAAATAAATTTGGCATTTTATGTTTAATTTTTGGAGCGGGATGTTGGGTTATAGGGGATAAGGGTGGGGAGTGTTTCTAAAATGTTAATTTTTTTTGTAATATATTGTAAAATTTAATTAGTAAATTTTATTTCAAATTTGAAATTTATATTTAATTTTAGGAGCGGGATGTTGGGTTACAGGGGATTAGGGTGGGAAGTGTTTTAAAAATGTTTATATATTTTTGAATTTGTTTAAATATTTATTTATACATTTTAAATTTAATTTAGAATTTTATATTTAATTTTAGGACCGGGATGTTGGGTTATAGGGGATAAGGGTGGGAAGTGTTTTAAAAATGTTTATATATTTTAGAATTTTTTAAAGAATGTATGTATAAATTTTAAATGTAATTTAGAATGTTATATTTAATTTTAGGAGTGGGATGTTGGGTTACAGGGGATAAGGGTGGGAAGTGTTGTAAACATTTTTTTTTATTTGGAATATTAAATAAAATTTATTTCGAAATTTGGAATAAAAATTTGTTTTTTATATTTTCTTTTAGGAGTGGGATGTTGGGTTATAGGGGATGAGGGTGGGAAGTGTTTTAAAAATGTTGATTAATTTAGGAATAATTTGTAAAAAATATTTAGAAATTTAGAATAAAATTTTGAATGTTATATTTAATTTTAGGAGAGGGATGTTGTGTTATAAAGTTGTGTAAAATGTTGGTAATATTGTATAAAAATTATTTATAAATTTTGATTTAGATTGTAAAATTTAAAATTATTTTTAGGAGTGGGATGTTGGGTTATAGGGGATAAGGATGGGGAGTGTTTTAAAAAAGTATTTTAAATTTGTAATATTGAGTAATTTATAATAAAATAAAATATATTATAATATAATTTTTTAGGCTAAATTTTAAATTGGGGAGTTGGATTTCTAGAGGATAAGTGTGGGTATTGTTTTATGTAAAATTTTGAATAATGATTAAAACTTTTTTTTTTTATATATTAATATTTATATAGTTGTATTGCAATTACTGTAATTAAATACATATTGGAGTGGGAATATAAAATTAATTAAGATCAGTATACATGATCTAGTGTAATTAAATATTATTTATATATATATAGGAGTGGGAATACTAAATTAATTAAGTTTAGTGTTTTGCACCTACCCTAACTAAATATAGATTGGAGTGAGAATAGTAAATGTATTCCGTTCAGTGTCCAGCACCTACCATAATTAAATAATTAAATATATTTTGGAGTGGGAATAGTAAATTAATTAAGTTCAGTGTCCAGCAGCGACTATAATTCAATTTAGATTGGAGTGGGAATAGTAAATTAATTAAGTTCAGTATCCAGCACCTACCCTAATGAAATATAGATTGGAGTGAGAATAGTAAATTAATTAAGTTCAGTGTCCAGCACTTATCTTAATTAAATATAGACTGGAGTGAGAATAATAAATTAATTAAGTTCAGTGTCCAGCATCTACGCTAATTAAATATAGATTGGAGTGGGAATAGTAAATTAATTAAGTTCAGTGTCCAGCACCTACCCTAACTAAATATATTTTTGAGTGGGAATAGTAAATTAATTAAGTTCAGTGTCCAGCACCTACCCTAATTGAATATATGTTGGAGTGGGAATAGTAAATTAATTAAGTTCAGTGTCCCGCACCTACTGTAATTCAATATAGATTGGAGTGAGAATAGTAAATTAATTAAGTTCAGTGTCCAGCACTTATCTTAATTAAATATAGACTGGAATGGGAATAGTAAATTAATTAAGTTCAGTGTCCAGCACCTACACTAATTAAATATAGATTGGAGTGACAATAGTAAATTTATTAAGTTCAGTGTCCAGCACTTATCTTAATTAAATATAGACTGGAGTGGGAATAGTAAATTAATTAAGTTGAGTGTCCAGCACCTACCCTAATTAAATATAGATTGGAGTGAGAATAGTAAATTAATTAAGTTCAGTGTCCAGCACCTACTGTAATTCAATATAGATTGGAGTGAGAATAGTAAATTAATTAAGTTCAGTGTCCAGCACTTATCTTAATTAAATATAGACTGGAGTGGGAATAGTAAATTAATTAAGTTCAGTGTCCAGCACCTACCCTAATTAAATATAGATTGGAGTGAGAATACTACATTTATTAAGTTCACTGTGCAGCACGTATCTTAATTAAATATAGACTGGAGTGGGAATAGTAAATTAATTAAGTTGAGTGTCCAGCACCTACCCTAATTAAATATAGATTGGAGTGAGAATAGTTAATTAATTAAGTTCAGTGTCCAGCACCTACTGTAATTCAATATAGATTGGAGTGAGAATAGTAAATTAATTAAGTTCAGTGTCCAGCACTTATCTTAATAAAATATAGACTGGAGTGGGAATAGTAAATAATTAAGTTCAGTGTCCAGCACCTACTCTAATTAAATATAGGTTGGAGTGAGAATAGTAAATTTATTAAGTTCAGTGTCCAGCACTTATCTTAATTAAATATAGACTGGAGTGGGAATAGTAAATTAATTAAGTTCAGTGTCCAGCACCTACCCTATTTAAATATAGATTGGAGTGAGAATAGTAAATTAATTAAGTTCAGTGTCCAGCACTGATCTTAATTAAATATAGACTGGAGTGGGAATAGTAAATTCATTAAGTTCAGTGTCTAGCACATACTCTAATTAAATATAGGTTGGAGTGAGAATAGTAAATTAATTAAGTTCAGTGTCCAGCACTTATCTTAATAAAATATAGACTGGAGTGGGAATAGTAAATTAATTAAGTTCAGTCTCCAGCACCTACTCTAATTAAATATAGGTTGGAGTGAGAATAGTAAATTTATTAAGTTCAGTGTCCAGCACTTATCTTAATTAAATATAGACTGGAGTGGGAATAGTAAATTAATTAAGTTCAGTGTCCATCACCTACCCTAATTAAATATATTTTGGAGTGAGAATAGTAAATTAATTAAGTTCAGTCTGTAGTGGGAGTAGTAAATTAATTAAGTTTGTTAAATAGCAATTATTATAATTAAACATAGAGTTGAATAGGAACAGTTCAATTACTTTGTTTTAATTTACAATAATTCTGTAGATTTTAGTTTTTTTTGGATAAAACATAGAAGTTATATCAGAATGCAAATTGCAATTTTTTGTATTAAATAGTACAAAGGAAAAGAATACCATCATTATCATTTCAAGCTTTATTCGATTTTAAGATAAAATCATAAAAGCACATAATACAAACATTTTTTTTGTCAACAACATAAGCTTATTCGATCATAGAATCAAGGTAAAATATCATTAAAAAGATCCAGAGCATAATAATTCGGAACAAATTAGGAACATGAGGATTACATAGATTTTCTAAATTTAATTACTAGTTTTAAAAAACTTGAAACTGCATGAATAAGGGAATCATCTTCTAATAGCAATAATTTCATGTATGCTAATTTACAGGTACGAATCCCCCAGGCCCTAAGAACAGGTAACAGAAGAGCTCTACGCGGGACTTTGTAAAATACACAAAAAAAGACACAATGTATGTCCGATTGTCTGGAAATATCATCACATGGGCACAAAGGGATTTCAGTGGACCAGTCATTACAAAGGGGGAAGGTGACTAAGTGAAAAAACATGCCTAATCTGAGGCGGCTCAGCAGTGTACGTGCATATGGGCTTAATTCTAAGCTTATATAATATTGGAGACCCTCGCACTGAGTAATTTCCTGAAACCGAAGTACAGTAGGTTTCATTTTCTCCTTGTCCCATCTTTCCGTTACCAGGTGATCAAGAGCCAACTTTTTCAAGGCGGCTCTCGATAGCCCATCCAAACTGAGCGGGTTATCAAAGAATTCTGTATGTCCTATCCTTACACAAAGATTTTTCACGTAGGAGAGCCACCTAATATTGGCCATTCCATTCATTGTGAGACAGTCGGTGATTACTTCCCTATTTAAGGTTGTCTCTTCTGTCACCCAGACCTTGTGCCACAATAAAAGAGGGGAGATGTTAACAATGTCACTAATGTAGGGAAGGCCTACTTCTATATGGGTCATGTAATTGGATGAAAATTTAGAGACTCCTAGTAAGTGACAGATAAACTGATTCTCACAGCTTTGTAACGTCTGCGCATTTTCTATCCCCCAGAGCCCTGCCCCATAGGTGGCTGAGGAAACCACTTTGGCCTTATAGATTTGTATTAGTTCCCTAGCAGGCTTCCCCCCGATTTTTGCAGAAAAATTGTTCAGGGCTCCCGCAGAACGTAAAAAGGCTAATTTCCTTGTTGCTATTGCCGGCTTCCAGCTCCCCCTCCTATCAAAAGTCACACCTAGATAACAGAATTTCTCAGTGGTTTCAATTTTTTGGGTGTCCAAGTAAATAGGACAAGGTGCACTTCTAAGGCCCCTGCCGCAGACCATGTTATAAGTTTTAGAAGTATTCACCTTTAATTCCCTATCCCTCATATAGGAGGAAAATTGGACCACCGCCCGCTGTAGACCTAACCTAGTACGCGACATTATTGCCGCGTCGTCAGCATAGAGTAATAGGGGCACTGAGGTACCCTTTATAGCGGGGTAGTCATATTGAAAATTACTTAGGTGTTCTCCAATAGAGTTAATATAGATGGTGAACAACAGGGGAGCCAATATGCACCCCTGTCTGACCCCCCGCGAGATAGTGAATTTGTCTGAGCATTCCCCCAGACGTCCAAATCTGACCCTTGCCCCTGCGTCCCTGTAAAGTTCGTGAATAAACGTGATGATTTGGGCATCAAGGCCCAAGAAAGAAAGTGTGTTCCAAAGGAGTTCATGATTCACACAATCGAACGCTGAGCTTAGGTCAATGAAGGAAATACATAACTTTTCGCGCTTCGCTTGAGTGTACTTTGCAATAATTAAGGTCAAGTTCAAGCACTGCTCAACCGTTCCCTTGCCCGTCCTAAAGCCATATTGTAAGTTAGAGATGGCCTGGTTTTCGGCCTCCCAGCTCTGGATCTGATTTAGGATGATCCTACCGGCCACCTTCATCAGTGCATCCAGAAGAGAGATTGGCCTATAACAATTTGGGTCGTTTCTGTCACCCTTCTTAAATATTGGCACGACAGTAGCGTCAGGCCAAGATGCCACAAATCCCTGTTGATTAGACTTGTTTAAAACATTGGTAAGTAAGGGTGCCCATAGATCCAACTCTGCCTTATAGACGTCGATTGGGACACCATCGGGACCCGGAACCTTACCGGATGGGCTGTCCTTAATAGCTTTAATGACCTCTTGGAGACTGAAAGTGATATTCAGCGGAAAAGCATTTCGATCGCCTGATCCGCCGAGGTCCGTCAAACTGACAGTTAGCGAAGGAGGACAGTGCCCTACAGTCGGATTATTATATAACTGCTTAAAATGGTTCACCCAGGTATCCCCTGGGATAGCCACGTCTAAGATGTCTTCTGCTCTGCTTTGCAGGTATGGGGCATTAACCAATTTCCAAAATAGTGCACTATCGCGTTGTTGAGAGGCCTCACGTAAGGTCGCCCACGCCTCCCGCTTAAGGGTGGCTTTTCACATTTTAATGGTCAGTTTGTAAGCTCCTCTGGCTTGACGGATCAGGTCTTGGTTTTTTGGTTTGGTATGTAGGGCCTTTTTGAGAGAAGTCAAAGCTTTGGTGCATTTATTGTCAAACCAACCCTGTGGGCGCTTAGCTGTTTGCCTATGTTCTCTAAATAAAAGATCTTTTACTGACCGTTGGATATTAGAAAAGGCAGCCACGACTTTATCAGGCTCCATGGCAGCTGTTAGACATACGTGAATATCCTCGAGAGACGTCGAAACCAAGCTCTTTAAGAAGCCAGCTGGCTCAACTTTATCCCATTTGATAACATACCCATTTATAGCACCCAGATTAACCTTGGGAGCATAATTAGTGTTCTTCTTGAGTTGACTACATTCTCCCATTGTTTTTACTGAGAATGATATGGGGTAATGATCTCCGAAGAGAGCCTTTCCAGTCTCCCAGAGGATTGTGCAACCAGGATGGGCCGGGGACATTAAGGTGAAATCTATGGTGGAGTTACACCCTCGTCCGTTAAAAGTTGGTTGAAACGGAATAATCGGGCTGCACAGTTCATTTACAAAGGACAAATTCAAATAGAACATCATATTATTTAAGGAGTTGCCTAATTTTGAGTGGGTGAAATGGGTAGGGCAGTCTTCCCCATAATCTGCTAGACCGCACAAGCCAGTTGCAGAGAGGGGACAGACAGTGCAATTAAAGTCCCCTACCCAGATTAGCACCTTCTCACCTGCAAGATTATCTATTAGAGATGTTATGCTATTGAGAAGATTGTAAAGAACATGCTCTGTGTGGATAGATGGTACGTTATTATAAAAATTAATTAGAATTACATTGATAGAGCGGGGCCCTTTAAAGACCAAGACCTGATAAAACTCTGCGTTAAGACACTTGATGGCCCTAAGTTCAGCCGTTGTAGCCACATAAGTACAAAGGCCTCCTTTATTCCTACCCTGCTTACTAATAGGTGCGGGCGAATGAAAGGTTTGTAATCCTATAATATGGATTTCCTCGGTCGTCCAGGTTTCCTGCAAACAGGCTATAGTGTGTTTATTAATAACATCCAGCCATGCTTGCTGGTGGACCTTTTTACTCAAACCTGCCACATTCCACGTAATCAGGCTGTAGGATGAAAAACTCGGCCTAACTTCCGTGATTGCTACACTAGATCTTATACTAAAGCTGATGTCGCTGGGTAAATGTTGTGTCGTTAATAGCTGAGGAGTCACGGTGGAGGAAGAAAGCCTACATTCCCTGTTAGTTGTGCTTGCTCCATCAAACGCCTGTGTCCTTATTACCCCAAACCCCTCTGTTTCGCCAAATATAACTGAGTTATTTAAATCAGGTGTATTAACATTACCCATAGTAGACTTTGAGTTAAAGGGGTCAATCAATGTTAGTGGTCAATCGACCATTTCTAAGCCACTGAATCGGTTATGTGTGGAAATACCGGACCAGAGAGCCCGGCGAGTGCGCTCGTGATTACCCGCCCTCAACGTATGTGTCCCACCCCAGCTGTTCCAGTCTCTACCCAGATGTCGATGCCCCACTATTTGCCAGGGATTGTCATGTTGGGGATGACAGGGACCCATTGTCTGCCTGTGGCTGTCATAGTCGAAGTAGTGGGGACCCATCGATTGCCAAGATGGCTCTTGGATGTTTGAGGACCTTGGAGGATAAAAAAAGGAAAGCCGTTTAATGCTTATTCCTCCACTTTCACATGAATTTTCCCATGCGCAGATATGGTCGGCTGCTCTAGGATCATCAAAGGTTACCACAATGCAGTCGCCTGGCAGTGATTTCCTGCCATGGCCCACCCAGGTAGTTCTACGTACCATAAGGATCCTGTAGGACCTTGTCGGTGGAACAGGGCAATTAGCATTGAGCCAGAATTGCACTTTGTTCTTAAGGGACCCTGTGGATTCTGAATTATAATCCAAGAGTTCAGGAACACCCGTCAATACCACCACAAGGGGGTAGGCTTCCGGGGGCAAGTCAACAGGAAGTCTAGCCTGTTGACCTACCCTCATACCACCTGTGTCAGAAACTGGGGGTGCTGTTTTTGAAGCTGGTAGTGGCCGGGACAAGTTTTTTGAGGCTTGAGCATGTTGTACCATTATTTTTTGAGGCAAAGTACTTGCCACTGTTAAGGTGGCGATATTTTTAGGGGTGGGTTTTGCTGAACTGTTAGTTTTTGAGTTAGTGGATGGAATTAATTTTTGTAATGGGGCAGTAGGAGTAGATATACAGTTTTGTGGAAGTGCTGATTTGGCTGGGTTCTGAATCTGTTTTTTTACTCGTGGAATTTGTGTCTCTGATACCTGCTTAGTCTTATACAGATTTAAAAGATTGATCAATTTATTTTCTATATTTGTTAACCTACGTTCTATTGGGGTTAGTAGAGTTTTCAATAGATCCGCTATACTGTTTGATGACATCTGTAAATTATCAGACCGGAGTGGTTCTCCACCGCTAGGGACATCAGTCAATGAGGCCACAAAAATGGGGTCTGAACTATCGTGTGCTGGGAGATGTGCTATCGCGGAGTGAACTACTTGTACCTTTCTCGGGTGTAAGTACTCAGTTGAACTAGGCCTAGAAACTGATTTATTAAAAACTAGTGTATTGGGAACTAGAGAAGGCTGATTTATGTCCAACTTCTTTTCCCTCACGGCGCCCTCCCTCCTCCCTCTATCTCTTCTTGTTTCTTCTGGCGTAACTTGCGAGGATAGCTGTGGAGATTGCGGGAGAAGGTCAGGGGATTTTTCCAGATCTGTGCTGGTCTGTAAGTCTGATAGCAAAGTTGCGGATAGATCCACCATGTTTGGTAAGCTACGCCTACCTTCATTAAATGACCTGGGATCAGGAGCAATAACTAGCTCAGGGGATCTTACACTCGCTAGAGCACCCAAAGAAGATCTCTTGGCGCGTGCAAGGTCTAAAGACACCCTGCCCTCCATAAGGCTGATACTCTGGTCGATAAAAGAGTTTGCCTTAATGATAAAATCGTCCATTGGACCTAAAAGGTTACCCACCCCTCCCGCTGCCTTTTTTTCCTGCCTCTTGTTAACACCATTGTAACAGTGGGATAAATGGCTTGCCGATGAATATATAGGGAGCAGGTGTACGAACCCCGGGGGGGTCCAGCAAGACAGGACAAATGAAGGGGGGGGTGGCCCGGTCCCAGCCTCCACCGTCCTCGAACGGCCTCAAACGGCCCGCCCTTTGCCTGGGCTTAGCCCCAGGCGCTCCCCCACACGCTCCCGCGCAGCGGGGAGGGATATCAAAGATATAATTAGTGTGACGTGCAGGGGGCCGGGCTGACAAGGAGAGCGGGACAGGTGTTTTCAATCGGCCAGGCAGGGACTCCTGGGACACGGAGTCCCTGCTGAAACGCTCGCAGCCCTGCCCAGTACCCCAGAGCACCACAAGCCTCACGGACACAGCGCAGTTCTCCCAAAGGTAATACTGGTGAAGCGGGACCCGCGAAGCGGGTCCGGCGAACAGTTAAAATCAAAGGCAGGTCACCAGTGGTCAGAGGGCAAAGAGAAGCAGCAGGGCTTCCTCTTCAACAAAGCGTCCCAGTGAGGAAAGGCAGGCAGACTCCTTTTCACAAACCGTGTGCAGGGGGCGGGGCTGACAAGGAGAGCGGGCCAGGTGTTTTCAATCGGCCAGGCAGGGACTCCTGGGACACGGAGTCCCTGCTGAAACGCTCGCAGCCCTGCCCAGTACCCCAGAGCACCACAAGCCTCACGGACACAGCGCAGTTCTCCCAAAGGTAATACTGGTGAAGCGGGACCCGCGAAGCGGGTCCGGCGAACAGTTAAAATCAAAGGCAGGTCACCAGTGGTCAGAGGGCAAAGAGCAGCAGCAGGGCTTCCTCTTCAACAAAGCGTCCCAGTGAGGAAAGGCAGGCAGACTCCTTTTCACAAACCGTGTGCAGGGGGCGGGGCTGACAAGGAGAGCGGGCCAGGTGTTTTCAATCGGCCAGGCAGGGACTCCTGGGACACGGAGTCCCTGCTGAAACGCTCGCAGCCCTGCCCTGTACCCCAGAGCACCACAAGCCTCAGGGACACAGCGCAGTTCTCCCAAAGGTAATACTGGTGAAGCGGGACCCGCGAAGCGGGTCCGGTGAACAGTTAAAATCAAAGGCAGGTCACCAGTGGTCAGAGGGCAAAGAGCAGCAGCAGGGCTTCCTCTTCAACAAAGCGTCCCCTTTATATTTGTTGGAATGTATATGAATTACAGATAAAATATTGTTTATTAATATGCATATTATAATAATTAAATCATTGAAATAAACATGTAATAAAATAATTACCATTTAATATTTGTATTATTGTAATAATTTTTTTATAATGTATATATATTTTTGTAATGTATATTTTGGACATTAATATATGAACAGACAAAATATTTAAAATATTTTTTTTTCAGATTTTTATAGCTGTTTAATATTTTTTAATTTATATTGTGTACTCTCAATATTTTTACACTTTATTTGAATTTATAAGAAATTGTATGTTTTGAAATATATGATTAATATATTTTAATTATTAATATTAATATTAGATAATTAATATAATAGAATAGTTCTTTTTATTTTTAGTTTTGGTATGTTGTAGATGCAATATATTAATTATATCATGTTCATACATTTTTTTTGGTAATATATACATTTTTATTATTATATTAGTAAATATATTTATTTTATTATATTTATTATTATAAGGTAAATAATTTTCACATATATAAAAAAAATAGGTATTATTTTTGAGTATTTTATTCTAATGTTTTACTAATTTTTAAAGTAATGTGTAATGTTAAATAAATAGTTAGGGCATTTATTGGTAATTTTTTAGTTATGTTTGTTTGGTTCTTTTATTTTGTAACTGCTCGCTGTTGTTTTGGGTTATTTTGGTAGAATCCAGGTCGCGGTCGGGAGCTGTTTCGCGTTTGAGAAGGTAAGAGTTATTTTCTTTATTATTAAATAGTTTTAAGTGTTTTGTGGAAGTAGTAATGTTGTAATAAGTGTGTATCGAGTGATGTTTTAGAAGTTAGGGTGTTAGTAATAGTTTGTATACGGTTTTATAATTGACGTTGTGTTCCATGTTTGCGGCTTTGTTAGTGTTTTGTTATTTAGGTGTGTTAAAGTTTTATCGTGTTTGAATAATGTTTGTAGTGATGTTTTCAGGTGCATTATGTGTGTTTGTGTGTGGGTGGGAATGTTTGTTTCTCTTTTGTAGGTTTTACGGAGAAGATATTTTCGTCTCTTTCAAACACCGTTTTTTTTTAAAGGAAGTGTGTATTAGTTGTGTTTACTAATATTTATTTTACACTTCCTTTATTGTTCGGGTTTCCAGGAGCGGTTATTTATCTTTTTAATATTTTTCGGGATTTTTATGGTTATTGGATTGTCGTTTTTTGGCCTAGACGTTTTTTTCGAAAAACAGTTGTATTTTTCCATTTTATTTGGATTCATTTTTGATACCTATGGATTTTGAACTACCTGGATTTATTTGGAAGGAATGTTATTATCCTATTGGAGCAACTAGACAGGTAAGTTCATTTAAATATTTTAATTGTGGGTAGGAAAATATTATATTTTTATTATTGTTGTTGTGTACTTGTTTTGTTTAATTATGTTGTCTAAATATATGTAGATATAAATTATTTATATATTTTAGACCACATAATTAAATATGTCATATAATAAAGTGGTTTCTTTATGTTGTGATAGTTGTTTTAATAGAATTGTGGGTTAATATTTTTGAAAGGATTTAGAAGAGAGTTTGAGCTATTATATTTAAGTACTCAAGTCCTCTTGTGGATGGGTAGAGCTGTACCTGTTGTTGTAGGTAATTATACATTTGAGTAGTTTGTCTAGATTGTTTTGGTTTTAATTGTAGGACAGATTGTTGCATTCTTAATTCTTGGAAACTTTGTTCCTTTTGTATGGCAATTAGTAGTTTTTGTAGTGTTGGAGTTGTTCTTCCAGTAGAAGTTAGGAATGCATTATGCCAGCCCTCGACTGCGTTGTTAGTTTTGGATTGTTGGTTGAGTGTACTTACATATACATTCCACCAAGGTATTTGGAACTTTGGCTGACGTCTATGGCCTGATCTGTGTAGTCTCCCCACCCAGGTATCCTCAAAATAATCTAAGAGGGGAGATAACTTTAGTTCATTTTGCTTGTAGAATGGACTTTCTAATAAAAGATTGTAATGTTCTGCAACATCTGTGTTTGGTACATAAGCTAGGGCTGTTAGAAGTTTTATTTGATGTGCAAAAGTTATGTTTGTGGCATATTCTACACTTAGGGAAGATTTTTGTAAATGTCTCCATATACATTGGTTTAGATGGAAGTAACATCCTTGGATAGATGTATGGGGGTACAGTTTTAGAATGGAATTTATCATGGCTTGCTCAAAGTCTATGATAATTCTTTGAGGGGAAAAATCATTTGATTCTTGTTTTAGTTTTCCTGGCATTTCATTATATGTTGTGTTTTGTTTTTTAGGTAATAGTGCATAGATTAAAGGTATGGAAGTGTTGTGATATTGACCGTGTATTGTGTAAAGCTGGTAGAATGGTTTTGGGCATATTGTAAAGGTGCCATCCATCATCCATGTTTGGCATTGTTGGAGTTTAGTTATATTGTTTGCAGTAGCAAACATTATGATTCTTTTTTCTGTACTTTTGTTATCAAAAAAAATAAAAGGTTCATTATTGTGGGTGATAGTTAATTCTGGTGGAATGATGATATCTTGAAAAGTTTTAGGGGATGGTATTGTTGTTGTGGTTGATTTTTTGGTCCTAGCAATTGTTCTTTTTATAGAAGCAATTGATGGTAATTGGCCTCTTGCTTCTTTGGGCACTCTAGGTAATAGTTCTTTTAGGATAACACTTGTAGCAGTTTGTGAACCCGTGCTTAATTCTTTTATATTTTCAAGGGTTGATCTGACTTCTATTTCAGAGAGATTGGGTGGATGGTTATGCTCTCTAGTATATAGTACAGCAGTTTCTCTTGTTGTTGCTCGTCCGTAGCATTTGTTTGAATAATATTTAGAACACTTCCAGTTCACTTTTCGTTCCGTCTGCTTTTCTTGGGTGTATGTGTAACCCATGTAATACAATAGGAATTTTCCTTTCTGCGATGTTATAAATTGGGCTTCTTCTGTCATTGTGATGTGTTAGAAATCTGGAAAAAATGTATTTGAAAATATATGCAATAGTACTTTATATATTTAAATGAAAATAGCAAAAAAAAAGTTTTTTTATATATACTTACCAAGTGTTTTTGGTTGTATTTGAATGAAGATGTTCTTTGTAGACAAAATGCTGGTTAGTTGATGTAGTCTCTGAAAGTTAAAGAACATATGGGTGCCGATCACGATCCGGTAAAAAATTCCCCCGTGCGACTCGTATCCGGTCTTTTTACCGTACGAATCGTACAAGTGCCGTACGAACTGGCAATCACGATTCGCATGGTAAAAAGTCGATACGAACCGCATTGGGAATATTTCCCCACACGTCCTCGGGTCGGAAAATGTGTCCGACACGTCCACGGACGATTTACCGTACAAGCGTGAAAAGTCAAGTCCGAGCGAGGAATCACGATCCATCCCGTGCGTCCGAGGTTACAACCGTATGGAAAAAACACCGTCCGCACCGAACTCCTACAGCAACCATGGAGACATGTGCCCGCATACGCGCCCAACACTCCCCCAGCCCCCGTACGTCCGACACGTACCCCCCGTGTATGTACACCCCCACCCATCTAGGTACACCCCAGTACGTCCGAGTCCTACCCCCACACCTGTACGTGTCATACCCCCGTGTACCCACACCCCAGTACGTGTCGTACCACCGTCTATGTACACCCCAGTATGTTCCAGTCATACCCCCACCCCAGTACGTGTCGTACCACCGTCTATGTACACCCCAGTACGTTCCAGTCGTACCCCCACCCCAGTACGTGTCGTACCCTCGTGTACCCACACCCCAGTACGTTCCAGTCGTACCCCCACCCCAGTACGTGTCGTACCACCGTCTATGTACACCCCAGTACGTTCCAGTCCTACCACCACCCCAGTACGTGTCGTACCCCCGTGTACCCACACCCCAGTACGTGTCGTACCACCGTCTATGTACACCCCAGTACGTTCCAGTCCTACCCCCACCCCAGTACATGTCGTACCACCGTCTATGTACACCCCAGTACGTTCCAGTCCTACCCCCACCCCAGTACGTGTCGTACCACCGTCTATGTACACCCCAGTACGTTCCAGTCGTACCCCCACCCCAGTACGTGTCGTACCCCCGTGTACCCACACCCCAGTACGTGTCATACCACCGTCTATGTACACCCAGTACGTTCCAGTCGTACCCCCACCCCAGTACGTGTCGTGCCACCGTCTATGTACACCCCAGTACGTTCCAGTCCTACCCCCACCCCAGTACGTGTCGTACCCCCGTCTATGTACACCCCAGTACGTGTCGTACCACTGTCTATGTACACCCCAGTACGTTCAAGTCGTACCCCAACCCCAGTACGTGTCGTACCCCCGTGTACCCACACCCCAGTACGTGTCGTACCACCGTCTATGTACACCCCAGTACGTTCCAGTTGTACCCCCACCCCAGTACGTGTCGTACCACCGTCTATGTACACCCCAGTATGTTCCAGTCCTACCCCCACCCCAGTACGTGTCGTACCCCCGTGTACCCACACCCCAGTACGTGTCGTACCACCGTCTATGTACACCCCAGTACGTTCCAGTCGTACCCCCACCCCAGTACGTGTCGTGCCACCGTCTATGTACACCCCAGTACGTTCTAGTCCTACCCCCACCCCAGTACATGTCGTACCCCCGTCTATGTACACCCCAGTACGTGTCGTACCACTGTCTGTGTACACCCCAGTATGTTCCAGTCGTACCCCCACCCCAGTACGTGTCGTACCCCCGTGTACCCACACCCCAGTACGTGTCGTACCACTGTCTGTGTACACCCCAGTACGTTCTAGTCGTACCCCCACCCCAGTACGTGTCGTACCCCCGTGTACCCACACCCCAGTACGTGTCGTACCACCGTCTATGTACACCCCAGTACGTTCCAGTCGTACCCCCACCCCAGTACGTGTCGTACCCCCATGTACCCACACCCCAGTACGTGTCGTACCACCGTCTATGTACACCCCAGTATGTTCCAGTCGTACCCCCACCCCAGTACATGTCGTACCACCGTCTATGTACACCCCAGTACGTTCCAGTCCTACCCCCACCCCAGTACGTGTCGTACCCCCGTGTACCCACACCCCAGTACGTGTCGTACCACCGTCTATGTACACCCCAGTATGTTCCAGTCGTACCCCCACCCCAGTACGTGTCGTGCCACCGTCTATGTACACCCCAGTACGTTCCAGTCCTACCCCCACCCCAGTACGTGTTGTACCCCCGTGTACCCACACCCCAGTACGTGTCGTGCCACCGTCTATGTACACCCCAGTACGTTCCAGTCGTACACACACCCCAGTACGTGTCGTACCACCGTCTATGTACACCCCAGTACGTTCCAGTCCTACCCCCACCCCAGTACGTGTCGTACCACCGTCTATGTACACCCCAGTACGTGTCGTACCACCGTCTATGTACACCCCAGTACGTTCCAGTCGTACCCCACCCCAGTACGTGTCGTACCACCGTCTATGTACACCCCAGTACGTTCCAGTCCTACCCCCACCCCAGTACGTGTCGTACCCCCGTGTACCCACACCCCAGTACGTGTCATACCACCGTCTATGTACACCCCAGTACGTTCCGGTCCTACCCCCAACACAACCTCCTAAGTACGGAGCGCACCCCAGGCCCCAACATCACCACCGCATGTACGAGTCGTACCAACCCACACACAAGGACAGCACCGTACAACCAAATGGCCCATGTACACACCGTACACACGCTCAAAACGCACGTACACAACCAGGACAAAACAAAACAACACAAGAATACACCATTCGAATGGCACAAAGCCACTAAACATGTCCAACAACCACTAAAACAACACATTCACTGACCTGCAACTGCCAAAAACAAACAGAGGCCAAATACACCACCACTCCTTATAACCAACCCACCCAAGATTCAAACACAGCCACACCCACCAATGGACCAATAAAAAGGGACCACACACACAAACCATGAGCCTTTGCAACAGACTCACTGCTGCCAGACACCACAGAACCACACTACAAGCTACACCACACCTTACACTTGCACACCTTCACACAACCACCCTCACAAACACCCCCTCATCACATTCACACACACACACACACACAACCATCCACACACCCCCCAACATCCACACCCCCCCCCCCACCATCCCCACCCACACCCCTCACCATGCCCACCACCAAGAATCCAAAGTTCAGTAACCGAGAATTGGAGGTCCTTGTTGATCAAATCCTCAGAGTCGAGCCACAGATCTTTGGAACATTGGTCAGAAGCACCAGCCTGGCAGCAAAAACTGCCATGTGGCAGACCATCGTCGATGCTGTGAATGCTGTTGCGGTCACCAGACGGACCAAGCAGGAATGCCAGAACAGGTGGTACGATCTGCGGAGGAGGGTCCGAGCCAAGAGGCAGGATGAACACGACCAGGCCAACGCCACCGGAGGAGGGCCCTCCCGCAGACCCGTACAGTACCATCCCTGGGAGGAGAGGGGATGGCCATACTGCCGGTGGAGGCAGTCGAAGGATTAGAAGGACTCCGAGACCCGGGTGAGTACACAAACAACGCACCTCACAAGGGGGGAACGGCATCCACAACCAAAATCACCAACAGGCACGCAACCACCACAAGCCATCGCATGACTCAACCACACTCCATGAGCACGCACATGCCACTGCTGCCACCATGCCCCATGCACCCAGCTGGACAATGTCAAGTCACAGGCCACAGAAGACAACAACACATGACACGGTAACCCGGATGGCGGGAGGCTGGGCCCAAAAAAGCACATAGTGCAACTCAGAAGCAGACAACAATTCACTCTACCCATTTGGCCTAGGTCACAGCCAGACAAACAGTGTGTCCCAACACAGGAATGACTTGCCAGCAAATGGCGGACGCCTTGCATCAACACATGGGGGTGAAGGCACTGTTTTGCACATGACAGCAGCTAATGAACAGCCAACATTGTGAAAGAGTGGCAGCACACACCACCACAGCAGCAGCGCAGAGACACAGACACTACACCCAATGGGTGCCTGGAGATCAGAAACAAACTCACATCAACAATCTAAGGGCCACTCAAAGATCTGCTAACAGTGTGTGCCCAGGAAGCTGGGCCGAGGTGACAGAGGGTGACACATGGAGGGAGGGAGAGGGGGACAGAGAGGGAGGGAGACGGACAGAGGGAGGAGGCTGACACACGGAGGGAGGGAGAGGGGGACTGAGAGGGAGGGAGAGGGGGACAGAGATGGAGGGAGAGGGGGACAGAGATGGAGGGAGAGGGGGACAGAGAGGGAGGGAGAGGGGGACACAGATGGAGGGAGAGGGGGACAGAGATGGAGGGAGAGGGGGACAGAGATGGAGGGAGAGGGGGACAGAGAGGGAGGGAGACGGACAGAGGGAGGAGGCTGACACACGGAGGGAGGGAGAGGGGGACTGAGAGGGAGGGAGAGGGGGACAGAGATGGAGGGAGAGGGGGACAGAGATGGAGGGAGAGGGGGACAGAGAGGGAGGGAGACGGACAGAGGGAGGAGGCTGACACACGGAGGGAGGGAGAGGGGGACACAGAGGGAGGGAGAGGGGGACACAGAGGGAGCGAGACACAGGGAGAGCCAATCAGCCGTGTTGCGTGTGTGAATGTCTGCTCGTCAGCAGGTAGACTGCGTGCATGTAGACAAGGGTGGCCAGTGCCAGAAGCCCCCCTCTTCACCATGGCAAAACACATGGCCATGTCACAACCTGTTCACGAGCACAAGGACAGCTACCTGGATCATATAAGTGTGTGGATCCACTCCATGTGCACATGTACAGTGCATGGCTCGCCACACCTGCCCACTCCACTGCTGACTGCAGTCACACTTGACGCAGCAAGTAAGACTGTGCCACACATAGTTAAAGGGGCCAAAGTGGTGCCCAAGGGACACACCCATGCACAAGTGCACTGTGAGTGGAATGCAAGACCAATCCTAATTCCAAGAGGAAATGTGCCAACTTTGAAAATGATGAAACATGGATGTTGCATGGACAAAAATTAACATTGTCTCTCTCACACACAGGTCAACGTTGTGGTGCACCCCCCAACACTGGGGGGGAACACTCACAGGACCTGGATCTGCAGGAGCCCGATCCCACCGGCAGTGACCACTCTCACCACTCTGCGGACGACCCCGACCAACCTGGCCCCTCTGGTGTCCAACCACCTGCAGCACCTGCGTCAGGTACAACTGTGCCAACCACCACCCCCACTCCTGCCACATCCCAGGAGACACCCAGGATCCCTGCCCCAACACCACAATGCAGCCAGGCTCGCCAGGAGGGACACGGTGTCCCGGGCACCCAGGAGGAGGCAGGCGACAACGCCAATGCCACCCCTCAGGGGTCCCGGAGACCCCATGTGCCCACAAGTGCAGGCCAGGTGCAAGTGGGCAGGGGTGGTGGGAGTGGAGGACGGCGGAGGCGCGAGCCTGACCAGTTGGCTGGGGATCCGGTATTTTCCCATGTCCGTAACATCCTGGACTCATACCGGCAGGACACCACGGGCATGGCCCAGGTTGTGTCCGTCCTCGAGGGGATCAAGGCCCAGCAGGCCCAGCAACATGCGGAGCTAATTGCCTGTCTACTGGTACACCAACGGAGGATGGAGGACAGACAGGCTGAGCAAGTGACGGCATTCCAGGGGATTCACGCTACACTCCGTCGGATGGCCGAAACCATGGCCGACCCTCCCTGTGCCAGAAGGCGGAGAACATCACCACCCACAGGGAGGGATCAGGAGTAGGAGGAGGAAACATCCGACGGAGCATCCCAGACGTCGTCACGGCCTGCTGGTGAGGTTCCCCGCAGGAGGCCGGGTCATCCACGGAAAGGACCGTGAGGGTGGCTGCTACATCACCATCTCCCAGGACACCTGGCCTGGCACCTGGCCCACTGGAGCAACAGCATCACAGCATCAAGAGACATTCTCTGCCACATGGCCCTGCTGGTCACTGGCTGACCAATGTTGACAAAGACTGTGGCATGGACTCTGAGGATTTCCAATGGCAAGGACCCCAACTCCCCTACTGAACTTTGGATTCAAACATCCCGGAAAGACCCTTACTTTGCCCCCCCCCCCACTAATAAATCACACTATGATGAGTAGATGCCTGCTGGTAGCATTATTAACTAACATGTGTCTTGTAAAGTCAAAACATGCCTGAGTCATCTTTTGTCTTCAACCATCCACACCCTGGGGCCTGAGTCTGGCACAGGACACATGGGTCACAGTGTATTAGGTAAGACAGACATGGAGCACCATACACACCCGTGATGGGCCCAACCAGCTGAGGGGGTTGCCGAACAACCGTGCTGACACACACATTGAGTACAGCAACTGTCATGCGCAGTGGTCAGGGATCCAGTCCAGTGTCCTGGGGGGCACCCAGGCATGTGTACACAGGTGGCAGAACCATGTCCTGCAAGCCGGAGTCCGGTGGATGCCGAGAATGGGGGCCTGGCCAACGTTGGATGCATGGGGATGGCACATGTCACAATACCAACACAGTCATGGACATCATGCCCAATACACAGTCTCAGCTCACACACACAGCTTGCATCTTGCAACTCGACACATTGACACATAGCCACAATCAGGGAATACCATGCCAGACATGCAGGATGCACCGTGGCAACACACCAGCATTGACTGAGAAGAGGCACCTTGGAGGCATAGGGACACCTTTAGTAGACATGTATTCGGGATTGCAGAGGCCACTCGAAGTACACATGAACACATCATGTGGAGTAACATGTGGGTCCAACACTGGCACCCCCCTTCTGCAGCACACATGCGTGTTTGCCATGGAAGTGGCACACAAGCATCGGCTAACAGCTAAATACCCACAGCTGCACACGGAGAGCTTGCCATACACCATAGATCCGCTGATGTCGAAGTCCCACACCATGTCCAGCCAATGCTAACCGTATGTGGCCGAGGGCAGTGTCACACACATTGATGCCATCATCACAATCCCCTATCCCATCACTGATGCCTGTCAACCAGGCAGACCATCTATTCAGGTGTACACAGCTGCATGTCGTGTCCCATGGGGATGCGACATGGCTGCAGAGGAACAACACATCGACAGGGGCAGTGTGCATACATCGTGAACAACTGCCACACCCAATACACCCCAGATGCATCCCTTACCCCATGGAGACTTCCAAACGTGTCCGTGCCTGTAACGCTGAGTCAGCCCACGATGTCATGTCCATGATGAATAGCAGTGCCACAACAATGCAACCAGCAGACGGCATGTGCAGGTACCTGGGGAAGAGAGACACACAAGAAGTCAGCCACAAAAATGCACAGCCACTTGCATGTGCATTTACTCAACACATGTATGGATGACAACATGCTAGGTCATTATAATGACTGGGGAAATACTACCACCACTGGCACCATCACTCCAGTGACACACCCACACACACCTCTGAGTCACGTGCCATACATGCAGGTGGAGACACACATCACAACGCATGCCACACGGGGACCAATGCGTGCACACTCAGACACTGGTACTCACCACTAAGCAAAGAAGTCGCGTATGAGCCGAGTCCGGATGTCCTCTTGCGGCTCCACATCCTCCACATCACTAGCCCCATTGCCAAGCCCTTCGTCCTCCACGGGTGGATGGTCCTCGTCATGTTGATTCAGGATGAGTGGCACAGCTCTTTCAACTGCCATGTTGTGCAGCATGCAGCAGACCATGAAGATCTTGCAGACCTTTGCCGGGGCATAAGGGAGTGCACCGCCGGTCTTGTGGAGGCACCGGAATCTGCTCTTCAGCATGCCAAACGTCCTCTCTATCACTCGCCTTGTCCGGCCATGGGCGGTGTTGTAGCGGAGCTGTGCCGGCGTGATGGGGTTGCGGAGAGGTGTGATCAGCCATGGCATGTTGGGATAGCCAGCGTCCCCTACATGGGAAGCACATGGTCATCGTTAGAAGTGGTGAAGCGGTCGTGCTGGTAGGCGATACAGAATAGAAGACAGACAGACTGTACCCACCTACAACACATGCCCGTTCGTTGCGCAGCTGCATCATCATATCAGGCATCCCGCTACGCCTCATGATGTAGGCATCGTGTGCTGATCCTGGAAAACGAGCACAGACATGTGAAATAACCATGTTGGAGAGACACACCACAAGGGCATTGATGGAGTGGTAGTGCTTCCGATTGCGGTACGCCACCTCCCGTGCATGTGGTGGTACCAAAGCTACATGTGTCCCATCTATGGACCCAATGACATGGGGCATCCCTCCCAGGGCATAGAATCCACGCTTGACCTCAGTCATCTGTTCAGGGGTTGGGAACTTGATGAAGTCATCCAGGTGAATCAACATGGCCTCCAAGAAATCATGCAGCACACCGCTGAACATGCTCTGGGACATGCCACCAACATGAGCTATGGTATTTTGAAAGGTACCCGTGGCAAGAAAATGTAGGGCAGCCATTACCTTCAGCTGGGGTGTCAGTGCCGTAGGATACCTGTGCAGCGGTTGCAGGTGTGGTGCCAGTCTCGCCGTCAACTCCAGAATCAACGGTTCAGTGAAGCGGTAGAGCCGGATGCTGTCATTCTCCTGCATGGCAGCCAAGTCTGGAATTATTCGGGCAAGAGGCGGCGCTCTGCAGTAATTTGGAAGTGACAAGGAAGAGTGAGTGCACCACGACAACAACTCATGTCTACTGAGCACATGTTAATCTGGCAATACACACATGCTACATAGGGAGTCAGGTATGTGCTACATGGCCAGCACACGTATGGATGCAAGGTGGCACTCCTTCCAAGACCCAGCTACACACGGAGATTGAGAACCTCCCCATGCCACGCCATGGGAATAGCTGTGTCCCAGTGCAAGTGAACAGCCAGACGCAAGACAGGAGTGACATACACCCACACATCAGCAGAAGCAGGATGCCGATTGCAGAGACTGGTAGCGGAACACTGGAGCCACAGGTCAGATGACATTACACTAGGACAGCCCACACACCTTGCCATGAAGGTGCACATGTCATGACTCACCACACATTCCTTGTGAGGATGCAGACATGGCCTTGTCACGCTACTCCGTGTCACATGCATACATGTGCACCTCACATCCGATACCACATGTGGCATGGTGTGCTGAACAGTGTGCAATGACAATCTACACACAGACACATGTTGGTTGCTGCTACGGCTGCAGCTTATGAGGGTGCTACAACATCAACCTGATGTAAATCCCCCACACATAAATGACATAGTCACATTGTGCACTGTGGGTAGTGACAAGTCAGGTGTCATAACCCCTGTACCGGGCATCATGGGACACTTCCGTGTGTTGGTGTCCGTGCCATGCCAGTGACGCTTACCCCAAGTGTGCAGTACGACATGCACACATGTCAAAGGAGTCAAGGGCATGGCTGGCACACATTGCACCATCACACAGTACACCTATACACATCTCATCATACATCTGGTGCCTTCTCCACTCAGGAGTCATGTTCCACATCACAGCCTGTCACACCTGTGCCCCACACATGTAGTAATGCACAGACGATGCCTTGATGTCCATTCCTGGACAAGTATGTCCATCCATGGACAAGTATGTCCATCCATGGACAAGTATGTCCGCCCTATTCCTACCTGTGTGTCGCCTATCCCCACTGTGATGTGTAAAAACCGCCGTACTGCTGCTAAGAGGGCCTGTGTACGTTCCCAAATCACTGTGGGAGTGCTGCCGTATGTGTACCCATCGTGATGGCGAGCGTACAGGCATTTGTACGGTCCGTACCACTACGAGTACGCATACGTGTGCAGACCCATAGTGATAGTGAGCGTAGATGCGTGTGTACGGTCCGTACCACTACGAGTACGCAAACGCGTGCAGACCCATAGTGATAGTGAGCGTAGATGCGTGTGTACGGTCCGTACCACTACGAGTACGCATACGCGTGCAGACCCATAGTGATAGTGAGCGTAGATGCGTGTGTACGGTCCGTACCACTACGAGTACGCATACGCGTGCAGACCCATAGTGATAGTGAGCGTAGATGCGTGTGTACGGTCCGTACCACTACGAGTACGCATACGCGTGCAGACCCATAGTGATAGTGAGCGTAGATGCGTGTGTACGGTCCGTACCACTACGAGTACGCATACGCGTGCAGACCCATAGTGATAGTGAGCGTAGATGCGTGTGTACGGCCCTATCACAATGTGTGTCCTCGCGTATGCGTACTCGTAGTGGTGCGGGCCGTACACACGCATCTACGCTCACTATCACTATGGGTCTGCACGCGTATGCGTACTCGTAGTGGTACGGGCCGTACAGACGCATCTACGCTCACTATCACTATGGGTCTGCACGCGTATGCGTACTCGTAGTGGTACGGGCCGTACACACGCATCTACGCTCACTATCACTATGGGTCTGCACGCGTATGCGTACTCGTAGTGATAGTGAGCGTACATGCGTGTGTACGGGCCGTACCACTACGAATACGCATACGCGAGGACACCCATACTGATAGTGAAGGTAGGCATGCGTGTACGGGCCGTTGCAACGCATTTGGGGTGCCCTAGGGCCCCGAAACGCACCGTACCTGTGTGTGATGCTCCAAATTACATAGGGGACAAGTATTAAGGCCTACATGCATGCTGGTTGTCATGGAGACCAAGTTCAAATTTCGAAATTGTTCTGGAAGGTGCACAGCAGAAGTCAGTTGGAATTCTTCTACATTGTTGCAATGTGTTTGTGGGTCTGACATCATGCAGGAGAATGAAACCGATAGAGAACCCACAGACTGCTAGGTTTGAAGGGATTGGTGGAAACATAGGATGCAAATGTGAGTGACCAATCACTCTGTACTCCTGTGCATGAGACAGGGCAGAAAGGCAGATATAAGGCAGCCAGGTCCCATGAGGGAGTACTTGCCTGCACATCTTTGCATTCGTCGACCCAGCTGCTGCTACTGATTCCCTGGAACCATGTCAAGGGCTGTGGAGAGGACACAGCCATTCACCCTGGAGGAGAACATGGCTCTGCTGGATGTGATCCTCCCACAGTACTCCATGCTGTATGGGCGACCAGGGTATCAGGTGAGTGCATAGGCCACTGGCACAGACTGTCCCTATGTTGTGACTGTGACTTCTGGCATTGTGTCCTGGTGTGACACACATGCCATGTACTGTAGGGGGGGTCCCAGGGGGGGGATGCCTGATGTCTCCCAGCAGTGCCCTGAGACAGGAGGGGTGTGTGCCTATCACTCCCAGCAGTGCCCTGAGCCAGGAGGGGTGGGTGTGGAGTCCTCCCAGCAGTGCCCTGAGACAGGAGGGGTGTGTGCCTATCACTCCCAGCAGTGCCCTTAGACAGGAGGGGTGGGTGTGATGCACAGTGTGAGCCTTGATCACTGATTGTGACATTGCCATCATTCCACCTGTGTACCCACTATGGCACGTACAGCTTTTTCCCTCACCAGGGGATGATGTCCCTATGACAAAGGTGCAATGCGTTGGCTGCATGACATGCCTTGTTGTAACCAGCTAATTTGTTCTCATATGTCTCTCTGTGACATGTGGCTGGTGTATTGATGTGGTGTCACTTGTTCTTCCTCACAGGTAGGCGCCACTGCCAAGGAGCAGATCTGGCTGACCGCCGTCAGTGCCGTGAGTGGTGTGGATGGTCGGAGGCGGAGCCTGCCCCAGGTGAGGAAACGCTGGCAGGCTATCCGGTGCTGGACGCGGAGGATTGCACGGCTCCTGCTGGGGGACTCACCTGAGAGCCACAAGAACCGCGGCCGCCGCCGTCTGAGCCACCTCCACAGGCGTGTGCTGCCGGTGGTCTTTCTAGACCTGGAGAGGCGCTTACAGGCGATGCAGCAGCCGGAAGGGGGTAGGTACATGTGCGTTTGTTGTGTGTCACCGGCATTTGTAAGGGCACGGTAGCATTAATTCACTGGCAGGGTTTAAAGGTGCTGTGCAGATCCTGTTTGCCCCAGTATAGCGCTGCGCCCCTGCCACCCTTCCCCTCATTGCAATGTGTTCCCTGGTCTGTGTGTGGTCACTCCTTCACAAGGTAATGTAGGCTGGTGCTTTGTCCACGAGAACAATGCCTGTAGCATCATGTGTGGGGGTGGTGTGTAACAGCTTTTTGGACCTTGGCTGTGCCCTGTCAAGTTCACTGCATGTGGGTTCCATGTCAGTTGGCACTGATGCTGACTCCAGACATGGGAGTTGGTCTCTCATGTGTCATGCCTTACAGCGCGCATGTCCTATGTAGTGGCCTGTGACATGATGTGCATGAGTGTGCTGTCAGGAAACTGCAAGCTTGTGGACTTTGGGGAAATTGTCTGATTTGTGCTTCCGACATTAACACTCTTTGCAATCATGTATGCCTTCCTTATATGTCAGAAACTGTGTAAGGTAATTGTTTGGCATATTCATTATAGTCATTATGAACAATGTTTGTTTGTTTTCTTTTTCCCAGAAAGGACTGAGGTTTTCCTTTCACTTTTTATTTATTTTCTCTACAACACATGTTCATTTGTTCACTTTGCACGTTTAGAAAACGTTCCTTTTCACGTGTTTGCCAAGCACGCGCTGAAACGCCCCCTGATTGCTTGGAAACACGTGCGTTGCAGGGAACACCTGGTAACGTCTATAAATAGCCAGCGCGCTATTAATCTTGGCTTGACTTCGTCTTGAGATATCGAGTAGCCAGGAAGACGTCCGTGAGCTGAACATCGTCGAGACTGGATTCCCAAGTGATTGAAGCCTGAAACCGAGATTGTGAAGAAGAGAGAGCTTCAGTTAAGTCCTGGGTTTTGATT
This sequence comes from Triturus cristatus, assembly GCF_964204655.1. Taxonomy (NCBI): domain Eukaryota; kingdom Metazoa; phylum Chordata; class Amphibia; order Caudata; family Salamandridae; genus Triturus; species Triturus cristatus. The sequence goes on along the minus strand of NC_140587.1, from coordinate 118,908,997 downwards.
ATTTCATTTTGCATTGCTCCCGTGCCTCGCGCTAAAACTATTTCCAAACCAGCAGTGAACCGAGTGACATGACAAGGGCGCGCTTGTAATTTAAGAGCCTGGAAAGACTTGTGAATGCATTATTTCATCTGGCATTGCTCCCGTGCTATTTCTCAACCAGCAGGAAATCGAGTGACATGAAAGGGCGCGCTCGTTATTTAAGAGCCTGGAAAGACTTGTGAATACACTCCTGTGTTCTTTGGCCTTTGAACTAGACAGAAAGAGACAATAGCAAAACGGACACATTAGAAAGTGTGACATTGAATAAGAGCGCATTTGGAGTGAAAAGCTAGATGGTATTTAAAAGGACCAATTCCTATTATGTTGTATTTGAGGAATATTTCATGCACTGTTTTGTTGAGTTACAAGTATATCACTCTGTGGTCTTAGTGTAACCACTAGCCAAAATATAATAAGTAGTACTTAGATTGTTTTCCAAAGGGGTTATCTTTTTCAGGAAAGAAGTAAGCAAGATTCAAAAGGATACTGAAAGGGACTAAGTGAGAAGTGTTTGTCAACGGTCCTAACTTGCAGAAAGAGGTGCATCTTTGAAGGCTATTGTACAATTAATACGAGGTGAATTTATATTTACATACAAAGAGAGTGTTTATTAGATCTTGTCGCTTGAAAGAAGTTATGAATGTGTTATTGTATTTTCTTTAGTCTTGAAAGAATACAAGCAAGCTTCTCTAACAAGAACCCGGCTGGTCCAGAAGAGAAGTAGCAGTGTCTCTTTCTTTGTGTGTTGTTCGTTGTCCCAATCCCCTTTCCTTTTGGAGTATCTGCCAACGTCATTGTTAGTATCAGTGAGGTTGAGAGATAGTCCAGGAGGGTTTGGGAATAACCGTCTCATCGCCCCTGTCAACTACCTGGATTTCAGGTGAGTGGTTGGACAATTACGACAGAAAGTCAAGCCATAACATTTATAGTTGACCTGGGCGATGGATTCCCCGGTAGAGAAAGACATCCCATCCATGCAGGAGTTGTCGCAAGTGCTACGAACTCTAAGGCAGGAAGTAGCTGATTTAAGACAGGAAAATTCCCAGTTACCTAATGATTTACAGCGTTATAAACCTCGAGATAACCCTTGGGATTCTACTGTGCGACCCAAAGTTGTGCTACAGCCATCTCGTTTCACTTTTCAGGCTACTAATTCGGATGCTCCTTCAGTGCCACCTATAAATGTTTCAGTTACCACTCCAACTGCTGTTCCTTTAGCTCCCCCGGAGCGGTTCCTTGGGGATCATGCAAAGTTTGATATTTTTCTTAATCAGTGTCAGTTGCATTTTTTATGTCGCCCAGCGGCTTTCCCTAACGATGAGGCTAAGGTGGCTTTTGTATTATCATATTTGGGTGGTGTCGCAGCTAATTGGTCTATTCCTTTTGTAGATAGGGATGACCCTATTTTACATGATTTTTCTCGTTTTAGATCTGAATTGCGTAAACTGTTTGCTAGACACCAGTTCATACAGGCCAGTGATAATGAACTCCTAAGTTTACGACAAGGTTCTAAGGATTTACTGACTTATATGACGTCCTTCAATCGTTTAATTGCTGAAACTGAATGGCCACAAGAGAAAAGAACATCGTTGTTCTATCGTGGGCTGCGGGATGAGCTCAAAGATGTTCTGGCTCAAATAGTTGATCTCCCTACAGATTGTTCAGATTTTATGGACCTAGTGGTCCGATTAGACCATCGGTTAGGGGAACGTAAAGGGGAGAAATCGCGACCTGATGCACCAAGGGTTTTAGTGTTTAAACAGGAAAGAAAGGAACCGACTCATACCAATTCGGATAGCATAGAGCCCATGCAAATAGGTGGAGTTCGGGGGCCACTGTCAAAAGAGGAAAAGGATCGTAGGCGTAGACTGAAACTCTGTTTGTACTGTGGGAAATCGGGGCATTTTGCCCGAGAATGCTCTTCTAAACCACCCATGCCCAGGAAAGTAGTTGGTAGCAGTGATTCTCCCTTGGTTACTGATGATCCTTCGGGAAACGTACTGGCCCGATAAGGAAGGAGACCCCCCTATCGAGCATCTTGGATTCCCGGGTCTCTCATCAACATTTAGCTAATACTATGACGACTGTCTCTCGACATTTAACACTCATTGTCACCTTACTTTTGTCTAAACAAGTTAGGAAGGTTATCCCGATTCTGTTAGATTCAGGAGCTACCGGAAATTTTTTAGACATCGGTTTAGCTAGAACCTTGGATATAGCAACATCCAAAAAATTGATTCCAGAACCCGTTCGAGCAGTTGATGGATCTGAACTAACCTCAGGTTTGATCCAATTTCAGACTCAACCATTAACCATGGTTTGTGCTGATGGGCATTCTGAAGAGATTCAATTTGATTTGATTGACACACCTGTTTTTGGGGCTATCTTAGGAATACCTTGGCTTCAGACACACAATCCCAAGATTGATTGGGTAAAACGGACAGTAACCTTGGATTCCTCTTTTTGTGCTCACTCTTGTTATGCAGACAAGAGGATGCCCATCGCTCCCTTACATTGTGCCTCTGTTAGCATTCCGTGTGAAGAACAAGAGACTCCGGTACCTCATCATTACAAAGATTTTTCTGATGTCTTTTCTGAGGTACAAGCCACTCAACTTCCACCTCATCGGTCTTTTGATTGCCGAATAGATCTCATTCCAGGTGCTAACTTACCTTGTAGCAGAGTCTATGCTCTGTCAGACCCAGAAACACGATACTTACGGGAATATCTAGATGATCTACTCTTGAAGGGGTTTATACGTCACTCTACCTCTCCAGTAAGTTCTCCTTTATTCTTCGTACCGAAGAAGAACAAAGAACTCCGCGCTTGCATAGACTATCGCGCATTAAACAAGGTCACAGTAAAAAACCGTTATCCTCTACCACTCATTCCTGTCCTCTTGGATCAAATTAGGAATTCCACTATCTTTACCAAGCTTGATCTTAGGGGTGCTTATCATCTTATTCGTGTAAAGGAAGGTGACGAGTGGAAGACGGCTTTCCGAACTAAGTTCGGATTGTTCGAATATACTGTGATGCCCTTTGGGCTATGTAATGCGCCTGCGGCGTTTCAATATTTCATTAATGAAGTATTACAGGATTTCTTGGATGTCTGTGTCATTTGTTATATAGATGACATTCTGATTTATTCCACGTCTACTGAGGAACATGTACTCCACGTAAGGGCAGTGTTGCAACGTTTACGAGAACATCAGTTGTTCATTAAACTAGAGAAATGTATGTTTCATGTTTCCACTGTTGAGTTCCTTGGCTATGTACTCTCTCCTCAGGGTATTGGCATGGACCATTCTAAAGTTCAGGCTATTTTGCGTTGGGAATCCCCTAAGTCAGTGAAAGATATTCAACGGTTTTTGGGATTTGCTAACTTTTACCGACGCTTCATTCCACGTTTTTCTTCCTTGGTGACCCCAATCACACAGTTGTTAAAAAAAGGGGTCCGCTTCAGTTGGTCTGATGTGGCTGAGAAAGCCTTTCAAAGTCTAAAGAAGGCCTTTACCGAAGCACCCGTTTTGCAGCATCCTGATCCCACGCAACCTTATTTTGTGGAAGCAGATGCTTCGCAAGTAGCGGTGGGGGCCATTTTGTCACAACGAAACCCTGCTACTGGTCATCTCCATCCTGTTGCCTATTTTTCTAAAAAGCTGTTACCAGCCGAACAAAACTATACGGTGGCAGAACGAGAATTACTGGCCATTAAGTTGGCCTTTGAAGAATGGCGTCATCATTTGTTGGGAGCACGTCATACTATCACTATTTACTCAGATCACCGTAACTTACAATTCTATCAGAATGTCAAAGCTTTAACACCTAGACAGCTGCGCTGGCTTCTGTTTTTCAATGAGTATGATTTTGTCATCACCTATAAGCCCGGAAAAGAGCAACAGAAATCTGATACTTTGTCACGCCTTAGTTTCCAAGGTACTGAGGTAGATCAGGAAGAGAGTAAATCGATTATTCCTGACGATAAAATTGTTGCTCTTTGTGGTCCACAGGAGTTTTGGTTACAGATTGACAAAGCGCAAAAGGAAAACAAGATCTTACCCGATCTAAAAAAAAAAAGGGGTTTATGGTATCATGACGATCAGGTTTATGTTCCAACAAAAGAACTCCAACAAACGATTTTATCTTGGACTCATGATTCTGTGTTTTCTGGTCATCCTGGGTGTAAGAAAAATGTTGAGCTTATTGAGCGACAATTTTGGTGGCCAACTCTCGTAGTTGATGTTAAGCAATATGTTCAAACATGTCCAGTTTGTATTCAATCAAAAAGTCCTCATATGGCTCCAGCAGGATATCTTCACCCTATACCTATCCCCTCAGCCCCGTGGCACTTGATAAGTATGGATTTTGTCACAGATCTTCCTGCTTCTAATGGTTGTCATGTAATTTGGGTAGTGATAGACTATTTGACCAAAATGGCTCATTTGGTTCCTCTTAAAAAGTTGCCTACTGCCAAGGAACTCACCGATTTATTCATCCAACATATTGTAAAATTGCATGGTTTGCCATCTGCCATTATTTCGGACCGAGGTCCTCAATTTGTTTCTAGGTTCTGGCGAACCTTTTGTTCAGTCATGAAAATTGATGTCCGTCTGTCTTCTGCTTACCACCCTCAGACAGATGGACAAACTGAAAGATTAAATCAAACTATGGAGCAATTATTGCGTTGTTTTTCCTCCAGTTGGTCCTCAGATTGGGATAAGGCTTTACCCTTGGTAGAATTTGTGTATAACAATTCTGTTCACTCAGCAACAGGGGTTTCCCCATTCTATTGTTTATTAGGATATCACCCACGCATGTTACCTGTTCCACAACTGGATCTTGACATTCCTGTTCCTGCTGTTCCTGTTCATCATGCGAATTTACATGATATACAGAAAAAAGTCATTGATCATATATCTCACTATCAACAGCAGGTAAAGACGCAAGCAGATAAACATAGAAGGGAAACTCCACAATATTCCGAGGGAGATTTAGTTTGGTTGTCATCTAAGAATCTTAGGTTAAGTGCTTCCCGAAAACTTCAACCACGGTTCTTAGGACCATTCCCAATAAAGAAAATCATTAATCCAGTCACTATGGAATTATGTTTACCCACTGACTATCAAATCCATCCAGTATTCCATGTTTCCCTTTTGCAACCTTATGTAACTCAAACTAGACCTGGTCCACCTCCTCCTCCTGTTAAGGTAAATGGGCAATGGGAGTACGAGATCGAAAAAGTCTTGGATGCAAAAAGAACCAATGGTATTTTGTATTATCTGTTAAGTTGGAAGGGTTATGGCTCTGACGAAAATTCATGGGAGCCGGCTTCTTCCATACATGCTCCCCGTTTGCTTAAGTTATTTCATCTGCAACATCCCACGAAGCCTCGTCCTATATCGAGGGTTTTGAGGGGGAGGACTGTCAGGAAACTGCAAGCTTGTGGACTTTGGGGAAATTGTCTGATTTGTGCTTCCGACATTAACACTCTTTGCAATCATGTATGCCTTCCTTATATGTCAGAAACTGTGTAAGGTAATTGTTTGGCATATTCATTATAGTCATTATGAACAATGTTTGTTTGTTTTCTTTTTCCCAGAAAGGACTGAGGTTTTCCTTTCACTTTTTATTTATTTTCTCTACAACACATGTTCATTTGTTCACTTTGCACGTTTAGAAAACGTTCCTTTTCACGTGTTTGCCAAGCACGCGCTGAAACGCCCCCTGATTGCTTGGAAACACGTGCGTTGCAGGGAACACCTGGTAACGTCTATAAATAGCCAGCGCGCTATTAATCTTGGCTTGACTTCGTCTTGAGATATCGAGTAGCCAGGAAGACGTCCGTGAGCTGAACATCGTCGAGACTGGATTCCCAAGTGATTGAAGCCTGAAACCGAGATTGTGAAGAAGAGAGAGCTTCAGTTAAGTCCTGGGTTTTGATTATTTCATTTTGCATTGCTCCCGTGCCTCGCGCTAAAACTATTTCCAAACCAGCAGTGAACCGAGTGACATGACAAGGGCGCGCTTGTAATTTAAGAGCCTGGAAAGACTTGTGAATGCATTATTTCATCTGGCATTGCTCCCGTGCTATTTCTCAACCAGCAGGAAATCGAGTGACATGAAAGGGCGCGCTCGTTATTTAAGAGCCTGGAAAGACTTGTGAATACACTCCTGTGTTCTTTGGCCTTTGAACTAGACAGAAAGAGACGATAGCAAAACGGACACATTAGAAAGTGTGACATTGAATAAGAGCGCATTTGGAGTGAAAAGCTAGATGGTATTTAAAAGGACCAATTCCTATTATGTTGTATTTGAGGAATATTTCATGCACTGTTTTGTTGAGTTACAAGTATATCACTCTGTGGTCTTAGTGTAACCACTAGCCAAAATATAATAAGTAGTACTTAGATTGTTTTCCAAAGGGGTTATCTTTTTCAGGAAAGAAGTAAGCAAGATTCAAAAGGATACTGAAAGGGACTAAGTGAGAAGTGTTTGTCAACGGTCCTAACTTGCAGAAAGAGGTGCATCTTTGAAGGCTATTGTACAATTAATACGAGGTGAATTTATATTTACATACAAAGAGAGTGTTTATTAGATCTTGTCGCTTGAAAGAAGTTATGAATGTGTTATTGTATTTTCTTTAGTCTTGAAAGAATACAAGCAAGCTTCTCTAACAAGAACCCGGCTGGTCCAGAAGAGAAGTAGCAGTGTCTCTTTCTTTGTGTGTTGTTCGTTGTCCCAATCCCCTTTCCTTTTGGAGTATCTGCCAACGTCATTGTTAGTATCAGTGAGGTTGAGAGATAGTCCAGGAGGGTTTGGGAATAACCGTCTCATCGCCCCTGTCAACTACCTGGATTTCAGGTGAGTGGTTGGACAATTACGACATGTGCGATACGCATAGTGCAGGGATGGTGGCGTGTGTTGCAGTCATTACCATTCAGTAGCATGTAGTTGCGTGCCCACTACTGTCCCCTGGAGCACCTTTTCCTCAGTGGTGTGTGTCATCATAAACGTGGACACTCTCAGTGTCTACAGCGTAGGTTGTGCTCTGTGCCATTGTCCCCTGTCACCATGTATACAGACGTGCTATTTTGTACAGGTGTCCACTGTGCAGCCTGACCTGATTGTCCTTCTTCATACTCACAGTTGCCAGTGCCTGTGTGTCTTGTTATACTCATCTGAGGATGGGCACTGGTACCTCATTATTTGTACAGGTGCACCTTGGCTGTTTGGCGTCCAATCTTGCATTTTGCCTGCCCCTGTGTTTATCACCCAGACTATGAGATGTTGGTGCCACCTGTGTCTCAACAATTTGCCTCGTGTAGGGGTTGGTTGGGGCGGGCAATGCCTATATGTAAAATCCTGATTTCTACTTGCTGGGTCTGGGCAGTGTGTGATGTTTGTCTGGACACACATGCAAGGTGCAGTGACCGAGTCATGTTGGGCATGTTTCCAGCATTACCTATGCAGCATGTGTCTCAAGTTCGTGGATATGGTCCCTGGTCATCGGTATTTTCACCGACGCTGTGTGGTGCAGATGCAGTGCTGGATTGTCCCCAGGGCCTGGGTGCTATGTCAGACTACGTTTCCTGTCTTGAGCTATTGTCTCATGCTCTCCATGGTGTTTCAGTGGCATGGTGGCTCAACCAACTGTGTGTTTCATGCCCTACATCGGTACCTTGTTTCGTAGATGTTAGGGATCTTCCTTTTCAGGCTATGCAATGTTACCTATGTAGATTGGACTCATGTGACTGATGTGTACAGCTGTCTGATTAATTTCTGTCTCTCCACCCTGCCCACAGCATCGTCGGGGACACAGAGGGAGACATGGACACAGGCAAGGCGGAGGGACCGAGCACCAGTGCCAGCCGTGACATCGGGGCTGGCACATCGAGTGGGACAGAGGTGGAGGATAGTGCGGCCGAGGACCTGTCGACTGGCACGTCAGAATACGAAGCTGACAGGTCCGAGGAGGATGTCTCCGAGTGGGCGGTGGCTGCACCAGCAGCTGACAGCGGAACAACACCTCGCACCGCCCCCTCAGTTCCCATCAGCCGCCTCCCACTTGCTCGTGTCCCTTCCCAGCGTGCCCGGTCACAGCATGTCTCCTTCCTGCCAGGCACCGCACTCCCTGCCCCTGTCTCCACTGCTGCCGCCAATGCAGAGTCTGTGGACATCCAGCGGCAACTGCAGGTTGGTCAGGCTGCGATCCTTAATGTCCTCCATGCCCACGGCAAAACCCTCACCAACATCGAGGAATTCTTGGAGGGCATTCATTCATCGCAGGCTGACCAACGCAACTTGCTGAGGTCCATAGACTCCACACTGACTGCAGCAGTGGGTCTCCTGCAGCGCGACCTCCCCCCACCTACCCCTGCCCCATCCACACTTCCCACTCCCATGCCTGTCCCACGTACACCCAGACGTCGGCATGCACCCACATCAACAGACACAGGCACCACACCAGCAGGGAAGGTCCACCGCACTCCTCCTGACACGCACACACAGGGTGAGGTAGGCACACCCACTGGGTCGGGGGGCAAACGTGTGACTCGCAGCCATAGTGGGAGTCCGCATTCCACCAAGTCCACTCCCTCCAAATCCCCTCCCCTCAGCTCTCCTGGCCACATCTCCCCCAAGGACTCCTTCATGGCCGCTCTGTCCCTGAGCCCCACAGTTACACCACCATGCAAGCGGTCAAGGAAGTCCTCGGTCAGGGTGGTTGAGTCTCCCCCCCTGTCTCCACCCTCCCCCGGTGGCGCTGCGACCCATCCCTCTGACCCCCCCCTCCTTGGGGCCTGAGGTCCCTTCGGGTGCAGGGGACTCCCTGGAGGACCTTGCAAAGGTGTGTAGTGCCATCCTGGCCTCCGCCTTTGGCACTGACCCACCCCCTGTGGTGGAGTCCTCCATCCCTGCACCCACAACGCCGCCCCTTTGCCCTGATGTCCCTGCGGTGCCTGGTGCTTCCCCCCCCCCCTGATGCCCTCACCAGTGTGGAAGACAATGCCATTTGACTGTGCAGGCAAGGTAGGGGACACGCATCCCACTGTGTCCCCCATCCAGCTGGGAATCATTGACTGCCCTATGGGCTTTGTGAATATTGAACTGCCTGCGATCCACGGACATTGTGCTCATGCTGAATAAAGCTTAATTTTGTTTTCATTATCACACTACTGCTATGCTGGTATTGGTGTTGGTGGGGCTGCTACATGGTTTTGGGTGGTGTTTCAGGGTTTGGGTGTGTGGGATATGTAGTAGTGTGCTGCTCATTGGGGGGACCCTGGGATCTGTGTGCCATCACAAGGTGTTGGCTAACTTTCTTTGTTCATATAAGCAGTTACTGCATGGTGCACTTGTCCCAGGGTGTATTCCTTCCTCTGTGTATCCAGCTTTCTTCCCTGCAGGGTGTTCCCAATGTTTAGCGCAGAGCTGTGTCTACATGAGCTGTGTGTGTGACGGAGCCCTTCTACTTTGGCCATGCATGCAGGGCCATGTCTCCACCTGCAACAATCGTGGCATCCTTGGTGATCACTGTACTTCTGTGTGGAGTCTGTTGACATGAGTTCATGGGGACATGTTCCCTTGTAGGCAGTATGCATGTGGATAATTCTGGCCTCACACACATGTGTTACACCCCTCCTGTCTCAGGGCACTGCTGGGAGGACTCCACACCCACCCCTCCTGGCTCAGGGCACTGCTGGGAGTGATAGGCACCCACCCCTCCTGTCTCAGGGCACTGCTGGGAGTGATAGGCACACACCTCTCCTGTCTCAGGGCACTGCTGGGAGGACTCCACACCCACCCCTCCTGTCTCAGGGCACTGCTGGGAGGACTCCACACCCACCCCTCCTGGCTCAGGGCACTGCTGGGAGTGATAGGCACCCACCCCTCCTGTCTCAGGGCACTGCTGGGAGGACTCCACACCCACCCCTCCTGGCTCAGGGCACTGCTGGGAGTGATAGGCACCCACCCCTCCTGTCTCAGGGCACTGCTGGGAGTGATAGGCACACACCCCTCCTGTCTCAGGGCACTGCTGGGAGGACTCCACACCCACCCCTCCTGTCTCAGGGCACTGCTGTGAGGACTCCACACCCACCCCTCCTGTCTCAGGGCACTGCTGGGAGTGATAGGCACACACCCCTCCTGTCTCAGGGCACTGCTGGGAGGACTCCACACCCACCCCTCCTGTCTCAGGGCACTGCTGGGAGGACTCCACACCCACCCCTCCTGTCTCAGGGCACTGCTGGGAGGACTCCACACCCACCCCTCCTGTCTCAGGGCACTGCTGGGAGTGATAGGCACACACCCCTCCTGTCTCAGGGCACTGCTGGGAGGACTCCACACCCACCCCTCCTGGCTCAGGGCACTGCTGGGAGTGATAGGCACCCGCCCCTCCTGTCTTAGGGCACTGCTGGGAGGACTCCACACCCACCCCTCCTGGCTCAGGGCACTGCTGGGAGTGATAGGCACCCACCCCTCCTGTCTCAGGGCACTGCTGGGAGGACTCCACACCCACCCCTCCTGGCTCAGGGCACTGCTGGGAGTGATAGGCACCCACCCCTCCTGTCTCAGGGCACTGCTGGGAGTGATAGGCACACACCCCTCCTGTCTCAGGGCACTGCTGGGAGGACTCCACACCCACCCCTCCTGTCTCAGGGCACTGCTGGGAGGACTCCACACCCACCCCTCCTGGCTCAGGGCACTGCTGGGAGTGATAGACACACACCCCTCCTGTCTCAGGGCACTGCTGGGAGTGATAGGCACACACCCCTCCTGTCTCAGGGCACTGCTGGGAGGACTCTGCACACACACCTCCTATTTCAGGATATGTACGCTTGGGACATACACGGTGGGGGTACGCTCCATGCATTGGAGGTGAGGGTTCGAGTCGTACTTACACTGTTGGGGTGTGGGGTACGCTCCTTGCATACGCGGGTGAGGGTACGGGTCGTACTTACACTGTTGGGGTGTGGGGTATGCTCCTTGCATACGCGGGTGAGGGTACGGATCGTACTTACACTGTTGGCATGGGGGGTACGCTCCATGCATACGCGGGTGGGGGTTCGAGTCGTACTTACACTGTTGGGGTGTGGGGTACGCTCCTTGCATACGCGGGTGAGGGTACGGGTCGTACTTACACTGTTGGGGTGGGGGGTACGCTCCTTGCATACGCGGGTGGGGGTACGGGTCGTACTTACACTGTTGGGGTGTGGGGTACGCTCCTTGCATACGCGGGTGAGGGTACGGGTCGTACTTACACTGTAGGGGTGTGGGGTACGCTCCTTTCATACGCGGGTGAGGGTACGGGTCGTACTTACACTGTTGGCATGGGGGGTACGCTCCATGCATACGCGGGTGGGGGTTTGAGTCGTACTTACACTGTTGGGGTGTGGGGTACGCTCCTTGCATACGCGGGTGAGGGTACGGGTCGTACTTACACTGTAGGGGTGTGGGGTACGCTCCTTGCATACGCGGGTGAGGGTACGGATCGTACTTACACTGTTGGCATGGGGGGTACGCTCCATGCATACGCGGGTGGGGGTTCGAGTCGTACTTACACTGTTGGGGTGTGGGGTACGCTCCTTGCATACGCGGGTGAGGGTACGGGTCGTACTTACACTGTTGGGGTGGGGGGTACGCTCCTTGCATATGGGGTGGGGGTAGGGTCCGTACATATCCGTCCCCACGCTATGTGATGCTTGTGCGGCCCGTACCCAGGCCTTTGCCATGTGGGTACGATCCGTCCCGCCATTGTTGGGGTGACGTGTGTGTGGGCGTGGTACGACTCGTACCCACGCTCTTCAGGCGTGGGTACGGGACGTACCTGTCTGGTTGTGTTGCCGGTTCGCGTGGTGACGGACTTCCGTTGTGGCGGTCGCTGGCTTATCAGGACACGCCCCCACCCCCTCGTGGTGACCAGGGCATGGGAGTCAGGTATGTCCAGGCCATGTGTGGTGTGTGACTTATGTGGTTGTTTTGTGGCCTGCCCTGGTCCTGCAACCCCCACCCCACCCCACTTTCCCCCCTCCCTTAGTTATTCTGACCTTCTGCGGCGTCTGCGTCGTAACCTGTAGAGGAGGTGGACTGCTATGAGGGCAGGGATGACTCGTAGGTTCAGGTCCATGTCTGTCCGTCGCGTACTGGTACTCCTTGATCGCGTCGTCCTGTCGCGTACGGGTCCTCCTTGATCGCGTCGTCCTGTCGCGTACGGGTCCTCCTTGGTCGTGTCGTCCTGTGTGTCCGTCGCGTACTGGTCCTCCTTGTTCGCGTCGTCCTGTCTGTCCGTCGCGTACTGGTGGTCCTTGTTCGCGTCGTCCTGATTTCCCGGCAGTTTTTGGGTGCCGGAAAATATTCACCGTGCGGGATGACGTCGGTGCGAATCGTAATTCCTGGGTCGTGAATGGCTGGCTGCGAGCGTCCCGACGTCAGGTCGGCGCTTTCCCGGATGGCATTGGTAGGGTTTTTTTGTTCGGTCGGGCTTTTTTACGAATCGTACGGTGATGGTGTACCCGTGCGAATCGTAATTCCTTGTTTGTAAAAATTGACGACCGGGTACGCGTCGGACGGAGATTATGCTCCGTCCGACGGTTCGTACCCGGTTTTTACCGGATCGTGATCGGCACCATATTGTTTTGGTTGTTTTCGGTTTTTTAAGTGGGGTGGTATTGCTGTTTGGTATAGACTATAGGTGTTAATTTATACAGGTTTTTAAAAACTTAAAAAAGAGAACATGGATTTGTTTTGGGGTTTAGGATGTTTTGGGGTTTGAGTAGGATTTAATTAATATGTTAGAAAGTATTTTGATAGTACACTTACTTTTTTAGTGAGTCCTTTCTGGCAATGTTCAATCTTTTCTTTAGCTGTTTAGAGTAATATCTGTAGTGGAAACATAAAGAGATGGAATATATGTTAGTTATTTTTTTGAGTAAAGATAAATTAGTGTTTTAGTTTAATTTGGCAGTTTAGTTAGAAAAGGTAATTTACTTACGTTTTTAGAATAGTAGTAGGATGTAGGTTTCTTCTGTTTAGCAGAGTTTCTTCTTCGTTCAATGCTTTGGTTTAAGGCACAGTAGAAGACTTGTTTTAATTGGTTTATATAGTGGTTTTAAATTGTTTCTTGAATGTTATTGGTTGCTTTCTGTATGTGGCCTTTCTATTGGATGTTTTGAATTTTTTTTATTTAATTGGTTTCCTTTTATGGAAAATGATAAGTAAGAGTATATTTAGTTTTAAAGGAGGAGAGTTTTAAATAATTATATAGAAAAAGCTTGTTTATAATGTGTCTTAATTTTTTTGAATGTGTTCGAAATGCCTATGTGATAATTATTTCTGTGTTTGTTTATTATGTTGTTAAATATTTATATAGTTCTAAATGTTATGTTTATGTTTAAGTAGAATATAATTGGAAAATGTATGTTTTTGGAAAATATTGTATTTATGTTGTTTAAAGTATTGGTTTTATTAGTATTAGAATTGTCGATATATGTAAAAAAAACGATATTATTGATGTCTATATTTTGGTTATCGATATTTGTTACATGTGTTATATTTATTTATTTATGTCGATATTTAGTATTGCGATATTGATGTGTGCGATTTTTGTGTGATCGATATAATTGTATTACGATATTGTAGTGTCGATATTAGTGTAGTTTTTTAATTAAGTATACAATGTCGATAATTTTGATGTCGATATTTTTGTTTTGATATTTGTGTAGTTCGATAATGTGTCTTACGATAATATGTCAGAGATCCGGTTACACCACCCGGTGTGTCCCCGCGCTGAGACATAGCTAGTGAGTCTGCTGCTGCCCCCATTAAGACCAGTCGAATTGTATATTATTCAGCTTTTGTGAACAGCTGTCAGTCTGTCAGTGGCACAAGATAGAAAAACAAGCCACTAACCTCTTCTTAGCAGCAAGCGGGGATGATGGCGTGTAGAGGAGCCTCCCTACTCTCCTGAGCGCAATTCCCCACAGTGTAGTGTACACAACTATTGAAAACAGCACCCCGGGGAAAAGGGAAGGGGAGAAAATAACAAAGTGTACTGCCAGGAATGAGTACTTCCTAGGTCTGGTCTAGGTTCAGTATTTCTTCCTTATTTTTATGCACTGCAGGGAGAAATAAGAGAGAGAGAAACAAGCGTGAAATGTCAAACAGGCAACCACATACAGATTCAGTCAACAAGTGTGGTACATGTCTTTCCCTCACAAGGAGCCCTGCAGCAGCTATCCTGAAATAACATGAATGTTATTTCTTTCAGACACATGACTCCTTGTAGTCTATACAGAAAAAAAACAGGAATCTTCTGTCCTCAAGTAATCATAGTCTTCACAACTTAAAATATGGAAAAATAAACAACCCAAGGAGAGGCTTTCCTTGCTGTTACTTTACAGCGAGTGTTTGTAGAGATTCAAAGGGGCCCCCCTATGCTGTTTACCAGAAGCACAGCGGAATGTCGATTAACAGCACCCTCGCGGTTCTCTAAGCTGAAAGTTCATAACAGCGCATGTCAAATTAAAGTGAAGCGCTCCTTTGCTTCCTCAGAACTAGAAACACTATAGCTGATTAAGGCTCTCACTCGCTCGAGTCCTGAGCGAGTCACCCGAGAACTCCACGGAACTTCACTCAGTGGACCATACACAACCAAATAAACGTTGCATCCCAAATCCTCCAGCGTGGAAGAAACGTCCGCTCTCAAAGGGAGTCACAATCCAAATTGTCAAGCACCTTCCCACTGCGGAGGAGATGCTTATAAGGAGGCGGTCCTATGAATGGTGGTTCTGTTTGTCATTGCTAGGTCCCACTGCCTTCTGGGTGATGTAGTGCAGCGTGCTCCTTTTCCATTTATACCAGTGTCCATGCACACAGGGGAGCCTGTTATGGTGTGTGTGTACCTGGTTTGGCTTAGTACAGTGTATAATCGCGACAACAGCCATGTCTTCAGCTGTCTGCGGAAGACACTTTTGCTTGGTTCAGTTCTAATGGTGATTGGCAAAGTATTGGTCTCATCACAAACAGCCAATCCAGGTCCTCTCTTAACCAGAGAACAAGGAACCCAAGTCTGGTTTAGGCTTCCTTGTGCTTCTTCAGTCAGCTATACCTTGGTACCACCGGTATATTGAGCAAGGGGCCCACATCTCTGCATATCCTTGGCCACTTAGGATGTTACATTAAACACACAAAAGGTCATAGGTGGAATGCCTGCAGTTTGTCTAATAATTGCAACTGTTCAGGGTAGCATTCCAGTCCATTTTTTTTTTGTTTACCGTGCACCTCAGATTAGAACGAGCCATATGAAAATCAGTAACACTCTTCCTCAAATAGGAATAGTCCAGCCCAAAATACAAAGCCAGCTCCTCTCTGAACTGGATGATAATAGATGCGAACAGCATGGGTCACTGAGGTCTAGGAAACTCACTATATGTGTTCTTAAGGTCCCTGGACACTAAGGGGCATATTTATCATTCAGTTGTGTCACGTTTGGGTGGAACAATGGGGCGCAACGGTGGCACAACTTCTAAGCCAGATTTATCAAGCCAGTACGGCCCTGTGCACTGCTTGAAAGGGCAGGAAGGCACCACATTATATTATACAGCACATTCCTGTCCTCTCCTTGTACTGGCCAACAACCTGTTGCCTAGCGTCAACACAAGTAACCTTGTTCCGTGATGCAAGGGTGTCTGCTTTTCAGACAGGAGTGCTTTTGTGCTGGAAGGGACACTATCCTGCACAATCCTCTGAGGCAAGTCCCTCTTTCTATTTGTGCTGCAGAATGTAGCCCACATAGAAAGAGGGAACTGAGGAGAAATAAATATATTTCTCCTCTTTACGCCTCACATGGGGTGGCATAGCGTTTTGACACATTCCCTGGTCTACCACTGATGGTAAGTCCTGGAATGCGCCAAACTCCATGGGTATTCCAATGCTGCCAGCCAAAATGTATGAAATTTCACATTGAGTTTCCTGCTTAAGTCCAAACAGTATGTAGTCCCTCACCTGCAAGTATTTAAAGAAATAGTGTGATGGAAGCCTAAATTTGTCTTGCAATAAGAGAAACGTACAAAACCCCTAATCATCATACAGGTGGCCTAATTTTCTAACACCCATATGCCCCCACGTTTTCCCAATTTTATCAGGAAATTTGTCTGGAAACATTGGGTTGCCCCAAAGGATTGTATTGTAGTGATGCATGCTTAATACATATTTCTTGCAGATGTTTTGCCATATTCGGGAGATGTCCCAGATTATCCGAAATCTCACCAATTTTGGGGGGCATGACCTGCAGCCTACCAAAATGGCGGCAGCCTAGTGAAGCTCTGGCCGTCCACGAACCAAAGTTGACATATAAAGAGGGAGAGGTCTGCCTAAGACCCCAAGATCATGCTGGGCTGGAAGATTGCCAAAACGAAAGATAGCTGCGGCCATGCTGGGGCTTGGCCTGCGCTGGCAGTGAAGCTCCCGGGATCTGCTGATGCAGCGGAGCTTACCAGCTCTAGTAACACACATACACACAACTCTCGCTTTGGGCCCATTTACATTCATACATTCAGTGAGCTAGCAAATATCTGCTGGTTATCAATTTTGATTTTAGAGACCTGTTACAACATTATCATTCCCATTCCCTGTCTCCTTATGTAAATGTACTTTGTTGATAGATCTAGTTGTAGATTACAATGGGGAGGAAATAATAACACATAACCTTTATTTTAAAGAACCACAGACTCAGTAGGAGTTTAAAGATTTATCTGAATTAATAATTTTTGAGTCAAATCAGAATACACGTAGATACACCAAAATTCTCCACCAGGAAAAATAGTACAGTTAGCTTATAATCAATTCACATTAATTAAATTCTTGTGATGACATTACCTGAGGAGAGAGAACAGAGAGCATATACCGAGCATTACCCCACAGAGCTATATTTACCTAGAATGGTGTGAGGATCTGGACATCAGAGCATAAAAGATTCAGGACAGATTCAGGACCGGAATGGTGACCTCTTCTAGTGCAACGCCAGCATTGAACCCCTCTCTGGTGCTACTCTCTCCGGCATGGGCTCGTCCGGACCCCTTCCTAAATGTGCCTCCTTGGTTCTTCCTCGATTCTTCCCTAGTGTTGGATTCTTTGATCAGCTTGCAGCAATTCGGGCAGCATCTCAGCAAAGCATCAAGTGGCGTCAAGTGTGTCTAATTATCTAAACCTACCTCTGTTATACCAATTTGAGTGTATGATCCACCCACAAATGTTTCAATTCTATGTAAACCCCTCAATTTGATTGGGCCAGGCAGTGGGTTGAGGACATCACACTATACTAAGTGCAATAACCTTCTTTAGGTCTATTGTCTAATTCCCCGCCCCTTAATTTTAATACCCACAAGCTTTTCATATGTGGATCGATAGATTTGAAGTACAATGTTGTGGCTTCTTCCTTTTGCAGGTTCAAGAGTTTAGCTTCCCATGACCTTGGTGGGCACATGTTCTTGGCAGAAGTTCAATGATATAATTGGTCTCAGACAAGGATGCAGTACGCATGTGTAGTTGTCGCAAAGGGATAGGGACGTCGGTCACCCTCCAAGGCCCAAATACGAGCTATTAATAAAGTCAGAGAAAAACATGTTAGAATACGAAATTAAATGAATTCACTGTATACCACTTACTTCTACTCTAACCTTATTTACTCAATATCTCTTTTGCATTAATGCCTTAGTAAAACTTGCACGGGTTAGTTTCAGCACGGCATGTGCGTTAATGCGAGGGTTTCGAGCAGCAATGTTAAAAGCTATTGCGCAGCTGCAAAGATTTTCCCACCAAGCGACAGAGACGTCAATACTACGTAGATGCAGTAGACGCATGCGTAGAAGAGTTCTCAAGTTTTTGGCAGCCATTTTAAGGACACACGGGTTACTGGTTAGTAAAATACATAGAAAAGCTTCTCCTAGATACAATATGTAAAATCTGGTGCAACGTTAGTACTCACAAACATGTTGGTTATAGTATTACAGGTTATTCGAGAGGATTGCATACGAGCAAGTTTCTTTTTATATGAAACCTTGCTTCATCATTGCGTAGCCTATTAATGACAGAGCTCTGGCCTGGCGCCGGAGTTCCGGAGAGACGTGTGAGATTGAAGAGTGCCCGTAACAGTGGGGTGATCTCAGGTGCTGGGGGCAGTATTCACTGGAGTGGAGGAAAGCAACTGTGAGCCTCAGCAGGCGGTACAGCCCGTTCCCGAGGTCCAGGTCCCCCGGTGAGGCACAAAATGTGAGGAGACATCGGAGGCAATAGGTGGCCCCCAACAGCAACGAGACATCCACCACCCACAGAAGCCTGTGAAATAGACAGGATCCGGCCTTTATTATCAGATAACTGCGAGGCAGAGACGCTGCATCAAAGTCACACGCTAAAACACTGGAAGACCTGAGACTCAGCAATCAGTAAGGGCACAGATCTGCAGTGGGTCGGGGGGGAGGGGGTGAGGGTATTGGATCTGCCTCACCTTCTCTTGGGCAGTTCTCTTCTGAGTGGAAAAGCTGCCCCCAGCAAAGAACTTACCCAATAGGTCCAAAAATCCAAACAAACAATCGGGACGTCAACTTGGACATCGCGCCCTGGCATGGGCCGGAGCACCGGTGGACTCCTGATCTAGACCTGAGGGTAGGGGGTACGATCAAGACCGCTGTGAGGGATTGTGGCAGTGCTGGCTGTTTCCTCCTTCCTCGTATCCCTCGACAAGAAAGAATTGAGGCAAAGACACCGAGGCCCCCAGGCACACCGGAAGGTTTCAGGCCAACCCCTGCGCAGGCCCGAATCCATTAGAAAAAGGTGCTGATCCAGGAAGGTGATCGGTTGAAAGAAATGGACTGACTGGATAGTTGCAGACACCGGAAGAGGGGCTGGATTATTGGGGAGGCTTCTGGGACTAGGGGGGCACTATCCGACAGGCCGCTGGGAGTGCTTCTGGCCCCTGCAGGTAGGTGGCGGGGAGAGATCCCCCTGTGCTTCTCCCGCCCTTGGCGATCTGCACTGCTGGTAGATCAGAGTGATCTTCATATATCCTTGGGCTGAACACAATGTCTGAACCCAAGGATTCAAGGGAAAAGTCACAAACCAAGATGGAAAAATATGTCCACCCAGATCGGATTTGATGTCTACACAATCGGAAAACGTCCAGGGTCCGGCGGCGGCGGAGCCCCCGACCCTACAAGATGTCATCGCTGCTATTAAGGACATTAAAACCTTGCTGTAGGTCAAAATTGATTTAGTAACCTCTGAAGTGACACTGATGCATGCAGACATCAGTAACAAGGAGGCAGAAGAATCCATCATCTCTCTCAAGACTGAGACAAAAACACTACTAACTCAAGTTAGTAATCTACGTGATTCAGTTAAAGTGTTAGAGGCTAGACTGGAAGACTCAGAAGGCCATTCGCGATGGATATCATGAGAATCATAGGAGTGTTGAAGAGGGCCGAGGGCCCAGCAGTGGATCTGTTTTTTGAGGATCTCATCCTGAAGCACTTAAAGCCCAGATGTCTCTCAAACGTTTTCTCGGTGGAATGAGCGTACCTAGTTCCGGGGTCCCAGCTGAAAGCAGGGGCCCCACCAAGACCCATTATTGTTCGCGTTTTTAATTCCAGGGACTGTGATGTAATTTTGCAGGCCAGTAGTGTGTCCCCTCCAGCAAGTTGGGACAACAACACTATCTCCTTTTTTCGAGGCTCTATAATAAAGGTCCAGAAAAAAGGTGGTCATTCTTGGAAGTCGAAAAATCTCATAGGGGAAAAGATCTGCAGTATGCCATGCTATTCCCTGCCAAATTCTGAGTGCGTGCATAGGGGAAAACTTGTTTTTTTACTATACCAGAGGAAGCATAGGACTGGCTAAAGGACTGGAGAACTCCCAGACCCAGAAGAACCAAAGGTAAAAAGATTAAGGGAAAAGGCGATCAAGAATCCTATGACACTCGCAACAGAAACTCAATGGATCCAGCAGAAGATTCACAATGAAACATAATAGCAAATTCAAGACTCAGATGAGACCTGCAATACTTCTCCCACAGGCGTTTGAGGGAGACAATGATACTCAAACTGTACATGGACGGAAATTACCCAAATATAACAACTCACCGATAAGTCATGTTTGACTAATATTGACTTTGTATTGGAATAATGTAATATTGTTGAATGCAAGGTAACGGCGGCACCAGTAAGGGCTGGATTGACGGCCCTCCTAAATAGGTTCATGTTTGTTACTGGGCACAAAGGCACTCAGCATAGTTGGGGGCTGGTCACTTTCTAGTCTTTCATGCAGGGAGGAGGGGAGGTGGGAAGGGGTTAAGTTTTTGTTAGGAATGTTTTGGTTTACTGTCGATGAACAATGAGACACATATTGGGAACAGTGCCAGGTGCAGAGGGGAAGAGGTATTCTCCCCCTCACCCCTGGCCTACACAAATGGGCGGTTAGATCATACCCCAATAAAAGGCTAGATAAATAAAATGACATTATCCAAAGGATTCAAAATTCTCTCCTGGAATCTAAATAGCCAGGGGGATTGAATAAAAGAGGGGTAGTCCAATAATACCTGAAAAGATATACCCCTGACATCATCTTGCTGCAAGAGACCTACACCCAAGGGACACATTATGGAGCGCTAAATTGATGGGGGTATACGCTGATTCCCCTTTTCAATCCATGAAATCATCCACGATGACATCACCCAATATGTAGCCATCACAGGATCTTGGGAAGGACAGTTAGTCAACATAATCTCACTCTATTTTCCATCACAACTACAGTCACAATTACTTCCAAAAATGGGGGCTCTACTCCTTGAACTCCCTTTCGGCAACCTGAGAATGGGAGGGGATTGCAGCGCCATTGGCCGGCACGACCACAAGAACAAGTGGGAGATTAGGAGATTTCCTGTTAGCCTTAGGACTCATAGACATTTGGAGGGCGCTGAACCCCACCTCACACCAGTACACCTATCACTCAGGTGCCCATGGCACCGTTTCCCGCATATATTACATTTTCACACTGGTGCATTCACTCCCACGTTTTCATGAACCACACCACCTGGTGCGTGGCATCTCTGACCACTCCCCAGTGTGTGTGTGTTATGACCTGGGCTCCACTAGCTGCACTCGCCAATGGGTGATAAACCTGTGGTATCTCAAAATACTCCAAATCAGTACTAAACTTCAAGAAGCCACCGACAACTTCATAGCAGAAAATTAAGGCATGGTGGACTTTGCCAATATATTATGGAGAGCCTACAAAACAGTGATTAGAGGGCAAGGGTTTCCCTAGTAGCAGGTCACATGAAGGAAAAAGGGGACAAACTGGAAAATCTAGAACAAGAACTTCGAGATTTAGAAACAAAGCTGATAGAGGAGAATAATTATTTAATACAACACCGTCTTTGGCTTAAGCAGAAGGAGTTCAGAGATACAGCCAAAGTAGACGCTAAGGCTAGACATCGTGCAGTGCAACATAACCTCTATGAGGTTGGTGACAAGACTGGGAAGCTGCTGGCCTAGTAAGATAGAAGAGAGAGAGCCTTGCATACAGTCCCAATAGAGGAAGCCAGGGAGATACGTGTTAATCTTCCTGTACAAATGCTTGCAGAGGGAGACAGATATGCCCTAAACGTAGAAATAACAGAATGTGAAATATTTCAAGAAACTGTGACGCTGAAGTTGGAAAAGGTGTGAGGCCCTAATAGCATGCCCATCTAATTATATAAACAGACGCATCAAAGGCAGCTCCATTACTTCTCCGGATGTGTTGGGAGAGTTGCATTTTTGGCATGCTACCCAGAGACCAAAGAATACCCAAAATAGAGGGTATACTCAAGGCAGGCAAACCCAAGGAAGAGTGTTCCTCTTATAGACCGATATCACTCTTGAATGCAGATGTTAAAATATTGGCCAAACTACTTTACAGACCCTGATCCACCTGGACCAGTCCGGTTTTATGCCAGGGAGAAATACTGCACTGAATATCCAGTCTTGGTAAGAGCGGTCAACATAGAAGAGGACGATGCAGTGCTCTTATTGGACGACCGAATGGCCTTTGACACCATTGATAGGCCCTTCATGTACGAGGTGCTAGAGAAGCAAGTTTTCGGGCCACAATTTCTATCTTGGATAAGACTGCTATATTCCCACCCACTTGCCCAGGTAGGTGACTGTCAATAATAACACATAAAGGCTTTTTGGACTACACTGGGGACCAAGACAGGGATGCCGGTTATGCCCAATGATTTTTGCTCTAGTGCTAGAACCCTTGCCAGTCTGGATAAGAGGAGACCCTGTATTTAGCAGACTGATATGGACACCAGACTGGGACGATAGAATTTCACTATCTCCAGATGACATCCCATTATATTTTTTAAATCCAAGGGAAACCCTCTATAGGATTCCACATATATTTGAACTCTACCCCAAATATTTTGGATATACATAAACTGGGAGAAGTCAGTGCAGTACTTGCTCTTGGGAGCCCCGCCAGTCTTGTGTAGAGGATGCGTGGTGCCCATAGCGACTGAACGTTTTAAATACCTAGGCATTTATGTTACCAGAGATCTAAAAGTCTTTTATGAACATAACCTAGCGCCTCCATTACGTAATCTACACAGTGATGTGCAACATTGGAGATCTCTCACGTTTTTGCTTTTGGGTAGAGCTTTGCTATTGATGATGATGGCTTTGCCACGATTCCGTTATGTGCTACATAACACCCCCTGTTTGGTCTCCTATACATACTTCCAGGCAATTGAAACAGCTGTGCAGCTACTTCTGTGGGACGGCAGTACCCCAATAATCTTTATGCAGAAGTTAACAAGAGGGTGGTACAATGGGGGTGGGCAATCCTGGCACTGCAAAAATACTACTGGGCAGGAGCAGTTCACAGTTGTTGGCCACTGGGTGCGTTACCCTCAGGATGACCCGGTGTATCAAATGGACAACTATAACATGCATCCAGGGGGAATACCTAAGGGCAATTTACGGGGGCGACAGAATAGAGTCCTTTCTCGAGCCAACCTCCACTACATTGCATGTTTTGATAGAGGCACTCACAGCTCTTGGGTGGAAGGGTAGAGTCACACAGATGACACCATTGTGAGATTCTGCATGCTTGGGACTCTTGGGAGAGCATGGATGGGGGACGTAATCAGCCTCTCGAGGCTGGGAGACCTGTGGACGAAGGGGGATATCAAACCATTTGCAACACTACAACAAGAATATCAGATAACACCATTGGAAACCTTTAGGCACCTGCAAGTTAGACATGCACTGAGGGTAGTACTGACAAAGGGTGAGGAACTTCCAGATTACTGGCCACTAAAAAACTGATTACTAGACGACCCTCTTGAAAAGAAGGCTGTTTCTTTGATTTATGGTAAGATCATGAATAACTCCCCTGAACCCTCGCTTGCCCTCTGAGCCCACTGGGCGCAGGACCTAGGACAGATAGAGAACGAGGACTGGATGGAGGCCCTAGCCTCACCCATGGATGTAGACATCAGGTCACGGTTTAGGCTTGTGTAATTAAAAGTACTTAACAGGTCATATATTACCCGTACAACTTTGATAACAATGGGTAGACTTGATTCCCCAAGCTGTATCAGGGAATGAGGACAGGAAGTCTCCTTCCTCACCATAATATGGAATTGTCCAGCTGTACGGACATATTGGGAGGAGATTGCTTCCTGCATGTGAGAGGTCCACTCTTTAGCGACACAGTAGTCGGCAGAATGGTGTCTCCTGAATTTTTGGAGTGAAACTGATCACACTGGTAAAGAATGCCTCTGGGGGACACTGGGATTTATAGTGGCTAAACGTAACATCGCTAGATTATGAAGATCCCTAACGGCTCTTACACTGAATGAATGGAAAAGTGATATGGATTGGAGCATGGTGGCTGAAAAGACCATATACAGAGGCTGCCTAGAGAAAAGGACAAAGGTTTGGGGAGGTGGAATGAATATTGAGGAATGATATGCACACCAATACCATGCTCAAGGAAGAGAAACCAGTTGACACCGGCCTGAACTATGGGGGAGTTGGGATTGTGTTTAATGATGTCCTGAAAAATATATGATCCTACTGACAAGAATACCACAGACTTGTGTTGCTTTTGCAACATGTAACATGATACTGAAAGTGTATTGATTTGCTGATCACTTGCTGTTTGTATTCCTGTTTTAATTAAAAAAAAAAATATTTTTTTAAATCTCACCTGTTTGAAGTAGTTAGGACCTGTTAGACGATGAAGTAGACATCCTATATCAGGACCACATAGAAGCTGGTATCCAAGAGCAGATATTCTGGCTTCCTGCCCCATCAGCAGGCTCGGAATCCATCCCATGAATGATGCCCACTAATATATAATTTAAAATCCGGGAGTATAAACCCCCCTTGCTTATAAGCAAATTTGATTTATCTTTTGGCTCTCCTAGACATCTTCTAGCCCCAAATGACACTGCCAACTGCACTTTTGAGATGGTAGCAAGAGGAAGGGGAAGAAGTAGAGGAATTTTGGCAGTATCTTCATTTTGTTGATATTACAGCGTCCAACTATGCTGAGTCCGACTATGCTGAGGGGGGAACCGAAGCCACTGACACAGCTTAGTTTTAACTGACTTCAAAAACGGCTCATAATTTGGAGAGATTACATCTTTCAGCTTGCTGCTCAGCCTTATCCCAAAATATGTGCCGTATTAGTTATTGCTGCCTCAGAAGAGTGACATTGAAAATAGAGAATAACCTGTGTTTTATACAGATTCAATTTATTGCCTAAAAATACTCCAAAACACTCTACTGTTTTTGATAGTAGCTCTAAGGCCTTTTTTTATCTGCAGAGAAGACAGCAATGTCATCAGCATAAGCTGTAATTTGAGGTTGACGACGTTTAGTTTAACAAGTTGTATGCCCTCGTTCTGCAGTAGGTGTTTTATATATGGTTCTTTGTACAAAGCTAACAACAGCGGGGAAAGTTGACATCCCTGATATGTCCCCCTGTATACAGGAAAAATGGGCGAGGAGCTGCCGTTCACCATAAGCCATAGGTTCCATGTATAATATCTGTACCAATGCTATAAATCGATTTCCCAGGCCAAATGCACACATGGTCGTCCAAAGATACACCCATGTTACCCTGTCAAAAGACTTCAGAGATCCAGCATTATCATCCCAATCTGTTCTTTAGTTTTCCCTTCCACATTAAATGCAGCTATTGCGGGGATGACGTGTGCTGTTGTATCCCTGCCGGGAACAAAGTCAGGCAGTTGGTCCAATAAAAGCTCATGCAAAAGCGGGACCAGGTGGTTTCCCAATATCTTAGAAAAGACCTTAGCGTCCACATTTAATAATAAGATAGGTGATAGGAACCCTTTTCCTCTGATGGCTTTCCTTTTTTTTAAACACTACTATGTTAGTCATCATCCAGGATGCGGGTATGCCCCCTTCATTGCCCACATGCGTAATTAAATATAGAAACTCTGGAGCTAGAACATCCCTGAATACCTTGTATGGGGAGTCGCAGCTGCTTTCCTGGAGGGCAGTGTGCTAATTGCATCCTCTATCTCTCCCAACGTGATGTCTTGCTCCAGGGTAGTCTTCTGCTGAGGCTCCTGTTGAGGTAGATGACCCTCCAGTATGTATTTTAGGTGCTAATATGTTCAGAGAAGTATGGCTTTCTATAGACCCTTTGATAGAAAAATATAAATTGCTCAGCGATAGATTGTGGAAGCCTGTGAGACCCTCCTCCTTCGCCTATGATATGCTTCACAGGAGAACAAGCCCTTTCTTCAGAGATCAGATGCGTGAAGAGGCGGCCAACCTTCTTGCCATATTCGTACTGGAATTATTTTTTCCTGTGGTAACTGACCGCAACTTTTTCCCTCAGTCCTATATTAAGAATAAGCTGTTTCACAAAAAGCCCAAGATTGACCATTTGATCGTTTGTATCCCTTAAAGCTATTGCCTGCGCATGCTATATTTCTAAATCTAATCACTCCTTGGGGTTTTGACCCATTTCCTCTAGCATGGATCTATTTTTGTTTAAGATGGATTTCAATGTTACCCCCTTAATATGTGCCTTCATGCAGTCCCAGACCACTGCATCCTGGGAGGATCCTTTATTGATCCACAAGAGTTCAACAAGATATGATCTGTATTCGATATTAGAAAGAAGATGTTGTGGGAATGAAAATGGATGTCGATTTCCCCTATCTTCCTTCCTTCGAACTGTCAGCATGATTGGGTTAGGGTCTGATGTGATCTTGGGACATACCCAGTCGCGGCCAGTATGGATCGCTGGGTGTCTCGCGGGGTGGGTTGTGTATGCGTTTGCGTGGGGAGGAATTTAATAAAAAAGTAAAAATAGAAATCTTACCCTTCCGGGTCCCGTGATATGTCAGCTCCTGGGTGGATCCCATGGAACAGAAAGTAGGCATCCTCCCTCCCCTTCCCTAAGCCAATCACAATGCTGCAATGGCAGCATTGTGATTGGTGGGGACGGCGCTCAGCCAGGCACCTATGTGGAGGACATTTTCTCAATGTAGGCTGAATGCAGACTACATGGAGAAAAGGGAGAGTGTGAATGACTGGTTTGGTTGGCCTGAAGCATTGGGCTACCTACTCCTCCCCTGCCCTCCAGCAGAAGCCCCACAACCAAACCTTTCTGCTTTCTTGCAGTGCGGAAAGCAGAAACATAAAATGTTAGTTTTACCATATTATGTTTCTGCTTCTCATACTGCGAGAAAGCAGTGGGGGGGGGCGCTCCTGTGCCCTAATTGACTGAGCTGCCACTGGACATACCTCCATATGTGCATTTGCAACCCTTTTCTAAAAAATCATATCAATTTGTGAGTATTGTTTATGTGGTGATAAATAGTAAGTATACTCAGGTGTGTCAGAAAACGGTATCTTCAGGCTTCATCTAGGCCATGTATTCGCATAAGCTCCTTGATTGAGGTGCGGGTCTTGACCATACTTACATGTGGTTGCCTGTTTGTAGTGTCAGTCCTGTAATCTATCACGCAGTTAAAGTCACCCATGACAAGTAGGTCCCCTTCACAGTCCAATAATTCCGTATTTCAATAATCAAATAAGTCTGGTTCATCCATATTTGGACTATGCTATTCACAGATGGTTAGTTTCTGCCTGGCTATAATAATCTAGGTGATTGCCCAACTGCCACTAGAGTCTGCTCAGGTGCTAAGTAATTGTATTGTCAAACTTTTAGATTTCAATATAGCTTCACCACATATTGAAACTGTTTAAGTGGAGCAGACTATAATACCATATCATATCCTAGTTGCCAAGCAGGTCCTTGTAAGCCAAGTGGGTTTCCGTTCAACCCAATATATGTGGTTTGAGCACTTTAAGTTCCTTGCAGACTAATCGCTGCTTCCCGGGCAAATTTAGGCCGGCTATGTTCCAACATAGAAAGTTCTGATTACTCATCAGTTTCCCCTAAGTGTCCCTGACTTCCCCCAGCCTCCCCTTTAGTAGAAACTCCCTATTTCTTTAAAAGCACGATGTTTGAGAATGTGATATTGATTTATATAGCTACTTTTACCCATTCCTACCCACCCTCCAATGTCCCCCACAAAAATTACAAAACCAAATACAAAGAAGACTTGGCTCCCCTTGTGTACTCCCAGCCCCCTGGATCCCTAACTATCCAAAAAAAGGAATTATTCACCCCCTTGCGGAAGCACGGCATCTCAGCAGCTCCCGCATTACATGTTGTGCATTGTTAATGCTGTGATCAGGAAAGAAGAACCAAAAAACAAGATTTCAAAGGAACACAAGTGAGAAAATATGAAAAGGTCCACGGAAAGTTCATACCACCCCTTCCCCCTTTCAAGTTGTGCCAGCTGTTGAGCCCTGATCCAAAGTCATGGCAATGCTAGCTGGTGCCTTTTCAAGAGAAAAATAGTATATTTGGGGCAGAGCTTTATTATCTGCCCTGGAATAACTGGGATTCTTTTGACTTTGACCGAGCAACTACAATTTAGTGACCTCAGATTGCTAGCGACTTTGAGTCTGCTTAACCTCAAAATCTGTGTGAAAAAACTGAGAGCGACCATCTTTGGTGCCCTGATGGTCTTCATGGGATCTATCAACTGATGCACCTTCCAGCGTCCCTCCATGGTATTCTTACAGAGTTCAGACCTCAAAAATATAGGAATAGATTCCACCACAACCAAAGATGTGAGTCGAGCTTTTATAGAGATAGCCTGTTGCAAGAGAAAATTGCCAATGAAATAAGCATTGAGCGAGGGTGGTGTGCTTTTGCATGGGCCTCTTGACTAAGGAAAATTAGGGGTCTATGAGACCGCTTAATTTGAGTGTCCCAGTCCCAGTCCACAAGTTCCCGAAATGCCTTTTGCAATAACTCAACCTTTAATGCGCTGGGATCCAACCATTCTTTCCCTTCAGGTATTCCAAAGACCCTCACGTTTTTCAGCTGTTGCTGGTTTTCCAAGTGGCTTGTCTGAGTTTTAATTGTTTTGATCACAGCTGAGCTGACCTCCTCAGCCTCAGTGACGTGCTTTAGTAATTCTGTCATTTCACAATAGAGCAATTCTACTCGACTATTCACTTTCCTATAGCAATTGTTTTATGTATACGCTCTGCTCTGACTTCTGCATAATGATCCTGTGGCTCTGCTCTTTGGGCATGCAGTGCCTGGAGTATTATAGATAATGATGGTTCTTTTGTATCTGAGGTATCATTTAGTCTGAAAGTAGTGGTTTCAGTTGCTGCTAAGCGAGCCTCCAGAGAGTTAAGATCTTTTACTGAGTTAGCAGGCAGTTCACACTCTTCTGCTCTATTTGTGGTCTTTAAATCTGGGGGGTTCCCCCCCTATAGCCATGCGTGCATCCTTGTTGGGTGTTTGGGGATAGGGCTGGATTCCTAGCATCATATTTGTTTCACATATAGTGGTGCCATTTTACATCCATATTCTGCATTTGGACATCTTTCTTTATTGACTCTCACTTTCCCACTTTTTCAATGCCAAAGGCCAGTAAGGTTGCAATTGTTTAATGGCCGTTCTACGTCTGAGTAAAAAAAATAGAGTATTGTCTCTGGTGTTATGAGGGGTGGTGTGGTATGAACAAAATCTCAATCTAAGGGCTACCTGAATCTGAAAATGTGACTTTAAGTTCATTTGTGTGGTTTCTTTGATTGAACGATTTGCTTGTTAGACTTGGCCATTATGTCAGGTGGTCAGGATACACCTAGTTAGGAACACATACTCATGTTTCTTAAGTTGGCATCTTTTTTACACACAATGACTTTTAACATACATTTGTGTGCATGACAATGCAGGATAGCATTCTCTGAATGGGCATTACTTACATTTCTACTCAGTGGCCACATTATCACAACACTTTGAACATTCAGTACAAGCGATAAAGTTCACTGCACAAAATGACATAATTGTTACTCTCCATAAGGTGATGACCCTATCCAACTAGAATAGACAATTGCGGTCTGACAGGGGATGCAACAGGGCCATATGGGTGTTGTTTATTATATATACACAAAACCACTTCCTTGTTTAGGCAAAGGAACACCCAGCAGTCTCTGCGAGGTCACAACATGCCAGAATTCCAGCTTAGCTGATTCCTGTTTGCAGACACAAGGGACGTCCAGCTCTACACCAAGACGTACAGCTTCAGAGGATTAATTCCGCACAGGTAATGGGAAATTAATCCACACTGGCAGAGATTTGGCAGATCATCCACTCTAGGCAGAACTAGGTTAGGGAGATCTAGGTAGGAGTACACTATAGGACAGTACTCCCATTTGCCTGCATATATTTACTATCTGAGCACCAGGGTGGAAATGAATTGTTGTGATTCTCATTACGCTAAACTGTTTCATTCATTTGATTATTGCAGCACACTTATTTTATGCAAGAATCACAATGTTTCAATAAATTATGAAAAGCCTATCTAAGTATTTCTTGTGTACTTCTTTGGGTATGCCTGAGTATCCAAATGGGTTCTAGATCTGTTAACACAATTTCCCTGGAGGATCAGAGTTTTCAAGTTTTTGAAGGTTGCACATACATTTGTAGGTTAGGGGTGCAGATGGTGCACTGTTGGCTAGCAGAACTATATGCCACCATACCCTGAGGGTGTGCATGGAATCAGTGTGGCACAATCCTCATGTTTATGTTGTCCAACAAATGCACAGTTTTACTGGAAGAGGTACAGGCCATACGCCCAAGTGTTGCCAATGTTTTAGCTTAGGTTCCTATTTAATGGATAGCCGGAGTATTTTTATTTTGTGTACCCAAAGACCCGTCTCACTTACTAACAGGAGACGTCCTTAGTGGTAAGGAAAAATACTCCTTAGCTGAGTAGGTTAAATCTATGTATTGGCTGTAGGTTGTTCAAGCTTAAACCTTCCAAAGGATCTCCCAATAGGGGTACTCTCTCTGATTCTACGTATTAAAATGTCGGAAACCTTTGACACAGTCATCAACATACCATGTACCAATCAGTTGAGGCAAATTATAGGTATTATTTAAACATATGTTTCATGTGACCAAAGTAGATAGAAATTTAAAGTCCACAAAAAGATCCAAGATGTTCATCGATTTTCATTATTTTATTTTTCTTTCTTGTATTGTCCAAGTATCATTACAAAACATAACAGCTGACACGTGTTTCGTCCATCCGGACTTTTTCAAGGCTTGCTGAAAAAACAGTGTTTATCCACGTGTTAATTGGATTAGAAGTACAGCCACTCCTTTTCTCACTAGTTAAGTCTTATTGTTAGACAGGTCAATATGCCGTTATAGTGGGTATCCTTCTTGTAAAAATGAAAAGTTGTCGGTACAAGTTGGGTGAGTTGAGACACGGTTACAGATTCCGCCGACAGGTGTATTATTACCTGCTGGATACGGCGATAATTTGGCCGTGAAAAACCGATTACAACTGAGTGAACTGGTCATTTTTACAAGAAGGATACCCACTATAACGGGATATTCTAACAATAAGACTTAACTAGTGAGAAAAGGAGTGGCTGTACTTCTAATCCAATAAACACGTGGATAAACACTGTTTTTTCAGCAAGCCTTGAAAAAGTCCGGATGGACGAAACACGTGTCGGCTGTTATGTTTTCTAATTATACTTGGACAATACAAGAAAGAAAAATAAAATAATGAAAATCGATGAACCTCTTGGATCTTTTTGTGGACTTTAAATTTCTATCTACTTTGGTCACATGAAACCTACGTTTAAATAATACCTATAATTTGCCTCAACTGATTGGTAACTAGTGTGGTGACCTTAGTTGAATACCCTTAGGGTTCTTCGACGGGTCTATTGCTCCTCCTAAAAGCAGAGGGGGAACCTTGGTTTGAGAGCACTATAGGATTATCAGGCGAAAAAGCATTCCTATAACTGATGTGAATGACTAAATATAAAACGTGTAATGTGGATGTGCATGTAATTTCTGGCTTACTGCTGCTTAGGTTCACGTGCGTTAAGATCAACATACCAGGTGACTGCAGACATGTAGTTACACATATGTAGTTGCAACACAGTCTGCCCCAGATGGGTGGAGATGTTTCCTTCATGGTAGAGGCTCACAAAGCATTCAGGACAGATGTATTCTATTCATGGGTTATATTCACAGCAGTTAATTCAACTACAAAAATGTTCCACACATACACTACACTGCTGATACAGTATATAACAACTACACAGCTTATGACTCTCTAGAAGTACCTTTAACTTACCAAGAACGTTAAAATTAGTTTGAATGCTCTCTACCACATACATATAGCAATGTTAGACTAGGTCCCCTTAGCAATGAGGGACCAACATGGCCAGTTTTAGCTGTTTACATGCCATATCTAGATTAGATAATCTGAGAGCTCCACAAATGACTGCATAACACTAATCTGGTCAAAACATTTAGATGTTTAACACTGTTTGTCATGTGAACAATGACAATAAATCCTGAGAGGGCTGCTCAAGCAGCACAGCTACAATTGGCTACACCATGCATTAGCCCACAAACAATGAAGGCAGTCATCACTAGGATACCCGTAAGGAGGGAGGAAGTCCCATTCTTAATTGCACAAAAAAAAGACTGCTTAAAGCAGTGTTTCCCAATATGGGATCCCAGGACAAACACATCATTCTTACAATATGCTTGCCAATCGGGATGGCTTCCTCAGTGGAGGACTGTACCACATGGGGTGCAGTCTTTGCTTCAGTAAATATCAGAAATCATGGTACACCCTCATTAGCTGTTTTGCCAGTTGTGCCTAAACAAATTTTAAATGAGTAGAGGGCCCCTGCCCTCGATTTGGAGATTAAACTGATAGGACATTTTGCTACAGTGTCTGCTATTATGTTAAGCAACATTTAAAGGGGAAACAGCAGCATTGGTGGTACTCCAATGACTCGCTAACTTGGCTCTGAGAGAGCAGGAGAAAGATTTCTGTAAAATTATTGAGTAGACCTATGCATCCATAAGCAGAGATATTTTGGGAGTCAGACATACTAAACCATAAATGAAGAGTAATTCTGAAAAAGAAATCTCTAAGCAAGCACCGACTCTTCTAAAAAGAAGTGGGATAATAGGAAACCTAGAGAAAAGACAAAGACACAGGGTTGTTCTCGTCAGCAGGAGACCACTGGAAAACACTATAATCTGAATAACTGTGATAACATTAAAATGCCTGACAGATATCAGGAAACTGATACACGTCTTCTGGTTCCTTTAACAAGACATCCAAGAAATGATTTTAGAGAGGTGGACGGTCAGACAGCAGTTTACAGGAGTATGTGAAACAGACGAATGACTCACAACACTTGCCTGACTACATAATAAATAAGGAAGACAAATCTAAACAGTCAAAACCTCAATTCAATAAGAAGAAGGTAGCAGGACTTAGGGTCAAGCATGCCATGTATATTAAGGACACTGTTTCTAAGTGGGGAGTAGATTATGACCATGATGGCAGAACCTACTCGTGGCAGAAGTCACAATAGTTTGCTAGAGCCTGATGGATTGTCTGGTGGCAGTAGCATTGACTGACTATATCCAGGTGAAAACACTGGATACTAGATGCAACTCCAATGGGAGGGGGATGTACCAAGATACATAATTGTTCTCTTTTGGGAGAATTTGTCATTCATATATGACATTATTTTGGCTGACAAGGATTACCTACCTGAATTTGTGATGGATTGTCCAAAGAGAGAAATAGTAATTTTACCTGCATTCTCCGACCTCGTTCGAGAATGAGTTTAACATTAATTTGCCAAGGTGTGGGCATTAGGACTTACTCCTGCAAAATACTTCACCAAGGTGGGGTGGTTGAAAAGTTCCCCTCAGCATGAGATACCATTGTGGTCGACCCCAAATCCTCAAGTACAATACCCTATTAAAAATTAGGTGAAAAAACAAGTTAGAGAGATTCTCTTACAACTTGAATACTTAGGTGTAATAGAAAGTTGCACCTCTCCTATGAATAACCCCCTGTTTCCAGTTATTAAACCAGACCATTCATATTATTTAGTGTTAGATTACCTTCATCTAAACACAGCTACAAGTATATTTGCAGTACAGAACATGAAAACGGGTATTTGACAACATTTCCCATGATGGGTTCTTAAAGTCAGTTCTGTCAATTGTCCAGGGGTATAAGAACAATATACCAATTGCTGATAAATCGCATTCACAGGCCAATGCTGAGATGCATTTTGCTATGACAGAAAAGATTCTGATGGCGGTACAGACTTCTATGGCGAGAGAGAGCATTGGCTCAGTGGAATTGAATAATTGTTGTGAATACGGTGATAGCTTTAGAGGCTGTTACGGAAGCCAGTGTTCCCAAAGCTAAGTCTTTACATCCAAGATGGATACTGTGGGCCAACTGTTTCACTGCAACAGATGTAGACTACAGATGTGAATCTACACTACAAACACAAGCCAACCTTCAGTCCTTAAATGAATACCCTCTGCCTAATAAAATCGTGCCTCTTGATCAGTATGATTACATAATATGTACTGATGGTTTTGCACAGCCTCTGGTAGTGACAAATCACCAAAACTCGGCGGCATGCTCTACCATGAAGAGGTGAATGCAGGATGATGAATTCTACCCAGAGAAAACCTACTTTCATTTGGTGACTGCACAGCACAGCTGACATAACTTAAAGCTTTGATTCAGGCACTTGAGAATACAGATCCTGGCTCCCCACACTCATAGTGTTTGATTTGTGTTATTGTGCACAGCCTTACAATGAGTATCTACACTATTGGACCAAGAATGGGATCAGAGATTCCAGAGGGTACACCATAAAGCATAAAGCACTTTAGGTACAAGTGGCTAAGCTGAAAGAATACCAGCCACAGACTTATGTGAGTCACACCTTGAGTCATCAGAGTGTACAAATACACATTGCAGGGAATTCCATGGCTGATGGCTGATGGCTGATGAAGTAACAATAGTAACAGTGCAAGTTGCTGCTGTCACTGCAGTTACTTGTTCCAGTATGAGGATAAATACTGATAAGGCCCTAGGGAACTAGGAAGTTATTATGCTGCATTGTGTCACTGGTGGTCTTTTGCTCCAGTTTGAGAGTCGGTAATATAGACCCTCTTTCTGAGAACAAAGGGGCATATTATCAAGAAACAGCGTTACAATTATCGCCACTTTAGCAGCAGAAAACCGCCGTGCTTGATAATATGCCCCAAAGTATCCCTTTTAGCACTTCATACTCAGGGCACAGAATCAGAGCACCCCAGAGCTGGCTCAAGGAGACTGCAGAGGTTAGAGATTCAGAACTCAGCAACCCACAAAATAACATTCAATAAATCATTGTACAGTCACTGCTTTTCTTTGAAAAGAAAAATTACTTTGATGCACACACGCATCTAAGGGGCATATTATCAAGACAGGTGATAAAATTATCGCCGCTTTAGCGGCAGAAAAACTGCCGCTAAAACAGCGATAATGGGCTTGATAATATGCTCTATGGAATTCCAATTGAAGCCCATGTTAGATGTCCTTCACATCTAACATGTGCTTCAATGATTTTGTTCCCCGTTGACCTCTCCCCAGTTCCCCCTCGACAACCATGATATCTATGGGCCTCCTCTCTGCATGCTTTTTTTTAGGCCCTGCATTGTTCGAAAAAGTGCCCGCCGGCTCTTTGTTGTCGCCGCTCTTTGCTGGGCCTCAAATTACTGCAGATCGGCCCCCTCCGCTCCTCGGCTTCCTTGTGTTGCTTTCTTTCTGCATGCTCCATTTTAGGCCTGCAGCACTAAAGTTCCTTGCATCTCTCGCCGTGCTTCGCTAGGCCCAAAATTGATGTTGATCGGCCACCTCTGCCACCCAGCCTCCACCTTAGCTCTGCACCGCCTGCAGATCTCTTTTCCCCTGTCTCAGTTCAGGTGTCTCCTCGAGCCTTCCATGCACCGCAGGTTCCTTGAATGCTGTCGGGGTAGGCACTTTTGTATTCTGGCCACTCTTTGCCCAGCTCCTGTGTATGCCGAAGGGAAGGTACGCACCTCCCGCTTTCAGCCGCTCCCTCTCTTCGAGAGTTCTCCTGTCCGCAATGGTGCTCTCTCTTGGCTTCCGCCCGGGGCTCTCAGTGCCCTCAGCCAGCAGAGCCCACAGGTCCTGTTGCAGCGTACGTCTGGTATTGTGCATCCTTTGCCGCTTTGTGCCTCCACTAAACCCAAAATTTCAATTCGGATCAGGGTGTCCAGCTCCTTTCCCCTGCATCAGGCACCGCCATTTTATCTCTTCGTCTCCTTGCTTTCTGGATGGGTGATTGTCACATTAACTGTTCGTACCGCTCAGTCTGATGCTCAGCAGGTTCCCCCGACACTCCCCCAGCTTTTGGGACCTCGCGCTGCTCTTCGGGCCGATGGGTGCAGGGAGACGATCAAGGCACGTCATACCCAGCCGCCATCCTGGCCGCGCCCCGCTCCAAGTGTTTTTTTACCCCAAGAATATGCTTAAGGATTTCCTGTCATCTTCCATGCACTCTGGCAATCCCACCCTCAATTGAGTGTAATAGGAAATCATGGAGCTGGTGTGACCAGTCCTGGAGACGATCCACAAAGTCAAGAATACAGCTAGGAGTCTCCAGACTTCTGACTGGGGTTCAGGCTCATTTTCAGCTTTCTGACCCTCTACCAGGACGTACAAGTAGGGTGGAGTTTCCTATGGTTGGTGGGGCAGTCACACAACCAAATGGCATGATGTCATGCCTTCACTGCTTAGTATCTATCTCAGGTACCTACCTGACCATAGACTACCTTCTGGCATGGTCAGGGGTCTTTGCTCTGTCCACTGGTGCAGCAATTATCTCCCAGCCACGTATCCCAAAGCACTAATCTCATTGAATGCTGACGTATAGCAAGTTATAAAATATGTTAAGGAATCTAAATATGTCAAAACTGAGCTCATATTTGGATTTCAGCCCCCTTATTTCCATGAAAGGTACCGACTTTTGAAGATACAATAAAAACACAATTAACACATATTGTGCAAAGTTACAATATACCAAAATGAAACAGCGCAGTCAAACTTGGTCTCCAGTTGAATCATAATAATTTAGTCTTAATCTCTTCTTCCACTGTGCTTCCTCTATTCTCATAACAGACTGAACCAGACACACAGAGTGACCAATACAGAACATTCCTCTTGTAGTCTAATAATGTGTGTTTAGGTACAACTTTCTCAGAAGGCCTTGCCTAAGCTCCACAGCAGAAGACCTTATTTTAAAAGGTGAGCAAAGGAAGATACAGCTGGAAACCATTTCCACAGAGCATTATAGCAGGTGACAATCAGGGGTACCGTGGTACAGCAATGGTCCACAAAATAGTGTAATGTGGCCCATATGGGCATTGTCGTTATCTGTATGTTTGCATGAGCACATTTTACACTGTCTCCTGCTTTTACACACATTACTATTCTGCGTGTGTCATGCTGAAACCTTCACATAGAACTTGCTGTGGTTTTTGCACTCTGTTCTTTCCTGGGATTTAGTCTGAACATTGTAGAATGGGTCGAACACCAATGCCCCTTGTTATTCTGTTCTGGTCAGTCCCTAGCACCTAGATAAAACTTGCAGAAGCAGCTGTTGTTTCAGAACATGTACTTTGGTCATATGGGAATACACAGATAGATGGCACACACTTCGAGAGGGATCTTTCCAGGGAGAAGAGTGTGACAGCACTTGTGATGTAGATCTTCCATCTAATACTGAGGAATGAGGTCTTCTGCTAACACTCAGAGATGTACTAATATATAATCATCTTGCTTCTTGCTTCCATATAAGGAGAGGGAGGTTAGGCTAGTTTGCTGTAAATCACTACAGCTCCTTGTATGATTTACTGACTACTTTCTATGCTTACCGTATTTGTGTTAGGCATTTTTCTACTGGTTGTGACATATATACAGCATACTAGAGCACATTAGTTGAAATAAATATTTTAAACTTTTCACCTATCTCTGTCAGATCTTATTGTGGATGAGTACCTGAGTGTGAGCAAAAGGGTGTGTCTTGTAACCACGAGTCCTGAGAGTGTTGTGTTTTGGAGTGTCTAATCACTGTGAGTGAGTAGGAGAGCAAGTTAGATACTGTAGCTAGTCGGTCCCAGGCGCATGAGTAACTCAGTCCCTGCCTACTAAGGTCCCATAATCCCAAGCATATTTGTGATTTTGCAGAATCCATGCAACC
This sequence comes from Triturus cristatus, assembly GCF_964204655.1. Taxonomy (NCBI): domain Eukaryota; kingdom Metazoa; phylum Chordata; class Amphibia; order Caudata; family Salamandridae; genus Triturus; species Triturus cristatus. The sequence continues at coordinate 118,871,205 of NC_140587.1, read as the reverse complement.
CTGAAACACTGGAAGTCCAAAAGCTAAACAAGTCTTGAGGGTGATATGATGTAAAATCTGACTTTTCACACTTACATTTCCCAATTTAAGCTAAGGGCTCATGTAACTCCTATACATACATCTGACCTATCCACTTTTTTCAATGTATTTTATCCAAAGGACTTTTGAGCTGAGATAAAGCTGTGGTAATCACCCACTGGGATTACACCGGGTTCTAGTAAATTTTTTAGACTTAAGATCTAAGGTTAGGAGAACTTCTACTATTGCCAGAGGTAACTTGCAAAAATTGGGTTGTCTTTTGGTAACCATGTTGTGGCCTGGCACTGCCTTTCCTACCCTTTGTTTCAGGAGCCAACAAAAGTAAAAACAGCAGCAACAGGAAGTGGACAGGGCTCTAAAACTACTGTATATTTTCTGTTGCTTTATCCTTCTGCTTTACCTCAGCAGCACACTTGATGCTAATAAGGGTCAATATGCAGCATAAAGAGTCAAACATTTGATGAAAGTATACGTGATTTCATTTCTGCTACCCCAAAACATTCCGATGATTTCACATGTATTGATGCATGTCTACAATCATGAGAAGCACATACATTTTGATTTGTCCTTACCTTCTTAAAAAGACATTTCAGTTTTGCAGTAGGACTCATCTATTTTGCAATTGGTCTTTTTTAGACACCCCACTGGGCTCCCCGAGCCACCGCATGTGAAGCACTGCAAAGATGAATATGCTGCAAAAATGAAAGATACAGACACAGTATGAGACATCTGTATGGATGTCAGTTTAGCTCCTATATCGTGACTGGACATATGTTAGAATAGGCCTCTCCTGGTAGCCTCCGGTGACCACTCAAAAGGGGCGAGTTTTTTTTGGAGCGCCAAGCAGAAGGAGCTAGCCCTGGAGAAAAAGCAGTGACTTTCTAAGGTTCAATTCAATTCACTTCTGCTTTTAACAGCCTAGAGATATCAAAGGCTATTTCCATTAGAGATTGATTGACGCCAGAAGAAAAGCCTGTGGAGCGAATTCAGGCATAGCAGCTCTGAAGCTGCCCTACCCATATCCAGGGGGAGTGGAGTGTCTTTGTTATCCCAATCCCCTCACCATGTTCCTATCACTGTCCCTCATATCCTTAAGTATGTGTCCATTGGTGGAGGCGGTGAGATATGGGAGAGTTCATCACTCCTGCTAGACTTCGAGAACAAGTTTGTTCTTTTTGAAATGTAATTGATCAGGCATTAACTAATGGGTGAAAGTTCTTGCTTTTAGTCATTCTGTTTGATAATGAGTTGAGTTAGTATGTAGTTAAGGAGATGGGCCCTATTGCCTTTCTAGTCTGTGGTTAAGTTTGTCAAAGCTTATTGGGTATGTTGCACTGGGTGCAGGACATTCTTATTTATTTTGGTATTTCGACAAAATATCAGAAACAAAATATTGAGGAGCAGCAACATTGAGTTTAAAAGTTTGTGTGTAAAAATATCATTGAAAATAATATCGATTTTAATTTGAGAAATATCAATGTCAAAAATATCTATTTCTATATATTTACTATACCTATGTGGTTAATGTAGTTGACAAAAATATTGTTGTTAATAATATAGTTTTTTAATTATTTTGATGACTTTGAGTATATATTTTATTTGTATACGTTATAAATTGTTTGTATAATTATTATTAGTTTTTTAATAAAGATTGCACATTTTTTGTTGTTTTTAAATGTAACTTATTAGTTTATTTTTATTTTCAGTGCTGTATCAGGTTGTGGGTTTTATAGGGGTACAGGCTGGGAAGTAATGTATTAATAATTAATAATTAATTGATATTAATTATTTAATTGATAATGAATGATATTAATTGTCTAAATAACTTTTTTAATTATGTTACGTTTTATGTGCAGCTTGTGGGGTTTGTAGGGGTATAGGGTTTAAAGTAGTTAAATTATAAATAATAATTCTTAATTATTATTCATTATTTAATTGATAATTCATTATAGTTTTTAGTAATCATTTTTCAATTGCATTATTTTTGGGTTGTGGGGTTTGTAGGGGTATAGGGTGGGGAGAAATGTAGTTATACATATTTAATAATTCATTTATAATTATTCTTATTTATTTGTTTGGTAATTAATTAACTAAATTGCATAATTAACTTAAATTGATATTTCTGATTTGGGTTGTGGTTTTTGTGGAGGTAAATGGGTAAAGGAAAATAATTCTAATAATTAACAATGAATTTCAATTATCAATCATTTCTTTTAATTGGTCAATAATCATGTAAATTGTGTAATTAATACGTTCTTTAAGTTATATATGAGGTGTGGGTTGTTGTGTTTGTAGCGGCAAAGGGTGGGTAGTGTTTTAATTATAATTTAATTTTATTAAATGAAATTATAGCTTTCCCTACTGTTGCAGTGACTGGAGTGGGAATAGTAAATTGTTACCCCTCCTGAGTCCACTGTTTTCTTTACTGTCGCACCAACTGGATTAAGAATAGCAAAATGTTCCCTTCCTCAATCCAACATTTCCCTACAAGTGTAGTGACTAGATTGGGAATAGGAATTTGCGCCCCTCCTAAATCCAGTGCTCTACCAACTGTTGCACCGACTGGAGTGGGAATAGTAATTTGTTCGTCTCCAGAGTCCAACGCTTTTCCTACTGTTGCATCACAGTGGAGTGGGAATTGTAAAGTATGCTCCTCTGCATTCCAACACACCCCTCCACAATCCAACACTCTGGACAGACTGGAACAGGTATAGTAAATGTTACCACTCCTGAGTCCCACGCTTTACCTACTATTGCACATACGGGAGTAGGAATAGTACATTTTACCCCTCCGAGTCCAACGATTTCCGTACTTTTTCAGAAATTGGGAATAGTATATGTATTATTCATACAATTTTATAGTTTTGTTTATATTGTTTACATTTATATTATGATTTTGGTGCTTTTAACATTACTTATAATATTGCTGATAATATATATATATATTCAATGAAAAAACCAAAGATTTCACACATGTTATAGTTAGCTGGTCATTTCACTCGTAAAAAACCAATGAAATTCCCCCGTTATAGTTAGTTCAGCTAACTATAACTCGCGCGCCCGCAATGCACTGCTGATGACGTCACATATAATAATAATAATAAAGGGGTTTGTAGAGCGCATGGTGACGCCTACCGGCGTATCCCCGCGCTGAGGAATAGAGTCAGAGATCAGAGGAGGGGAAGAGCCTAAAGGGCAAATAGGTGTGTTTTTAGAAGTTTCCTGAAGGTGGCTTCATTTTTTGCTAACCTAATATTGATGGGAAGGGTGTTCCATTTGGTTGCTGCCAGGGAACGAAAAGATCGACCTCCCATTCTGGATTTTTTTATACGGGGGATCATGAGGAGGCCCTTTCCCATCGAGCGAAGTGCTCTGTTAGGCTCGTAAGGGACAGCTAGGTCAGACAAGTAGGACGGTGCACTGTGAGAGATAATTCTAAAGCATAAAAGAAGGGCTTTAAAAAGAATTCTCATGACATGACATGGTCAGTGACATCACTCATGACATCACTGATGACATCTCAAATGACATCACTGATGACATCACTGATGACATCATCCAGTGAATGTGTGTTTTTCTGAAAATAAAATATGTTTTATATATGTATACCTCAAGGTCGATGGAAGAATAAATGGGTATATAAGTGTCTAAATGGATGATTTGTTTTTGAAAAATTGATTGTGTAACTGACTGATTAAGTGTATCATAGTGAATACATGGCTTAGTGAGTAATGTTTAAATATGTAAATATCTGTATCAGTCTCTCACTTTGTGTATAAGTGGCTGCATGGGTTGGTGAGTAGCTACATGGGTGTCTATATTGGTTATTAGTTGGTTTTATGAGTATCAGTCTGAGTGTCTGATGGTTCGGTGGGGGTATTACGTAGTGCATAGGTGCATGAATGAGTGACTCACTCTTTGTATGTGTTGAAGACAGCATGTGTGCAGGACTCTATGGGTGGATGAGTGAGTGTATGGGTGTGTTAGTGGGTGAATGACTGTCTCAATAGTGTCTTTATGAGTAACTACATATGCTTTAAACTAGTTTATGTGACTATTGGTGTATATAAGCGAGTATATGTGAGAGTGAGAGATTGAAAGAGTTCCTGTATGAATAAGTATGTGTTTCTATAAGTGATTGTTTAAAAGACTAAGTATGTGTAAGTTTCCGTAGAAGTAAGTGTGGTGGTGTGTGTATAACTGTATATGCAAGTAAATGGATGTTTGATACTTTATTAGCATGAGTGACTATGTGTGTAAGTACCTCTATGGATGAGTGGCATTGTGTAACAGGATGTATAGGTGTATGAGTACATATGATGAGTGAGTACATGTATGAGTGACTGTATAGGACTGTTGGTGAATGAGTGTATGTGTATGTGGATCTTAGAATTACTGTATAGGTTGTTGTAACTGGTATTGGTATGTCCATTGTTTTTAAAATTTTAATTTCTATTTTTGAATGTGTGTATCAAAGGTTATATTAGGGGAAGAGGTGGTCTGCCACTCTATCACAAGGATGATGTCATCAGTGATGTCATCAGTGATGTCATTTGAGATGTCATCAGTGATGTCATGAGTGATGTCACTGACCATGTCATGAGTGATGTAATATGTGACGTCATCAGCAGTGCATTGCGGGCGCGCGCGTTATAGTTAGCTGAACTAACTATAACGGGGGAATTTCATTGGTTTTTTACGAGTGAAATGTCCAGCTAACTATAACATGTGTGAAATCTTTGTTTTTTTCATTGAATTTGCAAGGTTTTTTAAATGCTAATTCCTAACTATAACGTGTGTGAAACCTATGGTTTTTTCAGTGAATTTGCAAGGTTTTTTAAATGCTAATTCCTAACTATAACGTTTTTGAAACCTTTGGTTTTTTCAGTGAATTTGTACGGTTTTTTATATGCTAAGTTATGTATTTTTAATTAAAGATATTTTTTTTTATTAAAATAAAATTACTATATATTCATTTATATATTATCTGTATCTTTTTTTAATTTTTTTTTTTTTTAAATTCAATTAGGATAATTGTTTTTTTTTTTAAATTTTTTACATTATTTTATGTCCACTTTTTTTTTATATAAATTCTTGGGGTGCGCGCTCTGAGCGCGCTCCTAGTACTATTTCGTAAGGTTTTTTTGAATTCCGGCGTACGTTATTTACGTACACAAATATACTTCATGGTGCGCGCTGGGAGCGCGCACCCAGTACGTATGCGTACGTATGTACGCATGCGTGCATGCGTCCTACGCGGTTTACTTCCGCATACGCTAAAATTATGCGCAATAACGGTCGCGTATACGCGTGTTCAACGTATGCGCGCTAGGTACGCGCATATGACGTATGCACCTGCGCGCTTACGCGTTCGTGCATACGTCATCACGGGGTGCGCGCTCGGAGCTTGCGCAGTGCGCGCACCTCGGGTTTATACATAATAAAACAATATTTCTTATTGGTTATCATTACTTTCAGTTTCTAATTGTTTCAATACCACACCCAATCCCCTCATGGCAAGTCATGTGATCAAGAATCATCACTTTTGATTGGTTTGAAGTACTTTCTGTTCCAGATTCTTCCCAAACCACACCTACTCCCCTCATTATTAGTTCTGATTCCTTTGGAGAAGGAGCTATTCTGTTGTTGAGAGACAATGGCTGAACAGCAACCTACTTCAGACAGTGACCAGGACACTCTTGAGAGGCAGAGGAACAGGAAGCAGAAAGACAGCTTTATATGGCAGTTTTTCTCTTTTCCAGAAGGTGAGAAAAAGGTAAATGCACCGAAAGTTACATGTCTACTTTGTAAAAAAGTCTTATCTCGTGGGAATCCTAACAAGAAATATTCTTTTAGCATTCACACTATGTTGAGACATGTTTACAAAATGCATCCAGTAACTTTTCGTCGAGCTTCTGGAGAAAACCCTCCACCTGCTCAGCCAACGACATCAGCAGCAGCTCAGCCGAGCACATCTTCGGCAGCTCAGGGGAGCACTTCAGCTGCGATGGTGCCTTCACCTGTTTCTATACCTCTTGTTGGTCCACCTTGTTTGGCGAGGTTGTCTACACGGTGCACTGATTGCGGTTCTCTTATTTCTGTGGGGGAGACCAGTCTTGATCTCCTTCAGAGAAAATTTGATGCGCATCCGTGCACTAGGCCATAGATGTTTTTTCTTTTTTTGCGTTTTTCTCTTCCTGTTTCCCTCCATTAACTCAAGGGCTCTTTTAAGAGCCACTTATAAACTAAACCAAACAAATTTTTTTTTTAGATATTTTTTTTGAAATTTTTTTGAGGTGCGCACCCAAGGTTTTTTTTTTTTTTTTTTTTTCGAGAGACTACAATTAAAAACTGAAAATGTGATTGTAGAGAAGTAGAAAAAAAGGAACCATGATATTGGTGACTTACCATACCCACTCAAAAAAATATTTATTCATTTATTTTTTTTAAAAATTGCTTTAAAAATGGTTCTAGTTTTCGTAAATTTTCTATATCAATCTGAAAAAAAAGAAAAAAGTATTCATATTTTTTAAAACATTTTATAATACAGTACACAAATTTACATATTTATCAAAAACATTTTTTGCCTTTTTTTGCTGTTTTCAGAATATATTGCATTTCACTATAAATTGTGAAAGCAATTGCATTCATCATTTAACAGCGGGCAAAAAAAAAATAACAATCACAAAGAGTGTATTAAAAAAGCCCAGAATCTCTTCTCACTTAAACTTAACATTATAGAAATGCATAATATTCTAAAAAAATATCATCTAAAAACAATACTTATTTCTTTAAAATACCGTCTTATATTTTTGTTTCAGAAGTATAATCACAATATTATATCTCAAATAACTCCACAATACATCTGATTCCATTTCCTTTAGGCCAAATAGTAATTTTAAAATTCTTTTTTGATTAAATTTCCAATGGTAATCCAATAAAATTCTAAAGTTAAATTTGTACAGATCTCACCGATTCTCTGTAACATTTTGGTTCCCGAAAGATTTATTAATAATTTATTAAGTCCACAATAGAATTGGTTACTTTTCCGCATGGCCAAATAGTAATTTTAAAAATCTTTTTTGAAAAAATTTCCAATGGCACTCCAATAACATTCCAAAATTTGAATTGTGCAGATGTTACCAATTTTATCTAAATTTTTGGTTTTTGAAAGTTTCATAAAAAATTATAAAAGTCCACAGTACAATTGGTTATCTTTCCATTAGGCCAAATGATAATTTAAAAAATCTTTTTTTTGAAAATTCCAATGGTAATCCAATAAAATGGTAAAATTGTTTTGTCCAGATTTTGCCAAGTCTCTCTAAAATTTAGGTTTCAGGAAGATTAGATAGGAATTTGCTAAATCAAAAGGCAAACGTTGCTTAAAAACCAATTGGGAATCATTACACAGTGTCCAGCCTTTTTCACATTGAAGATAAACTGTGTAATGTCCAGAAGTAACAGTAGGTCCTTCATGGAAAATTATTGCAACAGTTACAAAAGTTTTTCCTGAAATTGATAATTGCTGTCCTGTAAACTTCTTTATTAAAGTATCCAATTTTGAACCATCAGCTCTACATCGTTGCATCATTAAAATTACATACTGTCCGTATTCCTTTAAAATTAATGTTGAAAACATGTCAGATTGACACTCACCGCATTGCATGCTATGATTAGCATCTTTAACTAATTTAGCAAAAGTGACTGTTTTACTCTCTGGTAATGTCAAATAAATAAACCTTTCATTATCAACATTAGAGCCACATATATTATAACAGTTTTCACAACTATGTTCCCATTTAGACCAAATAAAATATCAATTGCAACTTCTTCTTCTTCCAGTACTTGAAGAAAAAACATAAAAAATTCGTGTGCATCTTGCTGTTCATTTTGAGAAAACTGTGTTCGTCCTGAACATACATCTAAAAGTTTTCTAATTTCAGTAGCACTTTCTATTTGAGTTTTATCATTACTCAGCTTTTGAAAAAGGAGACTCAGCTCAGAACAGAATCTTTTTCCCTGTTTTTCTATTATCTGCTCTTGCAAACTTTCCAGATAAAATGCAACATTCAGCACTACATTAGCGTAGCAGTTGACACCAGAGCTATTTTCAAAATGACGTCCTACAACCTGTTCTTCTTTTTCCTTACTGTTTTTGCTTGCAATTACATCACTCCTTTTTTTTTTCCTCCTCTCTACATCTTCATTACAGATATTCTCATTTCTCCTTTTACGAGAAACTACACGTTTCTCCAATAAAGGATACTGACCTAAATGAGGAGCATAGGTTCTTCTTAATCTATTATACTCCTTTACACAATTTGCATCAGCACTAACTTTTGAGTCATCAAAGTCTATCATGAATAAACCAGATAATGTTTTCACTCGTGACAAAGCTACATAAGCCATACCTTCTTTGAACACAGTTGAACCAATGTTCACAAATGCACAATCTACAGTCAATCCTTGAGACTTGTGAATAGTTACAGCATATGCTAGAGAAAACGGAAACTGCTTCCTACGTACATATAAGTCTTTCACAAGCATGAAACGAACTGAACAACGACAAATATCTTTAACTTCTTCTATCTGATCAAATTTTATTTTTAAACATTCAATTCCATCTTTTTTCTGATAATTAATAAAACCCACAACTCTTCCCATAGCTCCATTAACTAAACCTTTTTCAACATCCAAATTTCTCCTTAAAAATACTCTACAGTTCATGCAAACATATAGATTTTTTTCTAATCCAGCTGTTTTGGAAATGTTCTTCTCTAGTGAATTCAATTTATTTTTCAGTGTGCCTGTTACTGTGACAGTAATTCTTCCATCCTCAATTTTGTCAACTGCTTCCAATTTCCTGATCTCTTCCTTTTCCAATTTCAAAAGCTCCTCATTGAATATTGAGCATTCACGTAGAGTTGGCATTAAGCAGATGACACTTTTGTTTTCTGCAGTGTTCTTGTATATCTTCTCTGCAACTATTTCTTCCTTTGGAAATAAATTATGTAGCAGCCGACTCTGTAATGCTTTTTTGCCAGCTTCAGTGAGTAGTCCAATTCTGATATCTTTCAGAATACTTCCATATTCTTCATCGCTTGCTTGCCTCATATTAGTAGTAAGTTCCTTGTACTCAAAGAAGGACCAAATATTTATATTTCCGATGCTTCCCAATGACTTCTTCGTGTCTTCATGTGTGACAGTATTAAACACTGGTTGTCCTTTAACTGGAGTAAGTTGCAAAAGATCTCCAAAAACTATGACGTGTTTTCCACCAAATAACATGTCATAGTCTGCCTTCAAAATTTGCTGCATTCTTAAATGCACAAAGGCAAGCATTAAGTTTGATACCATGCTCACCTCATCAATAATGAGAACTTGCATCTTCTTCAATACTCTTGAAACTTCCAAGGATGCTTCTCCAGTTAGCTTGTTGTATTGTATTTTGTTCTCATGCTCCACTGGTAACATTAGCAAACGATGTAAGGTGATTCCTTTTATGTTATATGCTGCTAACCCAGTTGGAGCAGTAACCACACAAGACAAAGTAGAATCCGTTTTTTGCTGTAGGTAGCTTCTGATGACTTTTATAAGGAAACTTTTCCCAGTTCCAGCTTGTCCGCTTACATACATCCTGATTGGATGAAATGATGTGCATGAGCACTCTTTTTTTTCATGTTGAAATCCGTGATCAATTTTGCTTCTGATCTCTTCATAAATTTGTTGCTGCTCTTCATTCAGTTGTCTTTCCAAATTTTGTAAGTCTATAAATTCTTCTTGAGCTTGATTCATAGCCGTTTCCACTTCATTCATGGCTATTGATGCTTCATTTTCAACGATTGGTTGTCCTAGGGGATCTTGACTGAGTGTTCCTGAACTTTGGCTGTCTTGAGAACTGTCTCTAGCTACTTCTGCTGCAATTGTAGTTTCCTGTTCAATTTCTTCATTTAACATTTGCAGATAAGTTGTGAATGTACTGCATTGTATGCTGTCTTTGCAAGCATTAAAAGAATCTTCATAGCTTTGAAATTCTCCCAGTAGTTCGTCCTCTGAACGCCATGGTTTAAACAGCTGTAAAAGAGCCAAGTAGTAAAATTCCTTTTTGTCAGTAGTGTCGCAACTCAGCTTCCTGTGATTTATCAAACTTCCTTTTGTTTGCTTCACCAAACATCCTTCCTCACCAATGACTTTATATTTTCCATTGTTGATGGCTTCTGCGGCTTTCCGTGAATAAATGTAGTTCTGCAGCACTTCATAGAGACACATGTTCTCCAGATGTTGACTTCTTTTTGGATAATATGTGTCCAACATGTTTGATTTCAAAATATCTGTACTTTGTGGGTCATTCTCGGCCAAATATTCAATTTCTCCAACAGATTTCAGTACCCGATTTCTCATTGCTGCAAGGCCTAAACTTGCCCAAATTATTCTTCTTGATTTCGAGTAGAGACTTGCAGAAGATAACCTATCTGAACATTCGTAGGATCCAATTTCTCGATGCGATAACATCTTCAAACTGAAACTGTACAGCTTCTTACTGACAGTCTTCTCGTGAGAAATCTCTTCCCACATTTCCTTCAATTCTGTTTTTTCTGATTTCGTAATGTAAGACGTTACATATCGAGCAACAGCAATGGAATTGTCAGCTACATACTGTATATCCATGTTAGCGTTCCACATGGATAAAATGACTGGGTTGTAGTCATTTATATTTTTTGATTCTTCTTTTCTTTTTAGGTTGTAGGTATTCTTAGGTGATTTTCTTGTGATAGTATGTCTCACAGCTGACATAAAACTGTTTACTCTTCCATTTGAAAGAACAGGTCTAGGAAATCCAAATCGACATTTAGTGTAGTATTTATCTTTGCTCTTGTATTTCCGTCGACAGTACTTTCCACACCGATGACTTTGGAAACGTAAAACTTGCTCCTTTAACTTTTTCTCTTCTGTGCTTTTTGGTATAGCACATGTTGCATATTCTTCAATGTAAGATAACACTGCTTCATCAGTATCTGTTCCAAACTTTGGGGCATCCTTGATCCACAACAGCATATGAATATGAGGAGCACCTCTTGCCTGGTACTCTTTTCTCCAAAAGAAATCTACTACTTCTCCAAGAGGTGGATTTTTTTTATTGCAGATAAAGGACATCATAGCCTCAAATCTATGATTGAAATATCAGCAAACATTAACTGGATCCAATGAGCACAGTTCTCCTGCTGTCTTGTATTCGATGTTTTTAATGTTTGAATTTGCCTCTCGTAGAAAATCCAGTAAATCATCCCAAGCGTACTCGGCACAGCTTAGGGTAACGAACCATGTTGGTGTTCCTAAATTCCGTAACATGCATTTTAATTCACCATGGCGTCGGTACCAATATTCATTTGTCCCACGCTGAGAAGCCATCAGATTGATCAGTTGTGTTTCCAAATGATCATCTCGGTGCTGCACTTTCTCCATAAAATCCTTAGCAGACACATTTTGTAAATGTACTCCACTTTTTAAAATGTGATTTACTGCGTAAGACAGTGCAGACAAATCGCTTTCAAATAAAAGATGGAACAAATAAGGAATACTTTGTCGAAATCTGGGATCTTCAGCATATAGTCTTGTAGTCCGATACTCAGAAGCTGGAATCTGTTCCGGACGTTCATCATATCGTCCTCCTTTTCCTTTAGGAAACAGCTGGGGAAAACATCGAGCTTCCAAGCTCTCCTCCCATACACTCACGGGAGTTCCTTTTGCTTTCTTCATCTGAAAGAGATCAATATTGTCTCCCATAACTTCTTTTGAATGAAGAGGATGTATGCTAAAATGTTCATAAATTTCTTCTTCCTTTGACTTGTCCACTTTTTCAATTTGTCCAGTTGGTGTTTCTGTGTCTTCTTGTAAATCTTCTTCTTCTTCTTCTTCTATATAAATTGATTCATACTATTTGTTATTCCTTTTCAAATACAAATTTGCTCTTTGTACTTTCCGTACATCTACCAGCTCCTGCCAAATCTTCTTATTCTTTGTAGGTACACCATTAACCAGAATAATTAATGGTTCAGTTTCCAAAGTATCCGCATCAATAGTTTCCATATTTTTTTTCAAATCCAAGGGCAAATACACCACTCTACCTTTTAAACCTCTCAGTAAATCTGAAGGAGGTAATTTACCAGTTGTGGGCTCCATACGTACTATGGTCTGGAACGGATGAACACATTGAATGAGTATAGACTCATATGTATTTAATTCAGAAAGTTCAGCAGGAATAGCATCCAATTCTAAATTATTATGTACAGCTCTGGTCGGCATTCTATTTTCCTCTAACTTGTTGTAACAGTATTTACAAATACGCTGAACTTCACCCAATTCAAAACAATTTTCAAGAAATATATAGGTGGCAAAATCCTTCCACTTATAATTATCTTCATTTTCACTCTTTCTGTAGAGATCAACATACCTGGTTTGTTTTCTATAATGAGTTCTGCGGCAACAAATACAAGTAATATTTGGTCTTTCATTAGAGATTATTGCAAATTTTGTTATGTGATCATTAAATGTCTTACTTACAGAGGGTTCTACATTTTCTTCCACTTCTTCCTCATTTACTGTGTCCTTCTCTGCACTGTTTTGTTCAGGACCAAAGTAACAAAACTGAATTTCATCAACAACCTTCTCTACATCTGATACCGTTCCACGGAACAGAGCCCTATTCAATTCATCTAACTTTATTGCTGGACTTTTAGCAAAATACAACCGTCTCACAAACTTTCTCATTTCAGTATGATGAACAGCCAGCATCCTAAAATGATGGAAAACACTATTACACACTTTTCTAGATAGACAAGCCAGAGAATGACCCTGCAAACCAGTATTCTCTCTCACTCTGCATGGATCCAGACTTTGAAGCACCTTAATCTTCTGTTTTATACTTTTTTTACTATATTCTCTTAGAAACTCACGAAATTTGTCAATAGATTCCTGACGCACAGTGCAAATACTACTACAATTCCAAGTGTACACTAGGGCTTTAGGACGTCTCCCCATAGCCTCATCCGCCATCACTTGTACCTCATCTCTTGGAACCATTATCTCCTTCTCCATTATGCAACCATTTGTCACTTCGTAACCAATACCTCTGGTGTCAACTGCATGCAGCAAACTATTACTTTGAAAATAGCTCTCTTCATTAAAAAAGGTTCACTACTTGAACTATGCATCCACTTTCCTAAAAACACTTTACAAAAGTTTGTTCTGTTCACTACTCTTTTCCTTTTGCTATGTGATTTCAGTACATTAACCATTTTGTCTAATGTACGCATCCTATTCAAAATTAAAATGAATAGTTTCCTTTTTAATTCTAATGCCTTTGCTGCAATGACTTCAATTTCTTTTTGTCTTTTATAAAACTTACTCTTTTGCTTATATTTCTTCACATCCTTTATCAAATTGGACATAACTCTTCTCTGAAACATTTTTCTACGTATCTCTTTAAACGCTGTTTTTCTGTTTATGTAAATCTTTTCAGTTGCAGAAGGTATATTTGCATTAACTAAATTCTCAATTTTTTCCTGTCCTTTTCTTTTCAAAACATTCTTTCCAGTACAGACATTTTGTACATTTTTCCTTCTTTTGAATATATTTTTAAGAAATTGTTTTTTCTGCTTACCAGAAGATTTTTTCGTTTTCCCAACATGAGCATCTTCTACTAACTTTGGTCCTCCAGTTGTCTTCAAATATACGTTTTTTTTCTGGGTTTTTTTAACTCTGGATTTTGTAGGCATCTTAAATTTTGTTCACTGCTCTTCAGCAATACCTGAAAAAAACTAAAAAAAAAATCCTTTATTTTATTTAAATATATTACTACATTTCTTTTCACATTAGTCACAAAACGAAATTTCTTTGCCAATTTGAAAGCACACTTACTGCTCTTTTTTTTTGGCAAGTGATAATCACTTTTACAGACTGACACATTATAAATCCACTTTTCAGATTTTTTTAAAAGCACATGTCCAAACTGCTTTTTCAGACCACCACCATGTGTATCCTGGGTGACTGCCTACACTCCAGCAAGGGCAACCAGCCTTAGTGATGCTGAATGTATTTGCATTACAGACTGAAACCTCAAACCCCACTCGCTTGTGAATACTGTGCATGATTATACATGGAAAGGAGCTGGGTGTGTGCTAAGAGTCTGCTTCTGCACCAAAAAATCGTTCCCCCTTTTTCCTACTAATGCAACTGTGAAATCACCAGAGCAAAACGCAATAAATCTCTGCCTGTAATTCCTATTTGTACACAGAGTCATGTTTTCACATTAGTCACAAAACGAAATTTCTTTGCCAATTTGAAAGCACACTTACTGCTCTTTTTTTTTGGCAAGTGATAATCACTTTTACAGACTGACACATTATGAATCCACTTTTCAGATTTTTTTAAAAGCACATGTCCAAACTGCTTTTTCAGACCACCACCATGTGTATCCTGGGTGACTGCCTACACTCCAGCAAGGGCAACCAGCCTTAGTGATGCTGAATGTATTTGCATTACAGACTGAAACCCCAAACCCCACTCGCTTGTGAATACTGTGCATGATTATACATGGAAAGGAGCTGGGTGTGTGGTAAGAGTCTGCTTCTGCACCAAAAAATCGCTCCCCCTTTTTCCTACTAATGCAACTGTGAAATCACCAGAGCAAAACGCAATAAATCTCTGCCTGTAATTCCTATTTGCACACAGAGTCATGTTTTCACATTAGTCACACAACGAAATTTCTTTGCCAATTTGAAAGCACACTTACTGCTCTTTTTTTTTTACAAGTAATAATCACTTTTACAGACTGACACATTATGAATCCACTTTTCAGATTTTTTAAAAAGCCCATGTCCAGACTGCTTTTTCAGACCACCACCATGTGTATCCTGGGTGACTGCCTACACTCCAGCAAGGGCAACCAGCCTTAGTGATGCTGAATGTATTTGCATTATAGACTGAAACCTCAAACCCCACTCGCTTGTGAATACTGTGCATGATTATACATGGAAAGGAGCTGGGTGTGTGCTAAGAGTCTGCTTCTGCACCAAAAAAACGCTCCCCCTTTTTCCTACTAATGCAACTGTGAAATCATCAGAGCAAAACGCAATAAATCTCTGCCTGTAATTCCTATTTGCACACAGAGTCATGTTTTCACATTAGTCACAAAACGAAATTTCTTTGCCAATTTGAAAGCACACTTACTGCTCTTTTTTTTTTGACAAGTAATAATCACTTTTACAGACTGACACATTATGAATCCACTTTTTAGATTTTTTAAAAAGCCCATGTCCAGACTGCTTTTTCAGACCACCACCATGTGTATCCTGGGTGACTGCCTACACTCCAGCAAGGGCAACCAGCCTTAGTGATGCTGAATGTATTTGCATTACAGACTGAAACCTCAAACCCCACTCGCTTGTGAATACTGTGCATGATTATACATGGAAAGGAGCTGGGTGTGTGCTAAGAGTCTGCTTCTGCACCAAAAAAACGCTCCCCCTTTTTCCTACTAATGCAACTGTGAAATCACCAGAGCAAAACGCAATAAATCTCTGCCTGTAATTCCTCTTTGCACACAGAGTCATGTTTTCACATTAGTCACAAAACGAAATTTCTTTGCCAATTTGAAAGCACACTTACTGCTCTTTTTTTTTGACAAGTAATAATCACTTTTACAGACTGACACATTATGAATCCACTTTTCAGATTTTTTAAAAAGCCCATGTCCAGACTGCTTTTTCAGACCACCACCATGTGTATCCTGGGTGACTGCCTACACTCCAGCAAGGGCAACCAGCCTTAGTGATGCTGAATGTATTTGCATTACAGACTGAAACCTCAAACCCCACTCGCTTGTGAATACTGTGCATGATTATACATGGAATGGAGCTGGGTGTGTGCTAAGAGTCTGCTTCTGCGCCAAAAAATCGCTCCCCCTTTTTCCTACTAATGCAAATATAAAATTACCAGAGTTGTACACAATAAATCTCTGCCTATATTTCCCAACATGTGTAACCTGGGTGACTGCCTACATTCCACCAAGGGCAACCAGCCTTAGTGATGCTGAATGTATTTGCATTACTGAGTCCAACCTCAAACCCTTAAACTATTCTTTTTTATACCAATACACCTTAATTTATCGTGAAAACATAGTCCATATTATTTTACATGTTCCTCACATTTAAATTTCTCCCAAAACAGAAAATAATAAACACAACTTCAACAAAAAGAATTACATTTCTATTATTAATTTCTTAATTTACCATATACATCTCCTCTCAAACTCTAACCTCACCTTTAAAATTAGTTAGTTGTGATAGAAATGTGGCACTCAAACAGCAGATTATCAGAGCCAGGATCTCTGTTCTCTACACCTCTCTCCTCTCAGCAGAACCAGATAATGACAAAGTTTCCCTCTATTTTTCCCCACATATACATGTAAGTTTCAAATCTCAGTGCTTCCCCCTTTTTTTCAAATGTAATCACACATTTCTATTGGTTGAAAACCAACCCTTTTCCAAAAGTACCCTTCCCCCAACTTGAATTCTGCCTAGTACCCTTCCCCCAACTTGACTTCTGCCTGCTACCATAGCAACAGCTCATGGAACACTGCTGTGTGGAGTTAGGTCAGAAGTTCGCCAAACAATGTTTCAATTCCACAGAGCAAGAGTGCTTGACTTTTCAAACCTTACAGCAAATCCATAGTACTGTTCTTTGGTAACACATTTTTCTGTACCAATACAAAACATGCTTCTATAAATTTACACATACAGCCTAGTTTTTAGTGTAGAATGGTATGAAACAGCCAATCAGTTCTTTTTTTTTATAAAAAAATATGTATGCCTCCATTTCCAAACTGTCTTTCATTTCTTTTTCCCATTCTACTGAATTACACCTCCTGAGTGCATCCAGATCTCCTTTGAAGATGTTCACAGTGTGGATTATAGGACACAGCTATGTCTTCTGGAGTGAAAAATTTGCAGAGAAAAGAGGTATGGTGAGAGACCTTGCTTTGCCAAATGTAGACATCAAATGGATTGGTCAGAGAGGGTTAAAGTGGCACCAATTAATGCCTTTGGTGAAAACCTTTCTACATCTCCCACAGCCTAACCTTATTATTGTGCACTGTGGTGGTAATGATCTAGGCACTTTAACTGGTGTAGGTCTGGAAATGCTTATTAAGGACACCTTTGTGCAATTGATGTCGCTTTTTCCACAAACTGCCTTTGTATATTCTAATATATGCCAAAGGCAAAAGTGGAACTGGTCCAACCAATTTTGTCCGCAGATTGACAAAGCAAGGAAGCACGTCAACAAATCTATTTCTGCTTTCCTCAGAGACTATGGTATGGGTTCCATTTACCACAACAACTTGCGTTACGACATGCAAGACATTTATAGAGGAGATGGTGTGCACTTCACTGATGAAGGCAACAGAGTCTTCCTCTTGAACCTTAGACTCTGCATCGGTACTTACTTGCAGGTACCAAAAAACAAACAATAAACACAAGGGCTCTTTTTAGAGCCACCTTATATCTAAACACTTAAATGCGATTTTTTTTTAATTTGTTTAATAAAGTTTTTTTCCGGGTGCGCGCTGGGTGCGCGCACTCGGCGATATTTTTTAACAAAATATAAATCTTTTTTTTTGCCCTACAAGGTCCTACTTTGACCCCCTTACAATGCCTACTGGGTCAATTTCTACCCACTCTGCCCCCTTTTCAAGTTCTCCCCCTTTGTTCATCACCCCCTCTTTATGCGATAGACAAAATGGCGGCCGCCGCTTCCTGATTTCCACCGATTCGAATGTTTACTAAGATCTAACAACCAATCAGAATTGCGCTCGCGCACGGCGAGGTGCGCGCACCCAGCGCGCACGGAGCGCGCTTATAGATATATATATTGATTTAAAGGCTATTTTCTCATAATCTACTGAACAGATTTACACCAAACCTACAAAAGGCACTTCCTTGACCTGAGGACTACCTCTCTGCCAAATTTCTAGTAATTCTGTTCAGCCGTTCGGGCTGTAGCTGTGTCTAAAGGTCCTATGGAAAAATGCATGGGAAAAACGCGTTTTGGGACCCCCCTTTTATCTCAGCCCCCGCTTGACGAATCCCCCCGAGACTTTCAGGGTAGGAGCGGAGCGTAGCGCCCCACCTATTTTGAAAATTTCGTGAGGATTCGTCGACCGGCGCCAAAGTTATTCAAATTAGAATGTTGCGGATTTCCTATGGAAACGTGGTCCTAACTATAACTACCTACTGGCGACCGCCAGTAGGTAATATACATATATATATATATATACATATATATATATATACTTGAAGATGAAGGATCACAAGAAAACAACAGCCAGCCAGGGCAAAAATCTGGATCCCAAAGGATACAATGAGTCACAAAGAAATAAAATATCCAAGAAAGAAGTGACTCATTTTCACTCATGATGCTTTTTGAAAATTCAGCTGTGTCATCTGTGCAGCCACAGTGCAAACCATCTTGTACTACCTGAGGAAGGCGGAAGCTGAAACGTTGTAGTGGAAATATATTTTTGTTCTTTGGTGAATCTATCTGTTTGAGTCGCTTCTTTCTTGGATACATATATATATATATATATGTAAATAAGTGTGTGTTTTTTTTTAAAGTTTACAAAAAATGTGTAAATGGTAACATAGATTATAATAATTATTTTATTAATAGTTTTAAATTATATATGTTTAAATACACATAGATGTGAGTTTACAAAAAGGTTTAAAATGAATATATCATTAAAAATAATTAATATATATTTGATTACATTATAGTACTATTTAAAGAGAATATATTTATTGTTTAGTATGTTTAAATATACTCATAAGTAAAAATGATATTTTTTATATTAGTGTATAACGATATTTTTTCCAATATTGTCGTTATTGACATTATACTTATTGGAAAACAATATTTTTGTGATTGATATTTATGTCCCCATGATATTTGAATCAGTGAACCATTTATTTTCTTTATACAGCTGCATGCTGCATGCTTCAAGATTTATCCCATAACCCCACATACAGAATACCATGTACATTCTTGACCCTCAAGGCGTGGGGGGAACTTGCAGAATTCAGCAGGGTTACAAAAAAAACTGGAGAAGTCAGCAGTGTCCGGATAAAGAGTGGAAATAGGGAGGTTGTGCTACTCATGCAGTGCTTTAGTGCCTGGAGATCCTTCCACTCTTCCTGCACAAAAACAATCCTTAGAGGCATATTCCTATTTCTATTTGTGCTGCAAAACAGTTCTACTAAAAATCCAATCATGGATGATGGATCATCATCTCAAACCGAAACCCCTCAAAACAGAATTTTGTTTTCATCAGACCTCTGCATTAATCCATCTCAATCCAATCTTGGCTCATCTCACTAAATATCCTAAACTTCAAACTCCTGCTCATTTCACAAAATCTCAGTGCTTTAGCAGGATAAGAAAGTCAACATGCAAACCAACTTTTCGGTCAAGCAAGAACTGCCCAGTGTCAGCTCAGACTTCTGGATAGCTTCAGGCCATTCATGTCTAAAGGAGACTTTAATGTATTAGTTCTCTCAACTATGAGAGCTCCGTATTAACTGGTGTGCAAGACACACAATGTTTCACTGAAAGCAGCCCTCTGTACTTCAACCTAATTAGACTCAGAAATTAAACAGTTGGAATATGTCACCCTTCTTCATGTCACCCTGCAGTGGCTATACATCGAAGCAAGAAGCAACTTCAGGCTAGGCTGTATTGCACACAAAGTTCTCCAAACAGACACACCCAAGTACGAGGTGAGAAAAATCTAACCTACTGGAACTTACCAATCCATCCTAAATATGTACTCCCTTCTGTGAGAAATTCTCCTGTTCAGGAAAACAACAAACACTCTCCCATTTCCTTATAGGGAGTGCTCAGAAGATCTGGAACCCAATCCCAAATGAGATACTGCTGAATCCAGTCCCGAATTTGTAAAAAAAATTAAAGTAGGTTTCAGGGCCTTTGTCAGGACTCAACTGCAGCTTGTACCATCCAGTGCCCCAGCCAGTGCTAGAAGTGCTGCCAGTGACACTACCAACAGAACTACTAACCCACCACACTCCTACAAGAATAACAATTCAGACTATTCTAGGCCCCCAAAGTTATAAAAATGGTTGGGCAGCAGGCATTAGTCATTTTAATGTAGATTGAACTAATTAACAACTGCTCAAATTAGGCTAACAGCACCACTGGCAAGCTTTTCATAAGTGCTGGTGTTGACAATTAAATGCTGGTGCCGAGCACCGGAAGCCACCGGATCAAATTAGGCACTGGCTAAACCCATTCCACATTGCCTTCTGTGAAACAAAGTACTTCATTACCCAGACTATTGAACTCTCAGACACCATTTAAAAATCTAAAATCTTCAAGAATGCCTGACTGTCCTACTGGTTTTAACATGTTTCTTTTTGTAAATATAACCAGCTCTTTTATCTTTAACTGCTGATTCTACTTTCCACTATATGTCTGTTACTATGAAAATGATACATGTTTAACTCTGTAAAGCCTTCTAATATACTGGGGAGGTAGTCCAAACTATATACAATTGCTGAAATAAGCAAATAAATAAAATAGGTCATCCAGTCCTGAGAAGCTGTTATAGTAAAAAACAGCTTTTTTTACATAGATGTGTATTCCATGTACCCATAATACTAGATTCTACAAAACACAATGCCACACTTTTTATCCAGCTCAGCAGGATGAAAGAATGAGTGGGTTTGATTGTTCCACCAATGTTTTTTTCAAGACCTTGGCAGTGGAAGCAATATTAGCCACCTGAGCTGTCTTATTGTTACTACACCAAAATGTCAATCTTGTTGGAGAACTTACTTAGTCCAAAAAGCATGGCTGCAGCCAGAAGAGTCCCGCAGAGCACCTTCATTTCTTCAATATGAGGAGGTTTCCCAGATGGAAGCCAATTGTTGAGTGATGACTTTATATAGTATGACAGTGTGCTGACGCACCAACGTGTGAAGGTACCCGGGAGAGGCAAGTTCTCTGGCTCTTAGATTGCCTTTCAGTTAACAATGTTGTGTGCCTGCCAGAAGGTAGGTAGAGGTTCTAACATATGTCAGGCAGTGATACATTGGCTATATTGATGGGCGTGGTGAAAGGTAGAAGTTTGCTTTAGACAGGGAGAACAAGTAATTGAAAGAATAAATATAAATCTGTTAAAAGGTTTTATACTTCAGGTTTCATTTCAATTTTATTAGCACATTCTTCTTAGAAACATACATGGCATTTGCTCATGTTTTAGAATGCTGTCACTGCCTGCAGCGGGTGTTGCAATATAATTTTTATTAAAATCCTATGTGCCTTTTTTCCTTCAGTCTATAACATATTAGGATTATTTTATACAGGTTACATAGTTCTTAAAAAACGTATTCTTGATTTTTATATTTTAAGTTTTAATTTGAAAAATATAATAATACCAGGTGTTGATGATTTTTCCAAACTTTTAATCGGCCTTCACATATGAGTACAGACCATGTAATTAGAATATTAGCCAATTGGAACTCTAATGATTGGGCACAACTTCCCACAGCTTCCGCTCCCTGAAGGCCTTCTGAGATCAAGCTGTTTTCTTCCTTCATTCTTGCATAGTGAATGGACTTTGAGATAAACCCACAGAGTGCATAAGGGTTGAAATAGAAAACAGACTAAAACACTGGTTAAAATCTCTCAAAATCCTTAAGAGCATTATGGGTAAAGCAAAGTTTAGATGTGCAACTTGCAGCTGGGCACAGTATTCGTTATTTTGTTTATCAGTCTTGTAGGATTGTAAAGGGCACATAATGGTGCCGATCACGATCCGGTAAAAAATTCCCCCGTGCGACTCGTATCGGGTCTTTTTACCGTACGAATCGTACAAGTGCCGTACGAACTGGCAATCACGATTCGCATGGTAAAAAGTCCATACGAACCGCACCGGGAATCATTCCCCACACGTCCTCGGGTCGGAAAATGTGTCCGACACGTCCTCGGACGATTTACCTTACAAACGTAAAAATCCAAGTCCGACCGAGGAATCACGATCCATCCCGTGCGTCCGAGGCTACAACCGTATGGAAAAAACACCGTCCGCACCGAACACCAATAGCAACCATGGAGACATGTGCCCGCATACGCGCCCAACACTCCCCCCAGCCCCCGTACGTCTGACACGTACCCCCCGTATATGTATACCCCCACCCGTCTATGTACACCCCAGTACGTTCCAGTCGTACCCCCACCCCAGTACGTGTCGTACCACCGTCAATGTACACCCCCCCACCCCTGTACGTGTCGTACCACCGTCTATGTACACCCCAGTACGTTCCAGTCGTACCCCCACCCCAGTACGTGTCGTACCCCCCGTGTACCTACACCCCAGTACGTTCGAGCCACACCCCCACCCCAGTACGTGTCACAGCCCCGTCTACCTACACCCCAGTACGTTCCAGTCGTACCCCCACCCCAGTACGTGTCGTACCCCCGTGTACCTACACCCCAGTACGTTCGAGCCACACCCCCACCCCAGTACGTGTCATAGCCCCGTCTACCTACACCCCAGTACGTTCTAGTCGTACCCCCACCCCAGGACGTGTCGTACCACCGTCAATGTACACCCCCCACCCCTGTACGTGTCGTACCACCGTCAATGTACACCCCCCCACCCCTGTACGTGTCGTACCACCGTCTATGTACACCCCAGTACGTTCCAGTCGTACCCCCACCCCAGTACGTGTCGTACCACCGTCAATGTACACCCCCCCACCCCTGTACGTGTCGTACCACCGTCAATGTACACCCCCCCACCCCTGTACGTGTCGTACCACCGCCTATGTACACCCCAGTACGTTCCAGTCGTACCCCCACCCCAGTACGTGTCGTACCACCGTCAATGTACACCCCCCCACCCCTGTACGTGTCGTACCACCGTCAATGTACACCCCCCCACCCCTGTACGTGTCGTACCACCGTCTATGTACACCCCAGTACGTTCCAGTCATACCCCCACCCCAGTACGTGTCGTACCACCGTCAATGTACACCCCCCACCCCTGTACGTGTCGTACCACCGTCAATGTACACCCCCCCACCCCTGTACGTGTCGTACCACCGTCTATGTACACCCCAGTACGTTCCAGTCGTACCCCCACCCCAGTACGTTCCTGGCGCACCCCCAACACAACCTCCTAAGTACGGAGCGCACCCCATGCCCCAACATCACAACCGCATGTACGAGTCGTACAAAGCCACACACAAGGACCAAATCGTACAACCAAATGGCCCATGTACACACCGTACACACGCTCAAAACGCACGTACACAACAAGGACAAAACAAAACAACTCAACAATACACCATTCGAAAGGCACACAGCCACTAAACATGGCCAACAACCACTAAAATAACACAATCACTGACCTGCAACTGTCAAAAACAAACAGAGGCCCAATACACCACCACTCCTTATAACACACCCACCCAAAATTCAAACACTGCCACACCCACCCATGGACCAATAAAAAGGGCCCACACACACAAACCATGAGCCTTTGCAACAGACCCACTGCTGCCAGACACCACAGAACCAGACTACAAGCGACACCACATGTTACACTTGCACACCTTCACACGACCACCCTCACAAACACCCTCTCATCACATTCACACACACACACAACCATCCACACCCCCCCCCAACATCCACACACCCCCCACACCCACACCATCCCCACCCACACCCCTCACCATGCCCACTACCAAGAATCCAAAGTTCAGTCACCGAGAGTTGGAGGTCCTTGTTGATCAAATCCTCAGAGTCGAGCCACAGATCTTTGGAACATTGGTCAGAAGCACCAGCCAGGCAGCCAAAACAGCCATGTGGCAGACCATCGTCGATGCTGTGAATGCTGTTGCGGACACCAGGAGGACCAAGCAGGATTGCCAGAACAGGTGGTACGATCTGCGGAGGAGGGTCAGAGCCAAGAGACAGGAGGAACACGACCAGGCCAACGCCACCGGAGGAGGGCCCTCCCGCAGACCCGTACAGTACCATCCCTGGGAGGAGAGGGTGATGGCCATACTGCCGGTGGAGGCAGTTGAAGGAGTAGAAGGACTCCGAGACCCGGGTGAGTACACAAACAACGCACCTCACATGGGGGGAACTGCAACCACAACCAAAATTAATAACAGGCACGCAACCACCACAAGCCATCGCATTACTCAACCACACTCCATGAGCAGGCACATGCCACTGCTGCCACCATGCCCCATGCACCCAGCTGGACAATGTCAAGTCACAGGCCACAGAAGACAACAACACATGACACGGTAACCCGGATGGCGGGAGGCTGGGCACCAAGAATCACATAGTGCGACTCCAAAGCAGACAACAATGCCCTCTGCCCATATGGCCTAGGTCACAGCCAGACAAACACTGTGTCCCAACACAGGAATGACTTGCCAGCAAATGGCGGATGCCTTGCATCAACACATGGGGGTGAAGGCACTGTTTTGCACATGCCAGCAGCTAATGAACAGCCAACAGTGTGAAAGAGTGGCAGCACACACCACCACAGCAGCAGCGCACAGACACACAGCAGACAAAATGGGTGCCTGGAGATCAGAAACAAACTCACATCAACAGGCCAAGGGCCACTCAAAGATCTGCTAACAGTGTGTGCCCAGGAAGCTGGGCCAAGGTGACAGAGGGTGACACACGGAGGGAGGGAGAGGGGGACACAGAGGGAGGGAGAGGGGGACTGAGAGGGAGGGAGACACAGGAAGATGGACAGAGGGAGGAGGCTGACACACAGAGGGAGGGAGAGGGGGACAGAGAGGGAGGGAGAGGGGGACAGAGAGGGAGGGAGACACAGGAAGATGGACAGAGGGAGGAGGCTGACACACAGAGGGAGGGAGAGGGGGACAGAGAGGGAGGGAGAGGGGGACAGAGAGGGAGGGAGAGGGGGACAGAGAGGGAGGGAGACACAGGAAGATGGACAGAGGGAGGAGGCTGACACACAGAGGGAGGGAGAGGGGGACACAGAGGGAGGGAGACACAGGAAGATGGACAGAGGGAGGAGGCTGACACACAGAGGGAGGGAGAGGGGGACACAGAGGGAGGGAGAGGGGGACACAGAGGGAGGGAGAGGGGGACACAGAGGGAGGGAGAGGGGGACAGAGAGGGAGGGAGAGGGGGACAGAGAAGGAGGGAGACACAGGGAGAGCAAATCAGTCCTGTGGTGTGTGGGAATGTCTGCTCGTCAGCAGGTGGACTGCGTGCATGTAGACAAGGGTGGCCAGTGCCAGAACCCCCCCTCTTCATCATGGCAAAACGCAGGGCCATGTCACAACCTGTACACGAGCACAAGGACAGCCACCTGCATCATATGAGTGTGTGGATCCACTCCATGTGCACATGTACAGTGCTACAAGGAAGGCGCAAATGCATAGCTCGGCACACATGCACACTCCACTGCTGACTGCAGTCACACTTGACGCAGCAAGTAAGACTGTGCCACACATAGTTAAAGGGGCCAAATTGGTGCCCAAGGGACACACACATGCACAAGTGCACTGTGAGTGGAATGCAAGACAGATCCTAATTCCAAGAGGAAATGTGCCAACTTTGTAACGGATGAAACATGGATGTTGCATGGATCAAAATTAACATTTTCTCTCTCACACACAGGTCAACGTCGTGCTGCACCCCCCAACACTGGGGGGGAACACTCACAGGACCCGGATCTGCAGGAGACCAATCCCACCGGCAGCGACCACTCTCACCACTCTGCGGACGACCCCGACCGACCTGGCCCCTCTGGTGTCCAACCACCTGCAGCACCTGCGTCAGGTACAACCGTGCCAACCACCACCCCCACTCCTGCCACATCCCAGGAGACACCCAGGATCCCTGCCCCAACACCACAATGCAGCCAGGCTCGCCAGGAGGGACACGGTGTCCCGGGCACCCAGGAGGAGGCAGGCGACAACGCCAATGCCACCCCTCAGGGGTCCCGGAGACCCGATGTGCCCACAAGTGCAGGCCAGACGCAAGTGGGCAGGGGTGGTGGGAGTGGAGGACGGCGGAGGCGCGAGCCTGACCAGTTGGCTGGGGATCCGGTATTTTCACATGTCCGTAACATCCTGGACTCATACCGGCAGGACACCACGGGCATGGCCCAGGTTGTGTCCGTCCTCGAGGGGATCAAGGTCCAGCAGGCCCTGCAACATGCGGAGCTAATAGCCTGTCTACAGCTACACCAACGGAGGATGGAGGACAGACAGGCTGAGCAAGTGACGGCGTCCCAGGGGATTCACGCTGAACTCCGTCGGATGGCCGACACCATGGCCGACCCTCCCTGTGCCAGAAGGCGGAGAACATCACCACCCACAGGGAGGGATCATGAGGAGGAGGAGGAAACATCCGACGGAGCATCCCAGACGTCGTCACGGCCTGCTGCTGAGGTTCCCCGCAGGAAGCCGGGTCGTCCACGGAAAGGACCGTGAGGGTGGCTGCTACATCACCATCTCCCAGGACACCTGGCCTGGCACCTGGCCCACTGGAGCAACAGCATCACAGCATCAAGAGACATTCTCTGCCACATGGCCCTGCTGGTCACTGGCTGACCAATGTTGACAAAGACTGTGGCATGGACTATGAGGATTTCCAATGGCAAGGACACCAACTCCCCTACTGAACTTTGGATTCCCTAATCCCGGAAAGCCCCCCACTTTGTCCCCCCCCCCCTAATAAATCACACTATTAAGAGTAGATGCCTGCTGGTAGCATTATTACCTAACATGTGTCTTGTACAGTCTAAACATGCCTGAGTCATCTGTTCACTTCAACCATCCACACCCTGGGGCCTGAGTCTGGCACAGGACACATGGGTCACAGTTTATTAGGCAAGACAGACATGGAGCACCATACACACCCGTGATGTGCAGAACCAGCTGAGGGGGTGGCCGAACAACCGTGCTGACAGACACATTGAGTACAGCAACAGTCATGCGCAGAGGTCAGGGAACCTGGCCCGTGTCCTGGGGAGCACCCAGGTACGTGTAGACAGGTGGCAGAACCATGTCCTGCAAGCTTGAGTCCGGTGGATGCAGAGAATGGGGGCCTGGACAACGTTGGATGCATGGGGATGGCACATGTCACACTACCCACACAGTCATGGACATCATGCCCAATACACAGTCTCAGCACACACACACAGCTTGCATCTTGCCACTCGACACATTGACACATAGCCACAATCTGGGAATACCATGCCAGACATGCAGGATGCACCGTGCCAACACACCAGCATTGACTGAGCAGAGGCACCTTGGAGGCATAGGGACACCTTTAATAGTCATGTTTTTGGGATTGCAGAGGCAACTTGAAGTACACATGAACACATCATGTGGAGTAACATGTGGCTCAAACACTGGCACCCCCCTTCTGCAGCACAAATGCGTGATAGCCATGGTACTGGCACACAAGCGTCGGCTAACAGCTAAATACCCACAGCTGCACACGGAGAGCCTGCCATACACCATAGATCCGCTGATGTGGAAGTCCCACGCCATGTCAAGCCAATGTCAACCGTATGTGTCCGAGGGCAGTGTCACACACATTGATGCCATCATCACAATCCACCATCCCATCACTGATGACTGACAACCAGGCAGCCCATCTATTCTGGTGTACCCAGCTGCATGTCGTGTCCCATGGGGATGCAACATGACTGCAGAGGAACCAAACCCCGACCTGGGCAGTGTGCACAAATCGTGAACAACTGCCACACCCAATACACCCCAGATGCATCCCTTACCCCATGGAGACTTCCAAACGTGTCCGTGCCTGTAACGCTGAGTCAGCCCACGATGCCATGTCCATGAGGAATAGCAGTGCCACAACAATGCAACCAGCAGATGGCATGCGCAGGTACCTGGGGAAGAGAGACACACAAGAAGTCAGCCACAAAAAGCACAGCCACTTGCATGTGCATTGACTCGACACATGTATGGATGACAACATGCTAGGTCACAATTATGACTGGGGAAATACTACCATCACTGCCACCATCACTCCAGTGACACACCCACACACACCTCTGACTCACGTGCCATACATGCAGGTGGACACACACATCACAACACATGCCACACGGGGACCAAGGCGTGCACACTCAGACACTGGTACTCACCACTAAGCAAAGAAGTCGCATATGAGCCGAGTCCGGATGTCCTCTTGCGGCTCCACATCCTCCACATCACTAGCCCCATTGCCAAGCCCTTCGTCCTCCACGGGTGGATGGTCCTCGTCATGTTGATTCAGGATGAGTGGCACAGCTCTTTCAACTGCCATGTTGTGCAGCATGCAGCAGACCATGAAGATCTTGCAAACCTTTGCCGGGGCATATGGGAGTGCGCCGCCGGTCTTGTGGAGGCACCGGAATCGGCTCTTCAGCATGCCAAACGTCCTCTCTATCACTCGCCTTGTCCGGCCATGGGCGGTGTTGTAGCGGAGCTGGGCCAGCGTGATGGGGTTGCGGAGAGGTGTCAGCAGCCAAGGCATGTTGGGATAGCCAGCGTCCCCTACATGGGAAGCACATGGACATCGTTAGAACTGGCGAAGCGGTAGTGCTGCTCGGCCAAACAGAATACAGGACAGACAGACTGTACCCACCAACAACACATGCTCGTTCGTTGCGCAGCTGCATCATCATATCAGGCATCCCGCTACGCCTCATGATGTAGGCATCGTGTGCTGATCCTGGGAAACGAGCACAGACATGTGAAATCACCATGTTGGACAGACACACCACAAGGGCATTGATGGAGTGGTAGTGCTTCCGATTGCGGTACGCCACCTCCCGTGCGTGTGGTGGTACCAAACCTACATGTGTCCCATCTATGGACCCAATGACATGGGGCATCCCTCCCAGGGCATAGAAACCACGCTTGACCTCAGTCATCTGTTCAGGGGTTGGGAACTTGATGAAGTCATCCAGGTGAATCAACATGGCCTCCAAGAAATCATGCAGCACACCGCTGAACATGCTCTGGGACATGCCACCAACATGAGCTATGGTATTTTGGAAGGTACCCGTGGCAAGGAAATGTAGGGCAGCCATTACCTTCAGCTGGGGTGTCAGTGCCGTAGGATACCTGTGCTGCGGTTGCAGGTGTGGTGCCAGTCTCGCCGTCAGCTCCAGAATCAACGGTTGGGTGAAGCGGTAGAGCCGGATCCTGTCATTCTCCTGCATGGTGGCCAAGTCTGGAATTCTTCGGGCAACAGGAGGCGCTCTGCAGTAATTTGGAAGTGACAAGGAAGAGTGAGTGCACTACGAGAACAACTCATGTCTACTGAGCACATGTAAATCTGGCAATACACACATGCCACATAGGGAGTCAGGCATGTGCTACATGCCCAGGACACGTATGGATGCAAGGTGACACTCCTTCCAAGACCCAGCTACACACGGTGATTGAGAACCTCCCCATGCCACGCCATGGAAATAGCTGTGTCCCAGTGCAAGTGCACTGCCCGACGCAAGACAGGAGTGACATACACCCACACATCAGCAGAAGTGTGATGCCGATTGCAGAGACTGGCAGCGGAACACTTGAGCCACAGGTCACATGACATTACACTAGTCCAGCCCACACACCTTGCCATGAAGGTGCACATGTCATGACTCACCACACATTCCTTGTGAGTTTGCTGACATGGCCTTGTCACGCTACTCCGTGTCCCTTGCATACATGTGCACCTCACATCCGAGAACACATGTGGCATGGTGTTGGGAACAGTGTGCAATGACAATCTACAC
This sequence comes from Triturus cristatus, assembly GCF_964204655.1. Classification (NCBI taxonomy): domain Eukaryota; kingdom Metazoa; phylum Chordata; class Amphibia; order Caudata; family Salamandridae; genus Triturus; species Triturus cristatus. Next base: position 118,841,279 of record NC_140587.1, on the reverse strand, counting down.
ACAGCCACATGTTGGTTGCTGCAACGGCTGCAGCTTTTGAGGGTGCTACAACATCAACCTGATGTAAATCCCGGACACATATATGGCATAGTCACATTGTGCACTGTGGGTAGTGATAAGTCATGTGTCATGAACCCTGTACCTGGCATCATGGGACACTTCCGTGTGTTGGTGTCGGTGCCATGCCAGTGACGCTCACCCCAAGTGCGCAGTCCCACATGCACACATGTCAAAGGAGTCAAGGGCATGCCTGGCACACATTGCACCCTCACACAGTACACATGTACACATCTCATCATACATCTGGTGCCTTCTCCACTCAGGAGGCATGTTCCACATCACAGCCTGTGACACCTGTGCCCCACAAATGTGGTAATGCACAGACGATGCCTTGATGTCCATTCCTGGACAAGTATGTCCATCCATGGACAAGTATGTCCGCCCTATTCCTACATGTGTGTCGCCTATCACCACAGTGATGTGTAAAATCCGCCGTACTGCTGCTGAGAGGGCCTGTGCATGTTCCCAAATCACTGTGGGAGTGCTGCCGTATGTGTACCCATCGTGATGGCGAGCGTAGATGCGAGTGTACGGTCCGTGTCACTACGGGTACGCATACGCGTGCAGACCCATAGTGATGGAGAGCGTAGATGCGAGTGTACGGCCCTATCACTATGGGTCTGCACGCGTATGCGTACCCGTAGTGTTACGGACCGTACACTCGCATCTACGCTCACTATCACTATGGGTCTGCACGCGTATGCGTACCCGTAGTGTTACGGACCGTACATTCGCATCTACGCTCACTATCACTATGGGTCTGCACGCGTATGCGTACCCGTAGTGGTACGGACCGTACACTCGCATCTACGCTCACTATCACTATGGGTCTGCACGCGTATGCGTACCCGTAGTGGTACGGACCGTACACTCGCATCTACGCTCACTATCACTATGGGTCTGCACGCGTATGCGTACCCGTAGTGGTACGGACCGTACACTCGCATCTACGCTCACTATCACTATGGGTCTGCACGCGTATGCGTACCCGTAGTGGTACAGACCGTACACTCGCATCTACGCTCACTATCACTATGGGTCTGCACGCGTATGCGTACCCGTAGTGGTACGGACCGTACACTCGCATCTACGCTCACTATCACTATGGGTCTGCACGCGTATGCGTACCCGTAGTGGTACGGACCGTACACTCGCATCTACGCTCACTATCACTATGGGTCTGCACGCGTATGCGTACCCGTAGTGGTACGGACCGTACACTCGCATCTACGCTCACTATCACTATGGGTCTGCACGCGTATGCGTACCCGTAGTGGTACGGACCGTACACTCGCATCTACGCTCACTATCACTATGGGTCTGCACGCGTATGCGTACCCGTAGTGGTACGGACCGTACACTCGCATCTACGCTCACTATCACTATGGGTCTGCACGCGTATGCGTACCCGTAGTGGTACGGACCGTACACTCGCATCTACGCTCACTATCACTACGAGTACGCATACGCGTGCAGACCCATAGTGATGGAGAGCGTAGATGCGAGTGTACGGTCCGTACCACTACGGGTACGCATACGCGTGCAGACCCATAGTGATAGTGAGCGTAGATGCGAGTGTACGGTCCGTACCACTACGGGTACGCATACGCGTGCAGACCCATAGTGATGGAGAGGGTAGGCATGCATGTACGGGCCGTTGCCATGCATTTGGGGTGCCCTAGGGCCCCCACACGCACCGTACCTGTGTGTGATGCTCCAAATTACATAGGGGACAAGTATTAAGGCCTACATGCATGCTGGTTGTCATGGAGACCAAGTTCAAAATTCGAAATTGTTCTGGAAGGTGCACAGCAGAAGTCAGTTGGAATTTGTCTACTTTGTTGCAATGTGTTTGTGGGGCTGACATCATGCAGGAGAATGAAACCGATAGAGAACACACAGACTGCTAGGTTTGTAGGGATTGGTGGAAACATAGGATTCAAATGTGAGTGACCAATCTCTCTGTACTCCTGTGCATGAGACTGGGCAGAAGGGCACATATAAGGCAGCCAGGTCCCATGAGGGAGCACTTGCCTGCACATCTTTGCATTCGTCGACCCAGCTGCTGCTACTGATTCCCTGGAACCATGTCAAGGGCTGTGGAGAGGACACAGCCATTCACCCTGGAGGAGAACATGGCTCTGCTGGATGTGATCCTCCCACAGTACCCCATGCTGTATGGGCGACCAGGGTATCAGGTGAGTGCATAGGCCACTGCCACAGACTGTCCCTATGTTGTGACTGTGACTTCTGCCATTGCGTCCAGGTGTAACACACATGCCATGTACTGTCGGGGGGGTCCCAGGGGGGGGGTGCCTGATGTCTCCCAGCAGTGCCCTGAGACAGGAGGGGTGGGGGCCTATCACTCACAGCAGTGCCCTGAAACAGGAGGGGTGGGTCCAGAGTGCTCCCAGCAGTGCCCTGAGACAGGAGGGGTGGGTACAGTGTGCTCCCAGCAGTGCCCTGAGACAGGAGGGGTGTGTGCCTATCACTAACAGCAGTGCCCTGAGACAGGAGGGGTGGGTACAGAGTGCTCCCAGCAGTGCCCTGAGACAGGAGGGGTGGGTACAGAGTGCTCCCAGCAGTGCCCTGAGACAGGAGGGGTGTGTACAGTGTGCTCCCAGCAGTGCCCTGAGACAGGAGGGGTGTGTGCCTGTCACTAACAGCAGTGCCCTGAGACAGGAGGGGTGGGTGTGATGCACAGTGTGAGCCTTGATCATTGATTGTGACATTGCCATCATTCCACCTGTGTACCCACTGTGGCACGTAGTGCTTTTTCCCCTCAACAGGGGATGATGTCCCTATGACAAAGGTGCAATGCGTTGGCTGCATGACATGCCTTGTTGTAACCAGCTAATTTGTACCCATATGTCTCTCTGTGACATGTGGCTGGTGTATTGATGTGGTGTCACTTGTTCTACCTCACAGGTAGGCGCCACTGCCAAGGAGCAGATCTGGCTGACCGCCGTCAGTGCCGTGAGGCGTGTGGATGGTCGGAGGCGGAGCCTTCCCCAGGTGAGGAAACGCTGGCAGGATATCCGGTGCTGGACGCGGAGGATTGCACGGCTCCTGCTGGGGGACTCACCTGAGAGCCACAAGAACCGCGGCCGCCGCCGTCTGAGCCACCTCCACAGGCGTGTGCTGCCGGTGGTCTTTCCAGACCTGGAGAGGCGCTTACAGGCGATGCAGCAGCCGGAAGGGGGTAGGTACATGTGTGTTTGTTGTGTGTCACCGGCATTTGTAAGGGCACAGTAGCATGAATTCACTGGCAGGGTTTAAAGGTGCTGTGCAGATCCTGTTTGCCCCAGTATAGCGCTGTGCCCCTGCCACCCTTCCCCTCCTTGCAATGTGTTCCCTGGTCTGTGTGTAGTCACTCCTCCACAGGGTAATGTAGGCTGGCGCTTTGTCCACGGGAACAATGTCTGTAGCATCATGTGTGGGGGTGGTGTGTAACAGGTTGTGGGACATTGCCTGTGCACTGTCAAGTTCACTGCATGTGGGTTCCATATCAGTTGGCACTGATGCTGACTCCAGACATGGGAGTTGGTCTCTCATGTGTCATGCCTTACAGCGCGCATGTCCCATGTAGTGGCCTGTGACATGATGTGCATGAGTGTGCGATACACATAGTGCAGGGATGGTGACGTGTGTTGCAGTCATTACCATTCAGTAGCATGTAGTTGCGTGCCCACTACTGTCCCCTGGGGCACCTTTTCCTCAGTGGTGTATGTGTCATCATAAACGTGGCCACTGTCAGTGTCTACAGCGTAAGTTGTGCTCTCTGCCATTGTCCCCTGTCACCATGTATATAGACGTGCTATTTTGTACAGGTGTCCACTGTGCAGCCTGACCTGATTGTCCTTCTTCATACTCACAGTTGCCAGTGCCTGTGTGTCTTGCTATACTCATCTGAGGATGGGCACTGGTACCACATTATTTGTACAGGCGCACCTTGGCTGTTTGGCGTTCAATCTCGCTTTTTGCCTGCCCCTGTGTGTATCACCCAGACTATGAGATGTTGGTGCCACCTGTGTCTCAACAATTTGCCTCGTGTAGGGTCTTGTTGGGGCGGGCAATGCCTATGTGTTAAATCCTGATTACCACTTGCTGGGTCTGGGCAGTGTGTGATGTGTCTGGACACACACGCAATGTGCAGTGACAGAGTCATGTTGTGCATGTTTTCAGCATTACCTATGCAGCATGTGTCTCAAGTTCATGGATATGGTCCCTGGTCATCGGTATTTTCGCCAACGCTGTGTGGTGCAGATGCAGTGCTGGATTGTCCCCAGGGCCTGGGTGCTATGTCAGACTCCTTTTCCTGTGTTTAGCTATTGTCTCATGCTCTCCATGGTATTTCAGTGGCATGGTGGCTCAACCAACTGTGTGTTTCATGCCCTACATCGGTACCCTGTTCAGTAGATGTTAGGGATCTTCCTTTTCAGGCCATGCAATGTTACCTATGTGGATTGGACTCATGTGACAGATGTGTACAGATGTCTGATTATTTCTGTCTCTCCACCCTGCCCACAGCATCGTCGGGGGACACAGAGGGAGACATGGACACAGACCAGGCGGAGGGACCGAGCACCAGTGCCAGCCGTGACATCGGGTCTGGCACATCGAGTGGTACAGAGGCGGAGGAGAGTGTGGCCGAGGACCTGTCGACTGGCACATCAGACTACGAAGCTGACAGGTCCGGGGACGATGTCTCCGAGTGGGCGGAGGCTGCACCAGCAGCTGACAGCGGAACAACACCTCGCACCGCCCCCTCAGTTTCCACCAGCCGCCTCCCACTTGCTCGTGTCCCTTCCCAGCGTGCCCGGTCACAGCATGTCTCCTTCCTGCCAGGCACCGCACCCCCTGCCCCTGTCTCCACTGCTGCCGCCAATGCAGAGTCTGTGGACATCCAGCGGCAACTGCAGGTTGGTCAGGCTGCGATCCTTAATGTCCTCCATGCCCACGGCAAAACCCTCACCAACATCGAGGCTTTCTTGGAGGGCATTCATTCATCGCAGGCTGACCAACGCAACTTGCTGAGGTCCATCGACTCCACACTGACTGCAGCAGTGGGTCTCCTGCAGCGCGACCTCCCCCCACCTACCCCTGCCCCATCCACACTTCCCGCTCCCATGCCTGTCACACGTACACCCAGACGTCGGCATGCACCCACATCAACGGACACGGGCACCACACCAGCAGGGAAGGTCCACCGCACTCCTCCTGACACGCACACACAGGGTGAGGTAGGCACACCCACTGGGTCGGGGGGCAAACGTGTGACACGCAGCCATAGTGGGAGTCCGCATTCCACCCAGTCCACTCCCTCCAAATCCCCTCCCCTCAGCTCTCCTGGCCACATCTCCCCCAAGGACACCTTCATGGCCGCTCTGTCCCTGAGCCCCACAGTTACACCACCACGCAAGCGGTCAAGGAGGTCCCCGGTCAGGGTGGTTGAGTCTCCCCCCCTGTCTCCACCCTCCCCCGGTGGCGCTGCGACCCATCCCTCTGACCCCCCCCCCTCCTTGGGGCCTGAGGTCCCTTCGGGTGCAGGGGACTCCCTGGAGGACCTTGCAAAGGTGTGTAGTGCCATCCTGGCCTCCGCCTTTGGCACTGACCCACCCCCTGTGGTGGAGTCCTCCATCCCTGCACCCACAACGCCGCCCCTTTGCCCTGATGTCCCTGCGGTGCCTGTTGCTTCTCCCCCCCCTGATGCCCTCACCAGTGTGGAAGACGATGCCATTTGACTGTGCAGGCAATGTAGGGGACACGCATCCCACTGTGTCCCCCATCCAGCTGAGAATCATTGACTGCCCTATGGGCTTTGTGAAGATTGAACTGCCTGCGATCCACGGACATTGTGCTCATGCTGAATAAAGCTTAATTTTGTTTTCATTATCACACTACTGCTATGCTGGTATTGGTGTTGGTGGGGCTGCTACATGGTTTTGGGTGGTGTGTAAGGGTTTGGGTGTGTGGGATGTGTAGTAGTGTACTGCTCATTGGTGGGACCCTGTGATCTGTGTGCCATCACAAGGTGTTGGCTAACTTTCTTTGTTCATGTAAGCAGTTACTGCATGGTGCACTTGTCCCAGGGTGTATTCCTTCCTCTGTGTACCCAGCTTTCTTCCCTGCAGGGTGTTCCCAATGTTTAGCGCAGAGCTGTGTCTACATGAGCTGTGTGTGTGACGGAGCCCTTCTACTTTGGCCATGCATGCAGGGCCATGTCTCCACCTGCGACAATCGTGGCATCCTTGGTGATCACTGTACTTGTGTGTGGAGTCTGTTGACATGAGTTCATGGGGACATGTTCCTTTGTAGCCAGTATGCATGTGGATAATTCTGGCCTCACACACATGTGTTACACCCCTCCTGTATCAGGGCACTGCTGGGAGTGATGGGCACCCACCCCTCCTGTCTCAGGGCACTGCTGGGAGGACTCCACACCCACCCCTCCTGTCTCAGGGCACTGCTGGGAGGACTCTGCACCCACCCCTCCTGTCTCAGGACACTGCTGGGAGGACTCCACACCCACCCCTCCTGTCTCAGGGCACTGCTGGGAGGACTCCACAACCACCCCTCCTGTCTCAGGGCACTGCTGGGAGGACTCCACACCCACCCCTCCTGTCTCAGGGCACCGCTGGGAGGGCTCTGCACACACACCTCCTGTCTCTGGGCACTGCTGGGAGGAGTCTGCACACACCCCTCCTGGGTCTGGACACTGCTGGGGGGACTCTGCACACACCCCTCCTGGGTCTGGACACTGCTGGGAGGACTCTGCACCCACCCCTCCTGTCTCAGGGCACTGCTGGGAGGACTCTGCACACACCCCTCCTGGGTCTGGACACTGCTGGGAGGACTCCACACCCACCCCTCCTGTCTCAGGGCACTGCTGGGAGGACTCTGCACCCACCCCTCCTGTCTCAGGGCACTGCTGGGAGGACTCCACACCCACCCCTCCTGTCTCTGGGCACTGCTGGGAGGACTCTGCACACACCCCTCCTGGGTCTGGACACTGCTGGGGGGACTCTGCACACACCCCTCCTGGGTCTGGACACTGCTGGGAGGACTCTGCACCCACCCCTCCTGTCTCAGGGCACTGCTGGGAGGACTCTGCACACACCCTCCTGTCTCTGGGCACTGCTGGGAGGACTCTGCACACACACCTCCAATTTCTGGATATGTACGCTTGGGACATACACGGTGTGGGTGCGCTCCATGCATTCGAGGTGAGGGTACGGGTCGTACTTACACTGTTGGGGTGGGGGGTACGCTCCATGCATACGCGGTTGGGGGTACGGGTCGTACTTACACTGTTGGGGTGGGGGGGTACGCTCCATGCATACGCGGGTGAGGGTTCGTGTCGTACTTACACTGTTGGCATGGGGGGTACGCTCCATGCATACGCGGGTGGGGGTACGGGTCGTACTTACACTGGTGGGGGTGGGGGTACGGTCCGTACGTCCGCGGGTGAGGGTTCGAGTCGTACTTACACTGTTGGGGTGGGGGGTACGCTCCTTGCATACGCGGGTGGGGGTACGGGTCGTACTTACACTGGTGGGGGTGGGGGTACGGTCCGTACGTCCGCGGGTGAGGGTTCGAGTCGTACTTACACTGTTGGGGTGGGGGGTACGCTCCTTGCATACGCGGGTGGGGGTACGGCTCGTACTTACACTGGTGGGGGTGGGGGTATGGTCCGTACGTCCGCGGGTGAGGGTTCGAGTCGTACTTACACTGTTGGGGTGGGGGGCACGCTCCATGCATACGCGGGTGGGGGTACGGGTCGTACTTACACTGTTGGCATGGGGGTTACGCTCCATGCATACGCGGGTGAGGGTACGGGTCGTACTTACACTGTTGGCATGGGGGGTACGCTCCATGCATACGCGGGTGGGGGTACGGGTCGTACTTACACTGGTGGGGGTGGGGGTACGGTCCGTACGTCCGCGGGTGAGGGTTCGAGTCGTACTTACACTGTTGGGGTGGGGGGTACGCTCCATGCATACGCGGGTGGGGGTACGGGTCGTACTTACACTGTTGGCATGGGGGGTACGCTCCATGCATACGCGGGTGGGGGTACGGGTCGTACTTACACTGTTGGCATGGGGGGTACGCTCCATGCATACGCGGGTGGGGGTACGGGTCGTACTTCCACTGTTGGCATGGGGGGTACGGTCCGTACGTCCGCGGGTGAGGGTTCGAGTCGTACTTACACTGTTGGGGTGGGGGTACGCTCCATGCATACGCGGGTGGGGGTAGGGTCCGTACATATCCGTCCCCACGCTATGTGATGCTTGTGCGGGCCGTACCGAGGCCTTTGCCACGTGGGTAAGATCCGTCCCGCCATTGTTGGGGTGACGTGTGTGTGGGCGTGGTACGACTCGTACCCACGCTCTTGAGGCGTGGGTACGGGACGTACCTGTCTGGTTGTGTTGCCGGTTCGCGTGGTGACGGACTTCCGTTGTGGCGGTCGCTGGCTTATCAGGACACACCCCCACCCCCTCGTGGTGACCAGGGCATGGGAGTCAGGTATGTCCAGGCCATGTGTGACTTATGTGGTTGTTTTGTGGTCTGCCCTGGTCGTGCCACCCCCACCCCACCCCACTTTCCCCCCTCCCTTAGTTATTCTGACCTTCTGCGGCGTCTGCGTCGGTGCCTGTAGAGCAGGTGGACTGCTATGAGGGCAGGGATGACTCGTAGGTTCGGGTCCATGTCTGTCCGTCGCGTACTGGTACTCCAATCGCGTCGTCCTGTCGCGTACGGGTCCTCCTTGGTGGCGTCGTCCTGTGTGTCCGTCACGTACTGGTCCTCCTTGTTCGCGTCGTCGTCTGTCCGTCGCGTACTGGTGGTCCTTGTTCGCGTCGTCCTGATTTCCCGGCAGTTTTTGGCTGCCGCAAAATATTCACCGTGCGGGGTGACGTCGGTGCGAATCGTGATTCCTGGGTCGTGAATGGCTGGCTGCGAGCGTCCCGACGTCAGGTCGGCACTTTCCCGGATCGCATTGGTAGGTGTTTTTTTGTTCGGTCGGACTTTTTTACGAATCGTACGGTCATGGTGTACCCGTGCGATTCGTGATTCCTTGTTTGTAGAAATTGACGACCGGGTACGCGTCGGACGGAGAATATGCTCCGTCCGACGGTTCGTACCCGAATCGTGATCGGCACCAATGTGTCTAATTATCGTGCACATAGTTTTGAACAATTTGGATACCTTCTCTTTGAGTATTGAAAGGTTTATATATTGAATGTAATAATGTACATTTTATTTGTGTGTTGATGCCAAAGACCAGTAGCCCCACTTAGAACATTGTTCTGTCGCCTCTTCGGCAATAACATTCAACAATCAAACATGTTATGTGACTAAACAAAAGGGTAAAGTTCTTGCCAGCTACGTGAAGTGTAGGGTGCTTAACTTCAGTCCGTCCACCATCATTTCGGTTTTGGGACTGGCCGCTTATGAGGCGGGGGTCCCACACATGACATTACATTGCGACCGCCACTGTGGTGGTCGCATTGTGCATGTTTCCCATTACGGCTGGTGCTACTGGCTGCAGCACTCACCTCCAAGGTAAAAATGCATGTTGTGCATTTCCCTGAACTACATGGCAGGCACCAGGTGCCTGCCATCTGGTGCAGGGAACTTTAGGGGGGCACCATAGGTGCTCCCCAAGTGCAAATTGCACATGCCCCTGCACAAGGGGGGCCCACAACTGGCCCCCAAAGTATATCCCTACCAGCCTTTCAATGGGGGTTGAAATACCATAGACAGGCTGGCGGGGATGCAGCATCCAAATCTGGCAGCCACCACCACCATTTTGTGGATGCAGCGTGTATCAGACAGGCAATCGTAATGATTGCATCCGTCAGTCACCATGACGTATGGGCTTTCCACCCACCAGGCACACTGCCCACCGTCTGATATGGTGGGCAGAAAATGGCCTTATGATTGGCGGTGAACCCACCACCGGCAGCCTGCCGGTAGCCTCCCTCAAATTGACGTAAAAGTCTGCAGACTAGGTTCATATATTTAGTTCCATGGCAAGCTAGTATCGACGAGGTGCCCTCTAGCCAGCAAATCACCGCTTGCCTGCTAGACCGAATGTTCAGCTCAATGAAAATCGGTTTCAAGAACTTTCTCCTTTGGTCTAAAGTAGCTGTACATGTGCATATTAGATGGATTAATGTTTCTTTTTAAAGCCACATAGTCTGCAGGATTCCGTTTTGAATGGCTTTTTCCACTGGGGGTATAAATCCTTAGCCTCATGCACACCCATTCGGAATTTTAAAAAACTGGTTTTTAGTTGTGAGCTGAAATGGGCGGATAGGTACGGTTGTGGCCTCAAGAATCTATATGTATTAATTACTGTCCACCCATGCCACCGCTTGGAGAACTCTTGTTTGTCTGCCCATAGGGATTTCTTTTTGGCTGCGCTATTTACTATTTTGCCAAAGCTTCCTCGATCCAGTTTTTGGCCCATGCTGTTTGTAGGGCCAACTCAGCCAGGGACTCTCTCCAAAAACTTCCCCAGGAGTTGGATGTTACATGATCCCCCTGGAGCTTAATTTCTTCCCAACATAGGCTATTGAAAGAGTTCGTATCAGAAGAGCGGAGCATGTGGCACAGTTTAATAAAACAGCTCATTACTCAAAATTTCTGGTGCTGGAGGCCAAATTCCAATCTGACCTGCGAGGGCGAGACAGATTTAGGCAGGTCAAAAACTGCTTTATAGATCTTTGTCTGCAATGTATTCAGTATGTGCACTTCTTTACCACGCCATGGAGCCAGGCCGTAGGACAATTTAGGTAGTATTTGGGCTGCCATTACTTTGAGCAAATGAGAGAAATTTGGACTGTCCATCTTTTTGCGAAGTAATTTATATGGAAAAATTAAAGAATGTGCCTTTGCTGTTAGAGCCAGTTTGTGATCTTTGTGGGTTGCACCCTGCCCAATTACGACACCCAGGTATTTATATGAGCTGACTTCTTCGACAGTTGCCCCCTTAGCCGACCATTTAAACTTGAGTTTCTTACGATCAAATAGGCGAACTATTTTTGTTTTTTCTTTACTTAACTCCAGTTGTTCCTTATCCAGGTAGGTCACAAGGTTGTTTATTGATCTCTGAAGGCCAATGGGAGTTTGGCTCAGCAGAACTATATCGTCCGCATATTGTAATATGGTGATTGGCTCGTTGACCAGTTTCGGGGGATGAAACTCAGCCTTGTTTTAAGCCGTTTTGCGTCTGGATGCTTGCAGTTTGACTTGACCCATTGCCTAACTTGACTCTTGCCCAGGTGTCCATGTATAAGGCAATTATGGCGTTGAGCATTGTAGATGGCAAGCCCCAGTCACTAAGTTTTTTCCATAGCTGGCTCCTAGATATTTCTGGATCCCTTAAGTGCTACACAAACAATGGCTTCTCCCCAATGACTTCTGCTGGCACCATCTAGATGACAAAGTTTATATTCCACACCTGACTCTCTAGTGCTATTAGATTCTTCTGGAACAAGATATCTAAGGTCATTAAGAAATTAGTTTAAATTGACATAGCATACAACAAAACATTTGTTTGTTGAGAAGTTCATGTCATTCATGACTCACCTTCCCATTGTCGTGGAAAAGGACATTGTAATCCCTACTGCAGTGCTTGAGCAAGCACTGCCACTATTGTAAGGATTGCAGTCCGCGGCGGTTGGTCTCTCTGACTGCCCCGCGTCTGCCCGCCATCATAAAGTGGAATCCGAGTTTTGCTGTTCATTGGACTACAGGACTGCTGCTACTGTCAGGATTCTTGATCCCATGGTGGTGGCATAGCGGTCAGAGCCCATAATATGCTGGCAGTGCAGCTGCTGCACAGCCAAGCATATTATGACTTTCCTCACCACCACAATTTAAAACTGTGGAAGTGAGGAGACTCAGGGGTCCCTACAGGGCACCCTGATGCCTCAGGGCCATGGAGATGCATGCAGTGGGGCACATGGATTGCAGGAATGTGCTTTGGCATTCCCATTGATGTGCCTTTCTAAAGCTCCACAACTGGGACCACTAAAGCACTGTCTGCCAGACCAGGAGATAACTCCTAATCTGACAGGTGGTGTCAGTATGGCTTAGGCAGTGTGGCATGGGGCGCTGGCGTGGCTGCCCGCTGCCACACTGCCAAAGTCATAATCACACCCTTAATTTGTTTATTTTTCAAAAAAATCTTTTCATATTTTTTATATTTAACTATTTATGTTTTGTGTTATTTAGTTTGTTTCTGAAATTATTTTATTTTGTTGAAGTGAATTCGGACCGCTGTAATTGTGGTGGGAGTCCGACTGCTGCCTCAGTGTGGGCCTGCTTACAGTATTACGAGGGTATCAGCTGGTGATCCAGGATCCCATGGGTGTCACACAGTGGTCAGGAGCAGGAATATGCTGTCTGTGCCACTGCAGCACTGCTGAGCACATCATGAGTTGCCTGTCCACTGCACTTTACATGGTGTGAGCCTGCAATGAGAAGGGTGGCAGAGAGACAACTATGGGAGCCCTAACCGAGCCCCTGTGCTGCTCTAGGGCCTAGGGGTGCATGTAAGGGGGCACATGTTGTGTCCCCAAGGAATTGAGCCCCTATTCCTACTCAGTGTGGCATGCATGGCACACTGTGCAGGAAGGTGCTGCAGGTGATGTCACAACAGTGGGCTGCATGTTAGGCTCTCCTATAAGCTTAACATCCCACTGCCATGAGGCTGCCGCAGCACCACCTGCCTGCCATGGATTACAATCATAATCCGTTGGTCAGGCACACCACAGCTTTGGTGGTCCTCCTGCAGACGGCTCAGTGGTGGCGCCTTAGGAGGATTGCTAAACGCGTAATAAGGCCCTTAGTCTGTATCTAATGTTCCAGAGGGTATAGTGGGAGTAGAAGATTTTACCACTTTACAATTCAGAACTTTTCCTACTCTTGCACTGGCTGGAGTGGGTATAGTAAATTTTACCCTTCCACAATCCAGCACTTTCTCTACTGTTGCACTAACCCGAGTGGGAATAGTCAATTTTACCTCTCCATAATCCAAAACTCTCCCTACTGTTCCACTGACTGCTGTGCGAATAGTGCATTTTACCCCACTGCAATCCAACACTTTCACTACTGTTGCACTGACTGGAGTGGGAATAGTACATTACAACCCTCTGCAATCCAACACTTTCCCTACTGTTGCACTGTCTGGAGTGGGAATAGTAAATTTTACCTATCCGCAATCCAACACTTTCCTTATCGTTGCACTACGTGGAGTGGGAATAGTACATGTTAGCAACTCTTTGCCTACTGTGGTAACAGTGTTTGCATATGTTTAAATATTGTTTACATTTATATTATTATATTTTGTGTATATAAAATTATAATATCTATCATCATTAATGTTTTTAATGCATTATTGTTGTTACTATGTTTAGTAAAGTGTAATTTTTATGTTATGTACTTTTTTATTTGAAATTAAACTGGTTTGTGTTTAAAGAAATATATTCTATTGTCTTATTTCCAACATATTACATCTGTCATGACATGGTCTGTGGCATTACTGATGACCTCACTGATGACATCTCAAATTACATCACTGATGACATCCTCCACAGAATCTCTGACGGACCAACTCACAACCCCATATACCATTTCATACATCCACTCCAATTTCCACACTACCCCCACATATTATAATTTCATTATGGCCCAGGGGAAGGTGTCAGTGCTCGGGACAGCGAGGCAGCGGGGCAGCGGTGTAGTGGGGAGGTCTTTGGGCCTCCCCTGCATCAATTTTTATATATTTCTGTGTCCTGGAGAGGGGAAGGTGGCTGTATACGGGGCTATGAATAACCCACGGAAGGTGGCTCCATGTGCCCCCTCCTACATTTCCATAATGCCCTGGGACCTGGCCCACTCAGGAGACAATTTTAAATGAAGCGCAGTAGCAAAAGTCATGGATCAAGCATGAATCCTGCCTAAAATTTTAATACAAAATGCTTTTTGACCCTAGGGTTTTTTTAATGTTTTTTCTTGAGACTGGGTTCAACCGAGTCACTAGATGGCTGCCAGCACTTCCTGGATTGTGATGGCAGCCAAAGAGATCTCAGGCTCGAGATCAGGAGGGGTCGTTGATACAATGTGGCATCAGTTGTATATCTGATAAATATTTACATTTCTCAGCAACTACTGAACTGATTTACACCATTTTACAAAAAGATTGTTTTCTGGACAAACAACTACCTTTCTTCCAAATGTTGTGTAATTCCATTCAGCAATTCAAACTGTAGCCATGTCTAAGGTTTATTATGGAAATTAACATGGGGAAACATGTTTTGGGACACAGCCGCTTATTCTAGGCCCGCAGTAGACAGTCCCCCCCGAAACTTTCCTGACATCTGCAACAAATTTTGGGGGGAAATTTCATGAAGATTTGCCAAACTGTACCAAAGATATAGGCAACTGAAAAACTGTTTTTTAATAGAAATCAGGTACTAACTACAGCTACCTACTAACTATATATATTGTAGGAAAGCGGGATCTGCTTTTATTGTTACCCCTACTTTTTGCCTGGTGCTAAACTGTAACTGACTTGTCTGACTGGGATCCTGCTAATCAGGACCCCAGTCTATCTGCTTTCTCCCTTAAATTGTTATAACAAGTACTTAGGTACATCCCAGATTGGATACTGGGGTACTCTTATAAGTCACTAGTATATGGTACTAAGGTACCCAAGGCATAGGTACCACAGAGATCCCCCATGGGCAGAAGCATGCATTATGCCACACACCAGAGACCATTCAAAAGGGAACTACATGCCTGCCAATGCAGTCTCTGTAAGCTGGTGATAGCCCCACTTACTGAACATATAGGTTTCCTATATATAGGGTCACTGCACTTAAAACCTACAAGTCACTCCTATAGCAGGCCTTTGCAATCCTGAAGGCAGGGTGCTTGGTTGTAAGTGAGAGGGTGCCCCTGCATGAAAAGGACACCCCTACAGACTACAAAGTCCATTCTCCCGGGTTGTCAGTCAAGCACCCATTTGCCATATAGAGGATCACTGCGCAATTAAGCAATGACCATCTTGAAAATGGCTGCAACGAATCCTATCATTTCTGGTATCAAACATGTTGGAATCATACCCCCATACCATAAACTGTGTGGGAGTTATGATTCAAAGCACTGGAAGAGCCCTCTGTTAGGCTCTCAGTGTTCCCGGTGCCAACCTTCTAGACCCTGACACCTGTGAACACCTCCCAGACAGGATTAAGTGTATTGGGACTTGGTGTGTGTGCCTGTCAGCACCACTAAGTCTGCATGAGGGGCACATTTGGTATGTGTTTTATCTAAGGTTCTTGCTGCTTAGCCAGTATGTTTGTGTATGTGAATGGAATGATGGAATGCCTGAGGATCTTATGGAATGTTGGTGTGCCTGGCTGACTGGGAGGTATGACAGTTAGAGAGAGGGGCTGAGCAGCAGAGATGCAGTTCCTGGTGGGACCATATACCAACCTGATCTAACTCATCTACTATGTAACTACCATCTTATAATCAACTAATAAACATCTATATGGATCTACCACATCGATAACTTCTTTTCATTGCAACATTGGCGACGATCTGGATAAAAAAAACCTGCGTGTACTGGTTTCCTGCCTACCTGGAGTGAAGATTTAGAATTTACAAGCAAAAGACTAATTGTACAGAAATTTGAAGAAAATTACACTTGAAAAAGAGGAGAAGAACACCCAAATTTGTCCCACCAGTGTCCTCCATCAACCGGACAGCCTACTTTGGGTGCTTCACACTCCTTAATGAAATTCATTTCAACAGTTGAAATTATTATTTGACATATGCTGGAGAGACACAGCATTAACAACAGTAAACTACGAGCATTCTGTGGTGAGCAAACCATTGTTAATTTTATAACTACTAGAAACTGGCAACATACAAGAAAGACAGCTGAGGATTTGCCCAGATACTACAGAGTAAAGAAAGTTGTTTCCAAGGTAACGCGTTAATTGATTCAAGACAGAAGAAGCCTGTCAGCTAATGCCTTTAAGAAGAGATGTATGCTGCTGCCATGAACGAATGAAACTCTAAGAAATCTTTCGTTGAACATTTAGAAAATGTTCCTGCTCAAATGTGACATATGGTAAAAGCGGAGAGCCTACACTCATTCTCACGGAGTGTCAGATGTGCTGTGAGAGGTTTTATTCATGATTTTAAACTATGCGCAGCCACCACAAGCTCTCATCATCGGTGAGTTTTTATCGAGGTGTATTTTGACATTGACTGGATTTAAATTTACTTTAAGCCGCGCGCAACGCCAACCATTCAATTAGTGCTTAACGCCTCAGCGCGTCCTTGCGACTTTCAAATCCATCGTGAGGCTGCCATGCGCCACTTACCTGTGTAGCATTGTGTCGCGAGGAAACATAATGGAGCACGCTCTGTCTTGCACTTTACCCTACTCACGGGAGGCAGAGGAGCACGTCTTCGCCGTGAGCCACTCGACGTCTTGATTACTTACGTGCCGCCATCTTGTTTAAGTACTGTATCCTGTCATTTCAATGATGCCGTCAGAGTCATTAGCGTGTTCACATAACTCCAAGTTGCCGTTTTCCTGTCATGCTCATGGAAAGGTTCCTGGACTAATTAAATGCTGCACTCTACTTAACGACTCGGCAAGTTTTGTGTCTGGGCAGAATGTGTTCAATTCTGTGCTTTTCTGTCCTTTTTTAATGGAACGTATATTTTGCTGATCACATTGGTTGGTTCAACGCGTTTGCTGACATTTACATTTAGAAGATTATTGGCAGTTTTCACAGCGTATTTCAAGAAAAATGGCTGCATTATAAAAGATCTTTATTTTTTTATTGAACGTTACTCAGTGATTTACAGTTAATAAGTTTCTCAATGGAAATTTTTGCAGATTACAGTCTTTCTATCTTTATTAGAAGTTTATTGCATGTGGGTATTACTGCCATTTTTCAAGTTGCACAATATGTTTGCGGTGGTGTTTTTTTCTTACACCTTTAGCCTTTAAGGCTGTATTTGAAAGTTTGGTGCACAATGGGCATTGTACCTTTTATTGAGTAGTTGAGTGCGTAATAGGCAGTGATCCCGATATTTAAAGTGAAATTGAAATTGTCGAAATATTGAAATGTTGAATGCACAATGTGCGGAGTTGAAATTGTCGAAATATTGAAATGTTGAATGCACAATGTGCGGAGTTGAAATTGTCAAAATATTGTAATGTTGAATGCACAATGTGCAGTGTCGAAGTTGTTGAAATGTTGAATTGTTCAGGGTACAATGGGCAATTTATTGTCGAAATGTTGAAATTGTTGAAATATTTGAATTGGTCAGTGTACAGTGGGAAATTTATTATTGAAAGGTTGAAATTGTTGAAAAGTGGAGTGCTTAATGGGCATGTTATAATTTAATTTAATATGGTGATTTGGAGGATAGTCCTATTCTAATTTTTAGGGTGAAATCTTTTTTCCATGCGTATTTCTTTCTTTTCCTCAATTCTTTGGGTTATATTTTTCCATTCTTACTTTTTCTAGTTTTCTATAATTTTCTTGAGGTTATTTTTCCAAGGAGAGGGGATGGGTGTTGTGTAAAATTCTTATATGCTCCTTTGCACTTAGTTCTTTTCTATATATCTTCACTCATTTTCCATTCTTACTATCTGTTGTCATTATACATCATTTCTTCACTTAAGATATATATGTTGAATGCAATGTTTGAACAAGTCTTCTGCATTTTGGTGATACTCTCATTTAGGCTTGTTTCTATTTGATTTTTGATTTCGTAAAGAAAGAGGATGTGTTGTATCTAAGGTTCTTGCTGCTTAGCCAGTATGTTTGTGTATGTGAATGGAATGATGGAATGCCTGGGGATCTTACGGAATGTTGGTGTGCCTGGCTGACTGGGAGGTATGACAGTTGGAGAGAGGGGCTGAGCAGCAGAGATGCAGTTCCTGGTGGGACCATATACCAACCTGATCTAACTCATCTACTATGTAACTACCATCTTATAATCAACTAATAAACATCTATTTGGATCTACCACATCGATAGCTTCTTTTCATTGCAACAGTGTCCCTGTACAAAGTCCAGTTCAATACAGTCCTGGGTAACCTCCCCCCTGTCCAGACCCTATCCTGGGGGGGCAGTCCCGCTCCTGCACCTACAAAAACTCAAAATTAGTGTTCTATAATAGGACTGCAATCGATGAACCAGAAGTAACACAATTATATCTGTGTCAAAAGCAGCAACCCACTTACCTATCTAAATACAATACAAGTCGTTGATCTGCATGTTACACAATGTGCTTTGCAGCAGGAACTTTATGAGTCAAAACTGTGAATGAAAAAAAGCACAGAACACTACAGAAATTGCATTAACCAGCAGAGTTACCGTACTGAATTTTGCCGGTCACACAAAGATCACTGCAGCAGCGGTGCTTGAAATTGATAGGTGCCACAAGCTACAGAACATCCAGAAAGCCGCCCCAAGAATGGTCCTCGACCTGCCAAGACACTGCTACATTTCCCAGCACCTTTGCACACTCCACTGGCTCCCCATCAAAGCTAAAGTCACCTTCAAGATGCTCACCCACGCCCACAAGGCCCCCCACAAAACCGGACCAGCATACCTGAACAGCCAACTCAAAATTGCACGCACCCCAGAGGACCCTACGATCAGCCCAGCTCACCTACAGCATGGTTCCCCGCACCAGTAAGACCAGATCGGGAGGGCGCTCTCCTTTCTTGCGGCCCGAGCCTGGAACGCCCTACCACTCCACCTCAGACATACAACATCGCTCCCCATCTTCACAAAAAACCTCAAAACCTGGCTCTTTGACAGACCCCCCCCTTGATGGACTGGAGCCTGCAACCCCCCCCCCCCCCAGCGCCTCGAGACCCTCACGGGTGAGTAGTCGCGCTTAACAAAATGACTGATTGATTGATTGATTGATTGATAGGTACTCATTACCTTTACTGCTTTACTGGGAAAGTGACAGTACCAACACTTCTCAGCCCTGCTCCAATGCATTTAATGGTAGAGTACCAGCATTTCTCAGCAGCAAACAGATACTCTGTGACAAGGAGTACCTGCACTCCTATATTTATATTTCGGGCACTGTGCAGCAGGTGTAAGACATTTCAGATGTCACATTTGTCCTTCATGCCAATTTTCTGTGCAAGCCCATCTGCCACCGCTCATTAAGAATAATAAAGTAAAAGAAGAGTGTTGGAATGGGTAAATACAATGTCTTTTACTCACTTACCAAAGAGAAGAACGTTCAATTAATTAATTTCATTGTATTATAGATAGCATTAAAAAGAATATTTTCACCGGAAAATGCAAATAAAACACATAATTAACAAACACAGTTTCAAATAACCAGAGCAGTCTCTGACCTACCCCCAGAGTGGAGCTATAGTGGAGACCCAGCCAGGTCAGACTATCACAACTTGTAGTCAATCAAACACTGCCCTCACCCTCACATTCAGATTATCCAAATACTAAACATTAGCCAGTTACTGCCCCCCCAGTTAACAGCCTGGAGCTAACCAGTCCACACATCCAAGGGAGTCAGCAAATTGATCATTGGGGACCATATCTTTTTACCCTGTTTCTGAGCTCCTCTGCTCTTATAGTTATACAAGGGTCTTTCTACATTATATATACACCCATTAATCGCTCCAGCCAAGCCTGATATGTAGGAGGTTCTGCAATTTTCCACACTGTTGCAATTAGCAGTCAGGCTACTGTTGTAGCTATAATTATAAAGTATGTCTGAGGCAACCCTCTTTCACAATGATTGTCATAACCGAGCAGCATCATAAAAGAACTGATACATGTATCCCTCCCAAACTGCTTTTTTCCAATATTCCTCATCTATTTCAAAAGCAATTATTTCTCACAGCCATAGAACTTCTGTATCATGTCCGGCAGACTCCTTCCACACCTATTGCCCTTATCATCTTCCATTTTACCCCATCCAAACAACTTTGCTGGAGTATAATATAAGTTAAAAATAGTTTTACAGTGCTGAGCTCTCAAGTTTGATGGGAGAAGGACCTTCAATCCTAGTCCATTGGGCATATACAGATCCACGTCTCCCTGTTGATTTCTGTCTACTCCAGATCATCTAGAACTCTATCCCTTGAAAGATTGTAGATTTGCCCCTTCCTACAGTGCGAATGACTTATGGCCTTTAAAAAAAGGTACTCTTTCCAGGAAAGACTTCACATTTCTTATCCCCCAGCATAATCTCTTTAACAGAAAACCTTAGATCAAGATTCAAGATTCAAGCATTGACCAATATATTGTGTAATTTTAACCCAAAAAACTATAAGTTTAGGGCAAAGATAAAAACATATGCAAAATATCAACAGCTTTTTGATCACGTTTAGGACAGCGTGTTCTATCCGTGCTTCCGCTACCATGCGCTAATATCAGTTGTTGCCACTGTGTAATTTTATCTGGTGTATAGTAGAGCCTACAAATTGTGCAAAACTGTTGAAGTTTTAAATTAACAGAATGTACAGAATTGTCTAGCTTATCTAAAGCTAATGTAATTTCAGATGAATCAACATCCATATTTAAGGTTTGACTCCATTTTGTGGCCACGTCGTTAAAATCAGTGCTTCTAGCATCACATAAATGTGTACACATAGTGTTAATTCTGGTTTTATAAGCAACATTTAAAAAACATGTGAGAGCTGCATGAGAATGTGGCAATTGCGTTAATTTTTGTTCGAAGAAATAGTCTCTAAATTTCAAATATTTAAAAAATGATTGGTGCGGAAGGCCAAAAGTTTGTTGCAGCAAACCAAAAGTAGAAAAGCCAGAGTTGTCATATAGCTGTCCCAATCTATCAATGCCATATCTAGACCAGTTACACGCAACTGAATCATGAAATATATTGAGGAGAGATGGATTATTCCATAATTTATAGTGTTCATGTCTAGTAAGATCCTCAAAAGTAAATGAAAAAAAGCCAAGGATTTCATTCCAAATGTGAACAATATCCCTTATAGTCTTGACTCAAACTCTTTTGTAATAATTAGGATCATTAACCCTGTATAAAAACATATTCTGATCAGCACCTAGATCCAGAATAAGCCCAAAATATGGAATTGAATCAGTTAATAAACTTCGTATACGCCCTGTGAATGCTGCCCAATAATACAACTTAAAATCCGGAAGTTGCAAGCCGCCATATTTATAAGGAAATTTAAGAAGTTTAATCGAGCGTCGAGCCTGTTTATATCCCCAAATAAAACTGCTAATTGCACCCTCTAATTTATGAAAGAAATAATTAGGAACCCGGATTGGGATAGCCCGAAATAAATATAAGAATTTGGCCAATATTATCATTTTAATTATATTAATTCGACCAATAATAGTAAATGGCAGTTTATTCCAGTTCTTAAATTGTCCAATAACTGTCTGCAGCAATGTTTCGTAGTTAAGTTTCCAGATTTGATCTACGTTTTTAGTAATTTTAACTCCTAAATATGTGGCTACATGGCACGTACCGATAATAGGTATTACGGGTTCTAAATTATGCATTATTTGGGTCTTACTTATATTAAGTTAATAGCCTGAGAAGTGCCCAAAGATTGTAGCTTCTACCTGAATAGTACTGAACATCTTTGCTGGGTCCGATGTAAAAATTGCGATATCATCCGCATATGCTACCGTCTTAAGTTGGTAATTAATATTACAAAAAGGGATGAGGTCTCTATTTTGATTTAAAGTTTGAATAAAATGCTCAATATAAAGAGCAAAAAGCAATGGGGATAATGGGCATCCCTGCCTTGTACCACTTTGAATTAAAAATATTTTATAATGCAAATTAACATATACTAATTTTGCCTGCGGGTTCATATATAATACCTTGATCCAATTCATAAACCGGTCAGGTAAGCCATTATTACGCAGTATCAACCACAATGCATCCCATACCACCCCGTTGAATGCTTTTTCAGCATCTAAAAGAATCATCCCCATATTACTAGATGTTTTGTTAGCAACATCAAAAGCAGGTATAGCAGTTTTCACATGTGCAGTAGTGTCCCTGCCTGTGATAAATCCATGCTGGTGTTCTGATACCAGCCCCGGCATATGCGATGTCAAACGATTCGCCAATACTTTCGCAAATATTTTGGTATCACTATTTATGAGAGATATTGGGAGATATGACAGACATTCCTCAGAATTCTTCCTTTTTTTAAGAAAGAAAACAATATTAGTCGCATCCCAAGATTTTGGAACCTGATTACATTCAGCTATCTGATGCATGACTATTTGTAATCATGGTAAAATTAAGGCCTTGGAAACTTTATAAAATTCTATGGGTAAAGCGCCATCCCCAACTGCCTTACCCGAAGGTAACAATGATATAGCAATCATAATTTCTTCCTCTGTTATATCAAGCTGAAGACGTTTTTTAACCTCTAGAGCAAGAACCTGAGGACTCAGTGTTTGCAAATATTCTTCAGCAAGCTCTGACTCAAAGTCATCAGATACAGTATATAGCGCTGAATAGAACTGATAAAATAGCTCTAAGATCAAATTAGTCGAAATATACCACAGGCCATCTCTGCCCTTAATTAGATCTATCAAGGTTTTAGCTTTCTTATCTGCTGCCTGGTAAGCCAATAACCGCCCTACCTGTTCCCCATATTCATATTGGTTCAATCTATTTTTATTATAGGCATCTGCTGTTTTGTCTTTAAATTGATGGGTCATGAGTGTCCTTGTATTGATCAATGCAGTGTATATAGCTTAGTTATTTAATCCATTTAATCTGATCTCTTGAGCATGGGATAATTCTAATTTTATTAGAATGTTACAAAGTTCTTTCGCGTGTCTTTGCGTGGTTTTATTCGCATGATATATGTATTGTTGCGTGGAGCCCCGTATAACAGCTTTCATTGTGTCCCATAAAATAAAAGGTGAGGCTGTATCCGTATTAGATAGGAAAAAATCTGTAAGGACCCCTTGTGTATAAGAAACACATTCTGGGTCAGACAAGAGATATCTGGGCAATCAGAAAGGACGACTGCTATTACACTCACCTAAAGATTGTATATGTACCAATAGCGGATTATGGTCAGACGTTATTCATGGGTAAACCTCTATTTTGGACTTTTCTAAGAGACAGCTGCTCATAAAAACTAAATCAATTCTAGAATAGTTTTGGTGTGGTCTAGAATAATACGTGAAACCGGGCATCATAGGATATAATGCTCGCCACAGATCTGTCAGCCCATGGAGTCAAGCTAGCTCAAGGATCGATTTTCAAACCTTGCACATCCTTGGGGATACAGATCGATTTGTTGAGTCAATAGAGTAATTTAAGGTACAATTAAAATCCCCCATGATTATAATTTCCCCTTGCCAGTCCAAAAGTTCCAGCATTAATTTATCAAAGAGAGCAGGTTCATCCTGATTTGGACCGTATAAAGCACACAAAACTAATTTCCTAATATGTATTTCAAGTTGCAGATCACCCATCTGCCACCTGGGTTAGAGGCGGTTTTGAGTTTTTTCCAAGCAAAGTGTTTATCTTTAAGAATAGCTACACCTCTAATTGCTGCATTTTGTGAAGTACACTCTAATACCTCCAAACCAAGCTGTTTAAAGAAACCCCTATCTTTGTACGCCAAATGTGTCACTACTAAGATGGCTAAGTATGGTTTGTACATCTTAAGTTCTTCTCTTACCAAGTGTCGTTTGGTAAGTGAGTTAAGCCCGCCACATTCCAGCTTATACATCTAATTGTACCCATTATGTAAGATTTGATGCTTTTGGGCTCCTATTGTCTCTCCCCGCATGTGGTTTTCTTTTCCCCCTTTTTTAAGTAATTTAATAGAAAAGCAAGCAGGTAGTTGTTGTCCATGCAATTACTGTAGATTGTATTCGAGTTATATCCAAGTTTAGTCTGTACAACCCTATTTTACATCCCCGAAACATATGTGTGTCACCGCTAGGTGCCTTAGTCAGCAAAAGTCCACCCAACACCCTCTCTCCACGCCACCCCAAACCTTGACAGGTTACCCTCCCTCCCACCCCTTGTCCTAGAGAAGGAATCACCCCCATTACCATGCTGTCGATGGATGACAGCACAGAGAAGCAGAATTCTAGGGGACCTCCAGACATCGGCTGGTAGTATAGTAGATAGATAATAAGAGAAAAAAAAAGAGAAGAAACAACGGAATAGATCTAAAAAATAATAAGAGAGAGAGAGAAGAGAAGAGGAAAGAAAAGAAGAAAAAAAGGAAACATATGTATGTAAAAGAGAAAACAATGATTCCACAATATTCATAATAGTTCAAAACATGTTCTATATCTATTGAATGCTATTGGAGATTTTGAGTCATTTTCTAGTCTAAGGATGTTGTTGTAGCTTAGTAAGAGCCGTCTTTGCCTCCTGGTCAGTATGATAAATCTGTACCCGGCCATCTTTGATGACCTTCAACAGGGCTGGTTCTTGTAGAAAGGCCAGTGCTCCTAATGCCTTCCAGGGATCAATAAGTTGCTTCATCTTCCACCTTTTGTCCATTGTAATTTTGCATATATCTGACCGTGCAACCATGGAAAAAGAATCTACTGAGACTTGTGGATTAGGCCGAGCCTTGATAGCGATTGCTTGACGGAGTAAGAAATTACCAACATATATAAGTATTGGTCGTGGTCGGCGTAAGCCAGTCCAGTCTAATTGATTGAGAAAAGCTGGGAACCGATGGGCTCTTTGTATTTGAGAGTCCCAATCCCAGTCGGCTAAATCAGGAAAGGCTTTCTGGAATGTTTGTACGATAAATAGCCGTGGATCAGATCCTTCTCTTCCTTCCGGAATCCCAAATATTCGTATATTATTCCTTCATTGACGATTTTCTAAATCTTCTATTTTACCTTGTAAAACGTTAAGTTGCGTATCATGATCTTGAAGCAGTTTAGTAGAGTATGTTACTGCATCTTCATTGTCAGAAAGTCGTTGTTGCAAATTTATCATTTCGGTTGTAAGATCTGAGACTTTATTAGTTACTGTTGATAATGATTGCTGTATAGTGGTATTGTCCGCTCTGAGTTGCATGTAGTATACCTGAGCCTCAGATCTTTGCTCTGACAGAGCTTGCATGATAGAAGTCAGAGAAAGAGCTGATGAGTTCATTGTAGTTGACGGAGCACAGATTGAATCAATAGTCATTGCAGCACAGACTTCAGCACTTACACCATTCCCGGTTGTGTTGATTTGGTTAGGCAGACAGTCTATTATAGAAGAGTTTGCTGAAGAGGAGGGGGTAGGGAGTTGGCTACTAGTATTAGACAGAGTTTGAGCTAGACTAGATAGCCTAGAGACAATCGCTTTGACATCTCCCTTTGATGTGACCCATTTTCGCAAAGGACTATTTTGCGTACTTAATTTACCTTTGCTTTTATTAATAGTCATGATTTTACGTTGCTGCTGAGGGGTAAGAGGGTTTTTATCAGATAGATCAATCTTGGAGCCAGATTTAGCTTTTTTCTGCCCCCCCTTCTTAATAGTTTTAAGGTGTGGATTTAAAGGCTCTGAGTGATGATCAGGAGAGTCAGATGGATCAGATGAATGATCGACATTTGCTGGTGATAAAGAGAATACCAAAGTCTCAGTAGTTAGTGAGGTATCCACGGAATACAATGGTTCAGTTATATCTGCAGATATGTCCAGGCTCCCTGAGATTGAAGCAGCAAGAATTGAATTGTCTCTGTCTCAGCAACTTCATTATTAATAACTGTAGAATGCCCTTTATCAGCTTGGGACTCAGAGGTTAGCCCTGGGTTAACCGTACCTCCATAATCACTGCCATCATCTGTAACCCGCTTCCCTCCTCCTTGCTCTACAATAGAGACGCCCTCAGTAAGTTTTGAAATGCTTGCCGACAGAGCGACATCAGGTGATCCCACTGGAGACATGCACTGAACAGCCGCCATAACGATGTCTGCCATAGCGGGTTCCGAGGCAGAAGCGAGGAGGTTAGCAGCATCTCTCGAGTGTAACAGCTGCATCACCGGTTTGCCAACTTGGGGAAAGATCTTTTTAGATGTAGCATTCACCCCCTCCGTGATAGAGTTATCAGCGCCAATTGCTGCAGACTTCCGTGTGTGTCGTCCGACCCGCTGTGTACTCGTCTTCAGTGGAGCCATTACCAGCCGACCAGATCGAAGACAAGCTGCCAGACCAATCCAATAGAATACGGACCAGCGATGGTCAGACTGATAGAGAACCGAGCTCCGAGTATTGCCCAAAAGCAGAGAGCACTGGTCGTCCCGGCGGCGGAACATAAGAAGTACGTTTTGTAATTAAAAAACTGTGGGCCCGATTCACAGAACAAACTTAAGCCAAAATCCTAAACTTAGTACCATTTAGGTATTCACAGAATGCACTTACTACTTCTGGTATTCACAGAATGAACTTACTACTTTTGCGATTCACAGAATAAACTTACTACTTTTGCTATTCACAGAATGGATTTAAGACTACTAACTTTACGTCTGCACTCAGGCCGGAAATTCCGGCCCGGAGGCGGAGCTTCCGGCCCGGAGACGGAGCTTCCGGGCCGGAGGCGGTGCTTCCGGGCTGGAAGCGGAGCTGGCCGGAATCCCCACCTCCGGCCCGGAAGCCCCGCCTCCGGGCCGGAAGCTCCGCCTCCGGGCCGGAATTTCCGGCCCGAGTGCGGACGTAAAGTTAGTAGTCTTAAATCCATTCTGTGAATAGCAAAAGTAGTACGTTTATTCTGTGAATCGCAAAAGTAGTAAGTTCATTCTGTGAATACCAGAAGTAGTAAGTGCATTCTGTAAATACCAAAATGGTACTAAGTTTAGGATTTTGTCTTAAGTTTGTTCTGTGAATCGGGCCCAAAGCGTTTAAGTCCCGGATTGTTTCCTAGCTGTTGTTTATATTCTCTTCATCTCTCAAAATAGCCATCCGACGGGAGCTCCTGCAGAATGCTGCTACTCATGGCGGATGCACATTCTTAAACAAGGACCCAGCTGCAATTCCAGAATCTGGAACTCCATAAATGAACATAGCTGGTCTATGGCATATAAACTCCCTATCTTGATAAGGCCTCAAAAAAATCGAGAACTGTCATAGTAGGGATATCTATTATATTGTTTGATCGTCATCAATTATTTGCCCTTCATCCAGACTTTCCAGGCAGTGATCACACCCTTGAGCCTCACTTTTTTAAAGTAACTCAGCTCTAAATGTCGAAGGACACATCTCCAATATGCCTTACCAAGAGTAAGCTTATGTATGGTAGAATGAACAGTACTATGTCATTGGTCTGCCCTGTTTCCACTCCCTGCAGAAAACAATTCCTCCATCTGTTGTGGGAGGGCCATCCAATAATTAAAACGAGAAGCGGAGAGCTTCTCATCGTCCCCTCTCTCGTGGGAGAATAAAGAGAATTGAGTGATCACCTAATCGACTTGCTATATGAAGTTTGTGCATTTAGCATACGACTTTGTAAGTAAGGACCTGTCGACTTCAAGGGAAATAGAGGCAAATAAATAATGTACTTTAGATAAGACTAACATTTTAGGAATGTAACCTCTACCTATGATTGATAGGTGTAAACCATTGAAAAGTCTTATCTCTATTCTAGCCTTACTAATCAAAGAATAAAGATTAATTTGATAAACTGTAGAAACCCTGGGTTTTATCTTAATCCTAAAATATATGGCAGTATCCGTCAGGTGAGGATCTGTGAAAGCAGAGTTATACATGCAGATAGTTTGGGTTTTTCCCTATTCAATAAATAACCAGATTCTCATATTCTCTGGCTAATTGCTAAACCTCAGCTATTGCCTTAAAAGGGTCGGAAATTATCATTACAATGTAATCTGCATATGCAAGTACCTTCATGTCATATACATTAATTCAATCATGCTTTATAACCTGATTTTGATGATTTGAACTATGAAAGGATCCATATATATGGCGAATAAGAATGGAGAACAGGGACATCCCTGTCTTTTCACTCTGGTTATGTCAATTCTCCCTGACTCTTGACCCATAATGTGAAGTCTGGCATGGGGTAGTATAGATTGCCTTTTTGGCCTTTATAAAGCGTGGAACAAGCCCCTTTTGTTCCATGATGTGTTATAAATAGCTT
Source organism: Triturus cristatus (assembly GCF_964204655.1). NCBI lineage: Eukaryota > Metazoa > Chordata > Amphibia > Caudata > Salamandridae > Triturus > Triturus cristatus. The sequence continues at coordinate 118,813,036 of NC_140587.1, read as the reverse complement.
CTGCAACATTCTGTTGAACCCTTTTTCCACATCAACCATTAACATGGCCATTTGGTCACCTATTATTTCTGTTATATCAAATTACAATATGGTTCATCTGACATGGTTTTTGTTCCTCTGCCATGTATAAATCCATGTTACCAAGGTGTGACCAGACAGGCTTTGATTCTCCCCAAGTGGTCAGAATTTTGCAATAAAGCTTGGCAAAGAGATTGGCCGATGTGAGGCTGGGTTATCCAGGGCGTGCCTTTTTGGGGGGAAATAGCAATATCCACACCCTACCAAGACTGATGACCCATTCTGCTGCACACCTATGAACAGATCTAGCAAAAACAGTGCTACCTCTAACCGCAAGGCCCTATACACTTTGAGAGGGATTCTATTGGGGCCGGTTGTCTTCCCGCGAGCCAGAGAATGCAATGCATTCTTAACTTCATCCAAAGTGATATCTGCCTCCAGCTCCCTGTTTAACTCTGTCTCGGCCAATCCCCGACTCTCTTCCATCCCTTCTTTTCTTCCCCCGAGGATAGCATGAAGGACAGCTTCATGATATGATATTCTATAAAAAAAACTAAAAAATGTTTAGAATGTCCATGGGGTTGGTTCCGTATTGCCCATCGTTAATGTCGACTTTCTCCAAACTTTTCCTAGCTTCCCTTTGTCTAGTACATAGTGCTAGAATTCTCACTACGTGCTCGCTGTATTCATAATTCTCATTTCTATGTACCTGAGATTTTTCCACCACCATCTGAACATAATAGCTGTTGATCTTGGTTTTTACTCTCATAATTTCAAATTGTCTGTGCCCTTCCTCCATGTGGCTTTTTTTCAGCATTGCTTACTTTTTATACAACCCTCTGATCTCACCTTCTTCCTGCTTTCTACTGAAAGCAACATCGCTGATAACCTCCCCTCTCAATCTTGCTTTAAACGAATCTCAGACCACACCCTTGAAATGGTATATCTATTCAGTTAAAAAACACTCACCATCCATTTCCTCATATGCTCGATAAATAGATTGTTTAAAAGCAGTTCCCTGTCGAAGGTCCATTTTGACTGGGATTTGAAGCTGTCCTGCCCTGAAATTTCTTGAAAAGATGGACTATGATCCGAAAAAAAGCCTTGGTAGTTTCTTAAGTTCAACCTTGCCCATCAGTCTGGATGAGGCCAAAAAATATTCTAATTGGACATATTTGGTGTTCGGGGTGGAAAAATGTGTTAAGCCCAGATCATGGGTTTTCTCAGCATCTCATATATCCACCGCCCCGTGATTGTCCATAAATTATAATAAAGCTGGATTAACTCGAGGTTTTCTCCCATGATAATTCATCCTTTGATTGCTGTATTTAAATCTCCACATATTATCAATGGGATTGACTAGGATGCTAAGTCCACGCCTAGGTCTCCAATTACACTTAGCATCATCTTGGTTGGAGCCATAAATAGAACAGACAGTCGCTCCAACTGGCAACACCACAATTGCCCACTTACCCCACTTGCTTACCAATTTCCACTTTACAGGACCCATTGTGCTCTGGGTCACATATGCTACTAAGTACACCCCCTAATTGTCAACAATTCCCTCTTGTCCCATGGAGTATGCGTGTCTTGTTGACATATGACCTCTGAACCCAGAGACCTCAATATCTCTGTTAACCTCTGATGCTTATCATTATCATTATCGTTCAGGCCCCCTACATTAACTGAACTTCTGAATAGGTTACCCATTTGGAATCCAAAGCCTTTTCCCTAAACCTACTCCTTGCATTTTTGATATCTTAATATACATTACGCTACCTTCTTTTCTTCTTTTTTCCCATGCTCGCTCTATGTTTTTTTTATTTAGCCCCCAACCTCAATTCTTCCTCCCCTAACCCTCCACCCCCACCCCAACCACCCAACCACCCTGATACCCCCTCTTGCCTCCCACTCCTCCACCCCGAGATGCTGACAGACCTTGCATTAGTCTGTGGAGAGGAGAGCATATTCTCTGACCAGCCACCCAGATACCCATAAGTTATTAAAAAAAAAACATTACCATTGCACCGTGTATGCCTCCTAGAAACTTTTAAACCAATGAGAAGAAAAAGAGAAGAGAAAAGGGGGAATGATTATGACTTTGGGGGTCTGGGAGCAAGCCGCCACGCCAGCGCCCCTGTCCCAGACCGCAAAAGTCGACCGACACCCACCCTTCAGATTACGAGTTTCCTTGTTGTGTGGCGGGAGTGTGGTGCAGTGGTCCCATTGCGGTGTCGATTGAAAAGGCACTGTAATGGGAGCACCTAAAGCTGTTCCAGCATGGCATGGACTATACATTCCATGCCATGCAGGGAAGGGGATACATGCAGATGGGGTGCACAACATGTGCCCCCGTGCATGCATCTCTGTGCACAGGGGCAACAGGGGATCGTATAGGCCCCCTTTGTTTCCCCACTGCCAGCCCTTTCATAGCATGCTCACCACCATGGAAAAACAGGCTGGAAAAACTCGTAAAATGCTTGGCGGTGCTGCAGTGGCAAGCATAAGCATATTGCTTTCCTAGACTGCTGCAAGACCACAAGGGATCGAGGATCCCTGGCAGTTGCAGCAGTCCCCTGGAGGTATGACCGCCGTGGTCGTAATATAGTGGTCAGACCATTGGTGCAGTGGCCCCTGACTACCACCGCACGCAACAACGAGGGGTCCTTTGGACTGCCATACTCGTAATCAGGCCCTTAGAATGACCATCTTATCTATACTCATTTCCTGTAGCTATTCCTTAGCTTTTATTTTAGAAATAAACAACCAGGTTCGGTCCCCCTAAATCACTTTCAGACATGCCAGATTCAATAGAAGGACTGGGCTCCTTTGTCTTGAAAATATTTGATCAGCTATTGCAGCCTCCATCGCCTTTCAAGAGTTACGTGGCAAAGAACAACCCCACCTGTGCATTTAGCCTTCAGCCTGGCTTTCTCAAATATTTACTGTCGAAGAAGCAAGTTCCCTATATAGACAAGAATAGCCTGTGGCTTCCCATGTTCCCTAACCGGCTATTTCTGTACAAAGGGAACCCAATGGGCTCTTTGAACCTCCTGGGCCCAGTTCCATCCCGCTAAGTCAGGAAATGCCTGGTGAAACATGTTCACCATAAATGCACAAGCACTCCATCCCTCTTTGACCTCTGGAACCCCAAGCACTCACAGATTATTGCGTCTTCGTCAATATTCTTGGTCCTCTCATCTTACACTGGGTATCGATTAATTTAGATTTGTGTGCTTTCACCTGACCGCAAGCTCCTGCAACATCCATGTCAAGTACAGCTGCTCTAGTCTCAAGAACCGTCAAGCACTCCACTAAGACATTACATGATTTGCCTACCTTTTGAACTACCCACTGCAGCCCCCGTGTTGCAGCCTGATACCTACAGCCATATAGTTTCCTCTTGATGAGACATGATACATTGAAAGATCAAATCTAGTGTGGGGATATTTGAGCCAAGAACCACTTGAGAGATTTCTGATGTGACCCCCAGAAATCGCTTGTTTGGTGAATAGTCCCACTTGAGCTTCTTTCTGCCTGCAGCTTGCCATCCAGATTAATTGACCAATTTTGGTGCTTAGAGAAAGAAGCACTACCAATATGATTCTCAAGTACAGTCACTGTCTCTGGCCTCAGTGAGAAATTCAGAGCCATCAACGGACCATTCTGCCCCATCCAACAAAAGAAGCATTCATTCATGTTGAGGTCAGAACAGGCTTTATGTATTTGATTCTGTGCACTTTTACAGGGCCAATGGGATCTGCCTTAGGGATACACCTTTAGGGGGACTGCATTATTCGAGACCTATTTTCCAGATCAATGGGCTTAAGCCTGGGGCTGTGGTCCGCATAATCTCTAATTGACCTCTCTCCCAGTTCACTTTCGCCCTCATACCCATACTAGTGTTCAATGTATGGGTATTCAGGCCCCCCACATTGACCTGAAGCATTAAATATAATGGCAGCATTATTCATCTTGCCTGTGACAGTCTGCGCTTCTTGCAGAAGCTCTCCAACTGTGGCGTTTTCATGAGATTCAACCTCTGTAGAATTTTTAGATAGGTTTTCCATTGGTTTTCCATTGGGGTATCTCGCTGTTAACTGAACACACTTTGGACCCTGCCAACTGCTTTAGACTTATCTACGTGCTTGCTGAGCCACAGAGGAGTTCTAAGACTGTTGAGCCCGCAGGACGTAGAGATAGTGGAGGCCTGCCTTTCCCCTTCTACTCTGTGGTCAGATCTATTTTCACTGTTGCTGATAGTTGCCACCTGCTCTGAGGTGGTGCTATGCTGCCTGTTGGCTCCGTTCCTGAAATCACCAGTTTCTGAGATACTGCTGCCATCAGAGAAGCACCTTTTCCTTTTTGGTTACCTGCTCCTACTTTGGCTGCCTTAGGACCCATTCCGCTCCACAGTTTGCATCCACCACAGGAGCTGCAATCATCACAGCCCACCACCACAGCAACACTGTATTGCCTCACCTCCTGCCAATACGTTTTGAGATCAAAGTAGAAGCCTGCCAGAAATCCTTCACAACCACTGTGAGCATACTCTGTTTGGTTTTTCTCAAAAACTACATTTGATCTGGTGCCTGGTCAAAGAGCTGCATTACAGCCACATCAAGCAGCTGCCATCTTGCTTCGGGGAAAATAAGATGTTAATGAGTACCATGATGTGTGCAGGCACAACAACGACAATAACGGTAAATTCAATGCCAATGGAGACCATAACCTGTGCCCATAAGACAATGTCAATGCTCATATAATGCTTCTAAATACAATGTCAAATTGTGTCATAATCGTTGCCTGCCCAACAACATTGATACCGGCAGTACTAATGTTAATGGATGTCATAATCTATGTGCAGACGAAAATGTTGTTACCAATAAAAGTGATATCAATGTATGTCACAATCTGAGAATGCATAACCATGTCAATTTCAGCAAAACAATACCAATGTACGCTATGCCAACTGTACACAAGCTATTAGGAATGGCGGTAAAAATTACACCAATGACTGCCATATTATTTTTAGGATTTCCAGTAAACTCGTACAATTGCTGTCAGATTTACCGAAGGTGCCCTTCCCATCAACCCTGAGGCAGAGAAATGTGGTCAGATCCGCACACATGTCTATCAAATAACATGTTACAGGTGGGATCTCTCTTAACCCAAAGAAAAATGCACACAACGGAATAACTTGATTGATCCCACAAATAGATAGTTGCACCACAAATATGTCATCAGCAATTGCCACAGTAAAACATGTTTGGCTAAAGGCTTATGTTACCCAAAAATACCACAGTGCTAGATGCCACATGTGTATAGAAACACTCAGCCAAACAGGACACAACATGGACACGGCATGTAGTGATCAGAGGTTCCTCAAGTCGGGAATCTGGATACATACATTCAATTGGGTGATTTGGTTGGGTATATGGCGCTTCTAGACTTGTCTCACACGTTTTATTAGAATAAATGTTTTCTCATCTGTGGTGCTCAAAGATTAGGAAGATTCACCCTTTTTCCCCAAACCTGATTCTATGAATCAGAAGAACTCAATACACAGCTCTACACATAAAATCCTTGTATGAGTATAGATGTAATAGTAATCAGTGTAGGTAAAGAGATTAGAGAATCATAATTGAATGTGTTTCTTTTTATTTTCAGCCCATTGGCCTCTTCATTTATTTTTATAGACAGCCAACACATTTCATCATAAGAGGGAATGCCTTTCCACTTCTTCTGGGCTAAAAACGATGAGACTATTTCCAAATAAAAATTTACATTCCATAAAATTGATCCTCCACATATCACATTAGTCCTGTGACTTGTTATATGGCTTCTACATATTGAAATACACTTGTGACAATAGAGTGGAAACCCATGTAATGTATATTGATTCCAATTATGCTTTTGTTCTGTTGCCTAACCAATCACATAAATACAAGTATGTTCCTATAGGTTGAAATCTTAAGGCGTGTGGCACCATCTCTAGTACTTCACCTCAAAATATAATAGGTTATCCTCTGTGCACCAATTTCTAAATCCCTAAGAAAAACGTATTTTTTTTGACCATGCAAACTTCTCCAACTACCTCAAAACTTGACACTCTGTGCTCTTGAAGAAACCTGTTTATTGTTCAACAGAATCTTATTATCAACATGTTATAAATGAAATAATAACCAATGTTTCTGGACCAGAATTTAATGTGTGCTAATTTACTGCTATAGATCAACTCGTCCTGCTCAGAACTAACAATTGCATTTTGTTACAGGTTGTTACCATTTCATTTGCATTTGTCTTTTGTTTATTGTTAAATGTGATTTTCAGGGCATTGATTGCTTATCGAGCTCATAGCCAGTAGATTGTTTTCGGTACCACCCTGTGTACACTGTTTCCCAAAATTAGGATTTGCGATTATTTAAAGAATCTTGAGATATTCAAAATGTGAAAAATCCTTAAAACAAGTTCTCTAAACCATAATTAAGACTACATTAAGCCAAGTGCAAGCAAGGCTCCCCACCCATGGTTGGGGAGGTTCAAGAGATACCTCTATGAGTGGCATGACCTCACCAACACACATGTCTTCCTCTGGCCTGAGGGGGGATCCTTTGATATCAACATCATAGAACACACTAAAGCTTACATCCAGGGCAGACATTGGGACCAAGAGAGAGATATAATATTGGCTCTGCTGAAACTATGGGCCAATCCTAGGGTAGCCTCAAAATGCAAGCACATAAACCCAAAACTAACAATACCAAGGAAGAGAACTTCAGCGCCTCCCACACAAAAAAATACAGGTTGGGGCCTACCAACACAGAAGGAAGGTAGGGAGGGCATGCCGAGGACCCTGCGGGTCTTTAAAGACATGCTCACCTCACTGACAGTACAGGACCACGTTGAGAAAGGCCCCTTTGTTACAATAATATTAAATGGGACATCCTATCACTTTCTAGTGGATACCTGGGCAGCAAGGTCCTGCTTGCGGGTAAGAGCAGCACCTGTATCAAAGACAAATTCCACAGTACAGGAAATTCAGGGTTCCATGGCCAGGGACCCTCTCATAGATTCTTTCAAGCCAGAAATAAGTGAAAACTATTGCTATACTGTCTGTCCTCCCGTACTAATATTTTAGGGCAAGACAAGTTATCCAAACTTAGGATGTTCATCCAGTTCGCCAAGGATGGATCCATAGCCTGTTCCTCTCCTGGAGTCTCCCTACTAAAAGACAAACAGGCAACCTCCTCCCTCATCCTAGGAACGCCAGCCAGGGCATTGAGCTCATGACAAAGGGTTAGTCCTGGACCATATGGGGAACCTCCTAAAGCTATATAAACTAGCTCACCAGTGGACCATCTGTGCACACCATTTCTAGGTAACAATGACCAAGATGGTAGCCTGTAGGGTGTGGGGGGAGCCGGAAGCCCAAGACCACGGCACGCACTGACCCACTGCATTGGTAGTAACCAGACCAGGAGCTCCCGGGGTGCATAATGCAGCACGCATGGAAAAGGAAAGAATGATGAGAAATACAAATATTTCTCCTTGTAACTCTCCCCCTGGGGAGGCATAAGGTTTACGTGATTAAGTAAATCTGGGACAGCTTCAAAACCCATGGGTGTTCACTGGGAAACCCCTCTGTAATGCCCATGGAGTTACTCCCTGGCGCTAAGTAAGGCAACTGGCACTGCCTTGCCTTACTCCATATGAGGCCATTCAAAGCCACGCAAGAGAGGGAGGCTGGCACACTTACATTTGTAAAGGCTGTGTCTTGCCCTCACACAAAGGGCTGATTTACCCCTACTGATGTCTGGAGCCAGGGCTGTGGTTAAAAGAGTGTGTTGTAATCTTTGAAGGCTTCTTTTGAAGTCACCTTATGAACAAAGACATTTTGGAGTATAAGTACAGGGGCTCTGGCCCCATGGTTTCGATACTGCATGGACTTTTTTAACCAGACACTGCTGGCTCTACAACTGCACCAGAGGACTGCTGTGATGCCAAAAAGAACTGCCATTTGGACTACTTGCTTTGTTGTCTTAATCTGCTGCCTGCTTGGTTGCTGAAGTGACTACCTCTCTGCCAAGTGACTCTGTGTGCTGGCCTGTGTGCCTCCTACCCCCTCATTGCTCTCCATTTGTTCTCCAGGAATGGAGTGGCTAACTTCCTTCCTGCTTTGTCATAATTATATTTCCAGCCTGTGGTTACGAGGCCTGTTAAGCATTTCGTAACATTGTGTGCTTCAACTCTACTGTAGAAGCAAATACCGAGTTCTTCGAAATTGTGGACCAGCGCATGCTGAAGCTCTTTGCCTTACAGATAACAGTAGCAACAGTGGGTGCCCCCAATGTTTGGTTCTTCCCTGAGTGCTGACATGTTATTCCAAATACTGCCCCCTTTGGTGAGGGGACCTCAATGCACTTCACCTGAGAAAAAAGTTCCATCTAGTAGATACCTTCTCCCTGTCTATGGGCCCCATTGCTGGTCACATGGAGACCCCCCCCCCCCCCCCCGTGGGGCCCTTCTCTAGTATAGGAGACTTGAAGTGCAGGAAGGAGCTCCAGTTAATGCCACCTAACAACATGCAGGGAGAAGAGGCTTGTGTTCCAATGGACTCTCCTCTCTGCCATGACGTGGTCCTGCCTGCTAAAAAGAGCAAGGATTACTCCAGCTCCCAGGAAGGTATGGAGCCTCAGGAAGGAGTGCTCCGGGGACCTCTGTGAGTTGGGGCCCCACGTGGTGATTCCAAGGATTGGAATCCCGAGCAGCTGTGCTGCACGTTCATTGACCACTGTCCTTTTGTCATTCTGCCTATGGGGGACCTATGGGCTCGATTTTACGGATGCTGATTTGCTGGATGCGGATTACCTGTAATCAATGTAGTTGTTGTGCAGGGGTTCCTGCAACCTACATTGGTGACAGTTACCTTACAATCTGTAATAAGAGCGAAGGTGAGCTACAACTGGTATTTTCACTGTAACACAGGTGATTGATTTTATATGACCTGCAAAATCATCTTGAATGTCGTGGTCACCTTGTTTACTATAAGATAAATGGGGGATAATTGATGATTCATATGTTTATAGAGACGTGTACTGATTTATGTGTTTTACACTTTGGTGATTCATATGATTTACTGTTGCATGTTCTCATGCTATTATGCATGTTGTTTTGATGCCTGCACAGGTAGGACAAAGAGTTATATTTCAGTCATTGCAAAATATGCACAGTACTTTTGATCTATGATGGCTTATGAGTAATCCTGGGCGTAGTGGGCATAGTGGGGCTACGTGGAGGTCCACAGAGGTACAAACAAACTCTGAGGCTCTCGTGGCCCTCCCCATAGCTCCGCTACCCCACCCGCACCACCCTCCTATATTATTAACAATACATTTTACAACTAATAAGTCCAGGGACTCAGCAGTTCAGGTAGGTGGTTTAAATTTACTTATTAGTTGTATAATTTAATGTTAATGTAGAGGGGAGGCGGGGGCTGGCCAACTCCGCTATGCTGCGGAGCATGCAGAGATTTGCCTTCTCCGCGTTCTTCGCGCAACGTGGAGGAGGCAAATCTGCGCACACTCAGCGGGCTGAGCGGAGGTCCCTGCATAGGGCTACTTATGATATACATACAACATAGAAGTCATATTTTTGTATATCCCCATGTGGAGTCTCCTTTGTGGTGCATACATTGTGTTACTGGTGTGTGTTACACTTTACACATTTTCTCTGATGATAAGCCTGCCTGCCTGCTCTGCGCCAAGCTACCTTAGGGTGGGCACAGGTTATCGTTGGTGTATATATTACTTGGCCTGACTAGAGTGGGAGGTTCTGCTTAGCTTAGTACCTTAGTCACCCAAAAACTCAATTTTTAACACAAGGCAACACAAGACAACGTAAGGGCTTAAGTGATATTTACTAAGCAGGTCCTCGTGCCAGCTCCCTGTGACAGTTCTCCTGTCCATCTTACTTGCAGTCCACTACTCTCGGCTGCCTGTCCACCTGCTTCCCTCTCTTTGTGCCTCCTCTGCTCATTTCTTGCCCGGTTTTGCCTCTTCTGCTTCTTTTAATGCCCTCCATTTTTGCATTTTCTGCTTGTTTTTATATCCTATGTTTTGCCCTCTTAAGCTCTGTTTTGCCTTTGCTATTGATAAATATGATGTTGATGTATCCACATGATTTATGTACGTACAATAACGAACTTGCATTGCCGTTGTTGAATTCACCCAATATGGCCTCCCCCTCAAACCTAAGTCAGAAATATGTGGTCAGGCAGGCCGTGCAACCTAGGCCTGAAGCAACTGATTGACTGATCACAGGTGGGGGAACTCGTAACCCGTAGTAAAATGTACATACCGGAAATAACCAGATCGATCCCACAGATGGGCAGCGACACCACAATGGTCTCAGAAGATTAGCCTCCAATAAAACACTTTTGGCTTGAGGGGCGTACATTCCGAAAACACCTTAAAGACAGATTCTACACAGTACACACAATACAAATAGTGATCATGCGCTCCCCATGTTGGACATCTGGACACATACCCACTAGCTCTGCATTGTGTCCACACAGGCTCAAGACCCATTTATAAAGTGAGCAGATGTATGACTCTGTTACTAGCCCCAAATTCCTGTTTTAAAAAGAATGCACAAGTCCTTGTATTGCACTCATTGAAAAGTATAAAAAGATATCCAAAACCAATGTACTTTGGGACAGTCTTCTGACCCCCGACTCTGTTGCCTGCTCTGCCGGCTGCTGGGTTTAAATAAACCGGCTGATCCTGTTTTGCTAAACACCTCTTGTCTTTTAATTTTTCAAGGTACATTTATATTCAAGAAACATTTTGACAAGTCAGAATTGAGAGATTGGTTCTTTTAGCCCGACTGCAGCTGAAGGAACAGGACCTTTTCTGTACGGATTCACATCTGTGCAACAAAAATGATGAGCATAAGACATGGCTAATGAATTTGCCCGATATTAAGAGCAACTTTATATGTCTACGGTCACCAGGCAGGACATGGAGGTGAAAGGGCTGTTGTCGGAAATGCATCTACCATTAATAATGGAAGGAGATAGAACTTTGCTAGACAGTGACCATGCACAGGAAGAAATAACTCAAGCTACTCGGAATATCCAGACAGGAAAGGCGATGGGCCCAAATGTCTCCCTATTGAGCTTTATAAATTGAGGCCGGATAGAATATCCCCCCACCTTAAGGTGATTTATGATGAGAGCCTTGGGAAGGGACAACTCCTGCAAGACCAGAGGATAGCCACTCTGATGGTGATATACAAGGCTAGAACACTAATAGTAATAAGTATTATCTTGAGCCGGCTGGATTATTGCAATGCCTTGCTGCTGGAGTCCCCAAGGTATTTGACTGAGAGACTCCAGAGAATCCAGACAATGGCAGATAAGTTAGCCTTAATGCGGCCACAAAGCTCATCTGCCTCTCAGACTCTTTCAGAGCTGCATTGGCTCCCAGTAACACAAAGGATACAATTTAAGTCACTCTGCATTGTGTTTAACCCCTTCAGCGCGGCGCGGATTACCGCGCTGTGCTAAAGGTTCTAATACGCGGGCGGGGCCATGACGGAGCGGTTCCGTCATACGCACAGCGCAACCGACGCGCATGACGGAACCGCTCCGTCACTCGCATCGATGTGGTTAAAGCTCTGCATGGTGTTGGACCTAAACCAATGCAGAAAACATGTATGTCCCTACCTGGAGCCTTCGTTCTTCCTCTGCCAAATTGGTGAAAATGCCCCGATTTAGAAGAACAAAATCAGGAGGTAAGGACTTTAGCACTGCAGCAGGGTGGCTCTGGAACAAACTCCCAACTGATATCAGACAGTTGGAAGACCTACTTCAGTTCAGGAAAAGAATAAAGACATGGCTCTATCCTAGAGCATGATTCCTATCGTTTTTTAGTCCTCTGCTGTCTAAATTGCTTACTGCCTTTCTATATCATCTGCGATCAGCTGGGCACACGTATCATAGTGCCAGGGTACCCTTAGGGTGATAGTGCACTTTATAAGTGTCAATAACATTAACATTAACATTAACAACAAAGATGGAAAACATAAATACTCTTCGTATTGACCCATAGCACTGCTGAATGAAGAGGTCAAAATACTGGCCAAATTATTGGCCACCGGACTGGCTCTGGTAATTTCTGGATTAGTCCATTCAGACCAATCTTGCTTTATGTCTTCCAGAAACACATCATTAAACTTGCGACGATTGCATGGAGTGATGAGAAGGGTGGACACTATAAGGGAAGACGCGGTGATGGTGTCCATGGATGCCACCATGGCATTTGATACCATTGAATGGCCATATCTCTTTGCTGTCCTTGAAAACTTGGGTTGGGTCTGAAATCTATTGGCTGGGTACGACTTCTTTATGCTGACCTCCTCGCCCAGGTACTTGTTAACAACAAAAAGTCTGGTGTTTTTCAACTACGCAGAGGGACACAACAGGGTTGTCTCTTGTCACCTCTATTATTTGCATTACCGTTAGAGCCCTTAGCCCACTGGATCCGGAAAGACTCTATAATTTGGGGACTGCGATAGGCAGAGAGTTGGGCAGACTGTATCTCCCCATATGCAGATGACATTCTGCTATACCTGGCCTCTCCAGAGAGGTCCCTACATAGGGTTCTTGATATAGTTACTAACTTTTGTACCTATAAACTGGGTATACCATTAACTGGTCAAAATCAATAATATTTCTATTGAATGGCAACCCACAAGGCCTCCCCAGGGACTGCAAATTGGCGATAGCCAAAGATGGCTTTAAATATCTAGAGCTGTTCATTACAAAAGATCCAAAACTTTACTATGCTTCTAACTTGCTACCACTGCAGCTACGGCATGATGTGGAATACTGGAAGATGCTTCTGCTATTGCTACTAGGTAGAGCGGCGCTCTTCAAGATGATGTTGTTGCCTCGTTTCTTGTACATCTGTCATAACTCACCGAACACCGTCCCTATATCTTATTGTGCAGCGGTGGAAAGTGCGCAGAGAGAGCTGCTCTGGGGCAATAGACCACCATGAATATCATTCCTGAAATTAGTAAAGGGCTGGTATGATGGTGGAATTGGGCTGACAAATAATAAAAAGTATTACTCGGCGCCATTAACCATTGCATATACCAACCTCAGAATGATCAAGTATATGCCAGGGATGGGTGGCTCCTGCCTGGGGGCGATCATACACAAGCTTTATATTCCAGACCCACGAAATTCCGTCTGACAGGCCCCACAAAACACTCTGTGCAGGTGTGGCATTCGGTACAGAGGACTATGGGATTGGCTAAGACCATAACACTGGCAACTCAGTTGTGGGATACGGAATAATTGCAATGAGAACATGAGTTGGTGGAAACAGTGATATTCCGGTACTTGTAGGTATGACATTCCTTGAGGACAGCGATTCCGACGGGAGTAACCCCTTCAGAGGCTTTGCCTCTGGAGGATAGGCTCCTGGATGGCTATATGCCATGTAAGGCAATTTCTCTCACCTTCTCGAAATTGATTAACCACATTCCCTTTGGCAACTCCTTGAAAAGTGGGAGCAGGACTTGTCAGAGCAAGAGGAGGAGGAGTGGCAGGAGGCATTGGTATCGCTAAAGGAGGTAGCAATATCCTCTAAATTGAAGTTAGTGCAACTAAAAATGTTGCACATAATATATGTCATGGGGACGCTTTGGTAAAGATGGGATATAGAGAAGACCCTAACTGCAGAAGGCAATGTGGCCAGGAGGGTACAGTCCTACATATAAAATGGGAACGTCCGATGCATGGGGGAAGTACTGGGAGAGAGACTAGCACCAAAGCCAAAATGGTGTTTGCGACGTGTGTGGGAACTGACAGATTTGGGCAGTAAAGAGAGAACATGGGTGTCTCTGGGTTAGATGGTAGCTAAGAGAAACATAGCAAGGATATGGGGGGCACAGGATGTACTAACAGTGAAGGAATGGGAACATGATATGGACCGGTGCATGTTCAGTGGGAAAACAGTATATGTGTTCAGGGGGTGCCTGAAAAAGTGGATGCAAATATGGGGCAAATGGAATGCCTACTGCAGGGGATTTATGTTTACGGCCCAGATTACTATTACAGGCCTCCTTAGATGAACTGGACATTTGAGATTCAAGAACGATCTAACCAAGGGCTGGGATTACTTAATGAAACTGACCATGTGTTCCGCGTCAATGATTCTGGTGAATTGACTGCTGCATTAATTGTAAAATTTGTACTGTTGTTTGCTGCAATCAGTAAAAAGAAATTAAAAAAATAGAATGGTGAGCAGACGCTGCAATTCATTGGAAGTTCCAAGGAATGCACAGGGCAGAGCTCCGTCCTGAAGCTGCTGTCGGTGGGTTAGAGACTACATATGATCCTTAGTCCAAGCATTTGGCGTAGGGCAAATTAGGACAAAGATTACCTTTCTTTGATAGTCAGCATGCTAGGAAAGGTAATAGTTGTACTTGTTGCTTGGACCACTGGGCATGATAGAGAGGGTACGCTTGTATCTAGATGTCATACAGGGACCGCTTGAACTGCTGGGCGAGACACAGAAGGTACGTTTATTTCTGGGTGTACTACAGGGCCACTTGGACCACTGGGCATGACACTGAAGGTAAACGTATGCTCTGAGTGTGATATAGACCCAGCATCTCATTCTAATTCTTTTTAGTCTAAAGCAGTTCTCTTAGTGCTATTGGAGTCTTAACACCAGTTGTTTATAAAAGTAGTAGTAGGTGTTATTCACTTGGACCACTGGGCATGACACAACCAGTACTCATGACCCCTAGGTGTGACATAGGGTATAATTCGGATGTTAGGGAAACATTTGGACCTTGGAGAGGCTTGTGCTTGACCAAGGAGGGCCTGCAGCTGTCAATTCACTCCATATTCTCCACCTAAATTGTGGCTATATTTGTCCCCCGAGCCGATACTGACAAACTATCAGGCTCACTTAGTTCCATGTTCCACGCAGAGCCTCCCCTTTTTATTTAGTGGCTTGCAAAAGGACAATACTAAGATTTTTGGGACAAGGTCATTATTTTTTCCTATCATTTCATTTTCTATGTTCATTGTGGTTTTCAATTGATGCATTTTTTTCTTGATATTGTGGTGCTGATAAAATTATTGCAAACTGTGTTTTGTGTTAAATGTTAAGTCCAGTTAACTATTTTATGTGTGTATGGAAAAGTTCTCATTTGTTTACATCTTGTTTTTCTGCTGCTAAAAGTACATGTCATAACTTTTTTGAGTTAACCAATGCAGGTTGGTATTTTTGATATGTGCTGTTGTATATATTGTGAAACTTTATTTTATGCACCCTTGTCCTAAGCTGAGCTCATAGTAAACATAGTTTTTGCCGGTATAATCCTGTGTACATATTTTCTCCATAATCAGAGTAGTTTTAAAGGTAATTTTAAAGACCTGTTACGTTACAAGTGTACACACCCTTAAAAAGTTCCGGTCATGCTGTCGCTGGTAAACCACATGCAAGCTAGGTTCCCCACACATGCTAAGAAGCTAGATAAATTCTGCCATGCATTGCACACACACTAAGATCAATGCCCTCCCCTGGTCAGAAGGGGGAACTGTGGTATCCTGCATTCCTAGTGTGGAATCTGGAACACTATATGCATGGTCCAGATTCCACAGAAGGTCAGTTGGCTCAGGCTTGATGTGACGACTTTATTTGGATCTCCTTATTACAATAAATTGAAAGAACCAAAATCCGCTAATTGTGTTTATTGAGGAGGATTCTTCACTGGCGACAATGAGGGAAACGATATCGGAGTTTTCAAGCCTGAAGCCCTGCATTGTATGCAGATCATGAGGCGGTTGTCATTGGTAACCTGCATATTTCATTCCAGACTCGACCGCTAGATGGCCTCGTTGGCACAAATATAGTGCTGTAACTCCCAGCGTCGTACCACGTATGGTGAGAGTTTAAACAATTTTTGTTACAATTGTGTTGTGGACTGTGCCTTGCGTACGTAACGTCTCGCGCATAAGAATTGAATCACCAGCACTTAATATGCACGTGCTGTGTCTTCTGATCAAGCTCTAATGCAAGCATCTTCACGTGCATACGGGCATGCGCTCTGGAACCTTTCTGGCAAGTCTTCTCATGCTGATGCAAAGCAATCAGCTTTATGACACCACTCCTGACGGCAATAGATTTACATATTGCCTAGCATTTTCATCACAATCAGGGTTGCTTAGCGCCCTGCTTTCAGTCTATTGCAGCTCCAGTCTTCGCTGACACACACAGCTTTATTTACTCAAAACGAAGTGTGTTAATAAATAGTCAAGCACAACAAAAACTCTGAATCAATTGTGTGTCAATTTTATAACATCTTTGGAATACAATTCATCGCTGACACACACAGCATAATAAAACATTACCTAAGTCATTTGAATTATTTTAATTAATGGATAAGCAATAAAAAAAAAATATATATATTTTTTTTTTTTTGGCGCACTCTCATTATATTACGAACATGGAAGGTTTTAATGCTCCGCCCCCATTCTTAGCTTCTCCTGGGGAACCTTCGTTGGAGTGGAAACAATGGAAAGAAGGCTTTGAAGCGTATATTGAAGCGATTGGATGCGACGATTATACAGACAAACGCAAATTGACTATTTTAAAACATTGTTTAGGGGCTGAAGGAAGACAAGTATTAAGTAATTTACCTCCTATACCAACAGATAATTCCAGTGACGACAACATTGATGTGTTTGAAAATGCTATTAAACAACTTGACAAACAGTATGTAAAAAAAGTGAACGAAGTGGTGGCTCGTCACAAGTTTCTTAGTAGACAACAATTATCTAATGAACCTATTGATACTTTTGTGAAAGACTTAAGAATTTTGGCTGCCAAATGTAACTACGATACATTTCATGATCAGATGGTACGGGATCAGATGTTGCTGATAGTCATTTGCAAGAAAAGTTACTTTCTGAAGATGATCTTACTCTTCCCAAAGCCTTTGATATTGCTCATCGATTCGAGGATATGAAGTTAGGCATGAGAGAACTGTCAGACAAGAAAAACAGTACATCTGAAGTAAATATTGTAAAAAAAAAACTGTAGAGGATAATACCAACAAACCATCTACTCCTAGACATAATTTTGAAACAAAAGAGTATGTTTGCTTCAAATGTGGATTTTCAGGACATTTAGCTACAGATAAACGTTGTCGAGCAATAAATCAAGTATGTAGATATTGCAAGTCTAAAGGACATTTTGCCAGGATGTGTAGAAATAGGAACAAATTTAAAATTAAGAAGTCAGAAGTCAAGAAAATGACAATGACATTGACGAATCGGAATATTTACTAGCAGTGTATGAAATTAATGATAAGGGCAAAGATGCACCATTTTGTATGCTACAAATAGGCAATAAGGAGGTAAAAGTTATGGCTGATTCTGGTGCAAGACACACTTTAATTGGTGAAGAGTGGTTAAAAGAGTTTCCAAATATTTCTTTATTGCCCCAGACATCAAATTATTAGGATATGGCAAGAAACCAATTGAGGTTTTGGGTTATTTTAATTCTGGCCTTAGCTTTGGAGGTAAAACTATAGCTTCTAAAGTTTACGTAGCCAAAGAGGGATCTTGTCTTTTAGGTTGGCCACAGCAACGAGATCTGATGATAACTTTAGATCCAAATCATCCAGATCAAGTATTGGGTTATTCTGATTTGATTGCTCAAGTTAGTAATAGTTCCAATACAGAATGGTAGAAAATGTTTCCTAAGGTATTTTCCCCTCAGTTGGGTTTATTAAAGAAATTTGTACACAAAATCATTTAAAAAATAATGCCATGCCCAAAGTTCATAAAGTCAGAAATATTCCATTTTTATTGAGAGATGCCGTTAAGAAAGAATTAGAGAGATTATGTCAACTAGATGTTATTGAGGAAATAGAATCTTCCAAATGGCTTTCTCCGGAGGTTGTCGTGCACAAGCCCAATGGAAAAGTTAGGTTATGTGTGGACTTAAGAGATCTTAATGCCAATGTATGGATTGACAGACATCCTCTACCAAACATTGGAGAGATGTTTGCTAAACTCAAAGACGCCACAATATTTTCTACTTTAGACTTATCAAAGGCATACCATCAGATTGCATTGCATGAAGATAGTAAACAGTTTACATCCTTTATTACATCAGAAGGTGCTTTTAGGTATAAAAGAATGCCTTTTGGGCTAATTTCTACATCCTCCATATTTCAGAGGGTTATGCATAAATTGTTCAAAGATATGAATAATGTCTTGTATTTTTAGGACGATATTTTAGTCATTGGAAAGGATGCACACAGAGATTCTACACAAAGTTTTGTCTATTTTACAAGACAATAGTTTAACCGTAACTAAGGAGAAATGTAAATTTGGTCTAAATTCTGTTGATTATTTACGTTATTCCATCAGTAAAAAGGGCATTTCTCCAAAACGGAATCTGGTGAAGGCTATTGAAGATGCTCCCGAACCCCAAAATAAAGATCAATTGAGGTCTTTTCTAGGTTCGGCTGAGTACTACACTAAATTTATTCCTTCTTTTGCAGACAAAACTGTGCATATGAGAAATTTTATGAAAAAGCATCAAACGTTTTCGTGGGATTTGAGATCTTCTGAAGAATTTTCTTTTCTAAAAATATGTAAATCTTTGGCTCCTGCCTTGTCCCCATTTGATAGCTCATGTGAATCTGTTATTATTTCCGATGCAATCAATGTTGGTATAGGTGCAGTACTTATGCAAAACCAAAAAGGGCATCTTGTTACCATTGCTTTTGCATCAAGGCCACTAAGAGGTGCTGAGGGTAAATACTCCACACTTGAAAAAGAAACTCTTGCTTGTTGGTGGGGAATTGAATATTTTCGTAAATATGTGTACATTACGACCATTAGAGTCAGAACTGATCATCGTCCTCTGGTGGATTTATTAACCACTAAAGGTTGTGGCAAAGCAACTGCTAGAATAGCCAGATGGCAATATAAATTACAAGAATTTCACTTCAAAGTAGAATATATTCCGGGAGTGAAAAATGTACTCGCTGACTGTTTGTCAAGATTACCTGTTGAGGATGACAACGTTATTATTGATGATGGTGATGGTGAAAAAGTGATATCTATATGTGAAGTATCTAATGGATGCATAAAGGAGGATCAATGGAGGTTGTCCTGCAATAACGATGAGGCTATTAACAAAGTTATGTTCTTTGTTAAATCTAACTGGCCCAAGAAATCTGAGTTGTCTCAAAGTCTTTTACCTTTTTCTTCAGGTGGCCCAAGAGTTGTCCATTCAGAATGACAATTTAATGATGGGCTTACAGTTAGTGGTACCTCATGATTTCAGAGAAATTGTTTTAGATATGGCTCATGAAGGACATCCTGGAATGACCAGTATGAAGAGGAGAATTAGAAGCGAATTCTGGTGACCTGCTGTTGATAGATGCATTGAGAGAAAAGTTAGATCCTGCATTGAATGCAATATTAGTGATAAAGCACAAAAACTTTGGTTTACCATCATGCCCCTGTTTCAAGACCTACACAAGTGTGGGAATGTGTGTCATTAGATATTGCTGGACCAATGAGTTTAGGTCATAATTCTGTGTATGCAATAGTCTTGATCGACCAATTATCTCAGTGGCCTGAGGTTAAATTAGTTTCACAGGTTACTTCTAAAATTGTTATTCAGTTTTTGAATGAAGTATTCCTGAATGTATAATAACTGATAATGGTGTACAATTAACTTCTATGGAAATGAGATCATTCCTTGAGAGTCATGGTATCACACATAAAAGGTCTTCAGTTTATTATCCCCAAAGCAATGGAATTGTAGAGAGATGGATAAGAGTGTTGAAAGAAGGATTACAACTTGCCATTAGCAATGGGAAGAATTGCCATGATGCCATGAATAAGTTACTTTGGAACTATAGGAACACACCCAGAAGTGAAGATGACATATCTCCCTTTGAAAAAATGAGAGGTAGGAAGAGTTTATGTAATATGAGCCGTAGGTGGATGAGGGATTTAATGTTCAAATGTAATGAATTTGGGAAACCTGTGGTCGGTCAGTCTTTAGGTATAGCTAAATTTTCTGAAAATGTTTCAAACAAAGTTTCTTCTTGTCCCATGCAAGTTAATGATTGGGTGCGTGTGAAAAAAGGGGTAATTGTGAGGTCAGGTGAATCTCGGTTTTCTGCTCCCATGAAGGTTGTGAGGGTCGGAAGACAAGTGGTGGAGTTGACGGATGGTAATGTTTGGAGTTTTTCAAAAGTTGTGAGAGTTTCTAAGGGGTTTTCTTCCAATGACGTTAACAGTGGTGTTCATCCATTTCAAGACCAAAAAGTCTCACGAGAAAATATGAATTGGAAAAAATGTAATCAAAATTCTCCCAGTTTTGGAAGAAGCCATACTAAGGTGAGACAAAGACAAGAACCTATATGGTGTAAAGATTATGATATGAATGTATAATGATTTCATGATATACTATTTTTTGTATTATTATTACAGTTATTATTTTCTTTTAATTTTATTTTTCTTCTTCATTTTATTTTTCTTGTTCAATCATCTTTTGTTGTTAAATAATTTTATCCCTTGTGTTAATTGCTATTATTGTTAATCTGCATTGGTGTTTATAAAATCTTTCAAATGTTTTGTGAATCTGGGAGATGTGTGGTATCCTGCATTCCTAGTGTGGAATCTGGAACACTATATGGGTGGTCCAGATTCCACAGAAGGTCAGTTGGTTCAGGCTTGATGTGATGACTTTATTTGGATCTCCTTATTACAATAAATTCAAAGAACCAACATCCGCTAATTGTGTTTATTGAGGAGGATTCTTCAGGAACCTTTGACACCAACATAATAGAACACACATTTAGATCTAGTAGGTAGGGCAGAAGAGGACTAGAGGAGAGGAACTGTTGGAACTTTGGTCCGTCTTTGAGGTGGCCCTCACCATACACAGGCTCTGTAATGCCACCCCAATCTGCTTGTTAAAGAGGACGAAATGAGCTTCCAGATTTATAGCTGAGGTTGCCAAATCAGCATACCCAAGCAAATACGGCGCTAGCATTCCCCTAAAATCAATTTCTCCTTTGCCTAGATAGCCTATAAAACATACACTCCATGAGTGTCTGGGAACTTCATAGTGGGTCTAAACAGAGGCATGACTAGCAGGGACACCAGTCCCCCAGGGTATAACAGCGAGTTTGGAGATGCAGGAATAGTCATGCATGAAATTCATCTAAAGATATACACCCACTACTGGGGTGTCCTGAGGAGGACCCTGTGGCCATGATGCTGATAAACAGGACACCTCATCACTTCCTGCTAGTCATAGGGGCAACAAGGTCATGCCCATGGCAAGGGGCAGCCCCCCCATCAAAAAGCACTGCAACCATACATGGGGTCTTGGGCAAGGTGGCAAGGATACACTTCATAGAACCCCTCAAGCTGTATATAGGGAGGAAAAGAGTGAGAGAACAATTGTTAATATTTCCATCTTCCCCAACTAATTTCTTGGGTCGGGACCTAATGACTAAACTGAAAATGGGAATCTAGTTGCCTGAGAACGGGGCTATAGCTAGCTTCTAGTCTGGAGTTCCACTCACAAGGCACCAACCAGCAATATACCCTCATGCCACATGGAAGCCAGCCAGAGTGGCAGTCTTGGACTATAAGGGAAACTTCCATGAGGTATGTGAAATAGCCCAGCGGTGAGTATGCCACACACACTGCCTCTTAGTGGAATCCGCAAGAAGGACAAGAACACTGCTAGCCAGTAAGGTATACAATGACAAAGAGATACGGGACCTCATTTTGTGCATGCCTGCTGGGTCTCCCAAGGCTAGGTGGGGAGCTGGCCCAAGGTGCATGGGGTGAATGACCGTGACAAATCGACTGTTCATACCCCAGGATTACTGAGCCCTGGCTCTGCCAGCACTCTTATATCTTCCTGATTGAGCAAGTGATACAAACTAGGTTGCATGGCACCATGCGGTGCGTCAGCCATGTTTGACACCCCCTACCTGCTGCCAAATGCAAAATCTAGGCAAGTGACTATTGGAGGGAACTCGGCACACCCAGTAAATGATACACCACCCCGATGACGTGCCAGTGAAGGACAAATGGGAGAATCCCAGAGCCGCAGGGGGTGGCCACCATGCACACCTCAAACGCAATGGCCCACTAGGAAGGACCAAAATCAGAAGAAAGTCCAAAAAAGCTCATCTAAGCTGGACCCCCACAAACTAAGTAAAACCACTCCCATGCGGGCCACCTTGGCTACATGCATTCAAATGGCACTAGGCTTGAAGGGGCTTCTCCGCAACCCCACGGGGTTCTGGCCCAGTTATGGCTGCAGAGTCAGGAATGGTGGTGCTAGCCAGTTCTTAGAAAATGTTTCTACAGCCTCAGGATGGGCCACCTGACCGACCATTGCCGACTGAAAGCATACAACGAGCAAAGATCAATAGGCCTGGGACAGTCCCCACAAAATCCCCATCAACAAACCCAACCCCATATTAACCCGAGTGCAAAGCACATTCAGCCACAAGGAAATCAGTCAGCAAACACACTACTGCAACAAGGTCCAGGGGTTGTCAAAACACATGGCAACTGTAGCAGACAAAAAACCTAGTCCAGCAAGCATCGGTGTCACAACCACGCCATGAAGGGGTAACTGTCTGAGGAGGCAATGCCTTCACACAGGCGCCTAATCCAAATACGCAGTAAAAAACTCAGAACCCATGATATGACCCATCCACTTCAAACCTACACCAGGAGACTCACTACAGCAATAAAGAGTGACACGGCATGAGGAAAACACTCAAGCCTATACTTGCATTCAGGAAAAACGCAGGGCTGTCATATGGTTGGTTGATCTGGCACCCGCACTGCCCATAAAAGCAGGCCCACAGATCTTTTTACCCAAGTCACTAGGGTAATCCCTAGATCAAAAGGACCCCATTCTGCAACATGTGTATGCCTCCTGCTAGAGAAGTCCCCCTTTCAGTTCCAAAATGAGGCAATGGGCTGGTGTTGGTGTTGGAGCCATGTTTTACGTGCAGTTGGGATGATGATGTCCCCCACTGAACTCCGTAGTAGGCCTGTACATGAAATTCAGCTCCACTCAAGGAGTTTTTCACACTCCACACTCTGTGCTCCAAGCTCGTGCTGGCCAACGTTAAATCTTACTCCAATCCAACTCCCGTTGAGAATTCCCGATGCGGATAGATTGGGATTGCCCTCATTGCTTGAGTTGAGAAACCTTCTGTTCACGCTGAGGAAGCTGCCGCTCTTGTGGGACATCTCCTGGGGTGGCAGAAAGAGCTCCACATCTGGTCTTTGTTGGTTCTGAGAAGTAGGGCGGCAGTCTGACTCGCTAAGGTCTGTCTGATGCGAAATGAGCGTATCCAGTCTGGGGCCTTTCCTTTGATGCTGGCATCATGGAGTCTGGTGGCTAGTGTGCAGTGTGAGATGGTGTTGAAGGCAGTTGAGAGGTCTAGTAGGAGGAGGGCTAATGACTGGCCTTGGTTGAGGATAGAGCAGATGTCCACGGTGGCGGTGAGTAAGGCACTCTCAGTGCTGTGGTTGCTGCGGAATCCGGATTGGGAGGAGTTCAGGATGTTGTTGGTTTTTATGAAATTTGCTAGTTGGATGTTGTCGGCCTTTTCTATGACTTTGGCTGCAAAAGGAAGCAGTGAGATGGGCCTGAAACTCTTGAGGTCCTTTGGGTCTGCTGAGGGTTTCTTAAGGAGGGGTTTGCCTTCGGTGCGTTTTTAATTGTTTAGGAATGTGGCGGTCTCGAGGAAGTAGTTGATGGTCCGGTATAGTTCGGGTGCGATGGCCGTGGCAGCTCAGTGGAAGATGTGGGGGGAACAGGGGTCTGAGGGCGCTCCGGAGTAGATGCTCTTCATGATATTTAAGGTAAGATCAATGTTATCCTATGGAAGAAAACAATAATGCATTTATATGGATGAGTATCATACTTACATTTCCAGTATTACAGACCAAATGTCAGCAAGGGGCAAGGGGCAGATAAGTACCAAAACTTCACCACCAGCAACAAAGGGGGCGGCTGGGTGCAGAGATCAGAGTTTGGCAAAGCTTTTTGGGTTGGGTCAAGCACGGAGGGCCACAAAGCAGTGTGGTTGGGTGGCAGTTGAAAATTCAGCATCTGGTGTTCAATGCTTTACAATGAGGATTCTCCTTCATACAAACAGGCTGCAGGTGTCACACTGATGGCTGCAGGAGTGATACTAACAACAGCAGTGGTAAGTAGAGATGCAGGGGGTCACAGGGATACTGTCAATTCAGCTCACCAAGACACAGGGGCTTCGGGTGCCGGGGTGCCTTTAGATGTCAGAGTGTTCTTACTGGAGCCATTCGGGGTCAGTGGGAGCCTCTGGATTCAGTTAGCAGGCACCATCGTTGGTCCAGGAGGAGTCAGCCAACCCTGGACTTGAGGTCAGATCTCTGAGGCTACTTCACTGGATAGGTGAGACATTAAGACTCAGGCTGTGAGATTTGGTGCAGAGTGGGCAGGAGTTGCAGTTTCCGCTGAATTAGGAGTTCTTGTAGTTGGTTTCTACTAGACAGGGCTGCTGTCCTCAGGACATCTGGTCTTTGATGAAGACTGGCAGTCTTCCTTGAGATTATGGAAGTTGTTATCTTCTTTGCAAAGTCTTTAAAGCTGGATACCGGCTGGTAGAGCTGGGGCCAAGTCAGTAGTCATCTTCAAGCTTTGTTGCATGGTGTCTTCTTCGTCCTTCTTCTGGGTCTAGAGAAGCCACCTAAATATTAAATATAGGGGTGTTTTAGGGAAGTAGTAGGTAAGGCCAATGGGCACTTTATCTTGGGTGACTACACGCACAGTTATGCCACCCTCCTATGGGAGGGGCATAGTCCTAACCCTGAGTGGATGAGTCTCTTCATCGTCAAGATGAAGGGGCTGAAAAGCGTGCTTAACTTAGCATTCTCCACCTGAGGGATGGAGTTGGCAAAGGTGGGCACATCTGAAGGAAGTGGCACAACTAGGGCCACCCGGGTCACTCTCGACCTTCTCTTGCCTTCCAAGAAATGAAGAGTTGATGACGCAGTAGAGAATGCAATCAAACTGGTTTATTCACAAAGTACACTGCAGTGGAGTCCAGTCTGACCAGCCCAGAAAGATGGCTGTCGAGGAACTGACTCTAACAAGCATAAAGTTACATTATATATGTTGCAGAGCCCACAAAAGACCCGCACATTATGGAAAAATACAGCTTGGGCAAACACTGAACAAAAGGGAGGCACAGAAGGATGAGCTAAGAGTCTGAGACCGGGCACACACTATCTCTCTGGTGAGGTCATACAGTCTGTGCTTGCAGCTGAAATAGTGGGAGCACCCTCTATCTCAGAGAAAGGTTTGCGTTAACAAGCAACTTTCTCATGCTTCCATGAGGCCTAACCTTGGAGATGCAAATGGATCCCAGCAGCTTTTTGCTGAGACAAGCAACATGAGACAAAAGCTTGATCTTAGTTACAAAACAAGATGGTGCCAATGAAGATGGCGCCATGGATGCTAACTTAACAAGCATCGCAAAGGGAGCATTTTGATTCAGTGCATTACGGAAATAAAATTTCAAATCTAACACATCTCTGGAGGCTGCCATCACCTGCTAGCAGCAGAGGCTATGTGCTGCATTACCACGACTGCATGCCTTTGAAGCTTCCCCTTTGAGCACTGGCCCATCCTGAGGGAGGAGGTGTTGACTTTGTCGTTTTTCACCTCACAAGGGCATACAAGCTGCAACGGCAGGGGCATTGTCTTAATGAGAGGGGTTCCAGGAGACCTCCTTCGGCTTCTAGGCCCTAGGTTCCCAGAATATCAATTACTAGGGTCTTACAGGGGTCAGAAGTACCAATTTTGGATATGTTTTAAGGAAGAAGCCCTGACACAGGGGACCTGGTTGGGAGAGGCCCTGTGTACTACAATCGAAAACACATCATATATCAGGCAAAAAAAGTGTGCTAACCAGGTCAAAAGAGCCACTTTCTCACAAAACCCCCACCAAACGAAATGTCATGTTTTAAGCGAATGACCAATTGTAGTTTTTATTATATGAGCCTAATTGTGCATGATAAAGGCCGTATTTGCTTTGCACATGTTACTATATAAACACACTTATTTGTGTGCCACATTGTACTTTCACACAGAACTTGCAGTTGTTTTCGCTTTCCGTTCTTTCCTAGGATTTAGTCTGAACACAGCAGACAAGGTCAAGCAATAATTTCCCTTGTTATTTTGTTCTACTCATACAATAGAACTGAGACACAGCACATGAGTGCAGCTGTTGTTTGTGAGCATTTGTGTCTGGTCATATGGGTATGCACAGCAATGTAATATACATAGTGAGAGAGATTTTCTGTGAGAAAATCACAGCTGTACCTGGAATGTAGAATGTCTATATGTGTATCCTAAGGTGCAGGGTCCGCTTCTAGTACCAGAGATCTTTGTTGTATAATTATTCTGCTTCTGTCGAAGGGAAGGAGGGCTATGCTAATCTGCCTTATAATATGACAGGGCGTTTCATACTATACGGTTTACTGACTACGTTGACTTTATTTTTGTTCACCATTTTTTTTTAATTGTAACACAAATACTGCTTCTAGAGCATGATAGTTTAAATAAACATTTTACACTTCTTTTGTGTCTCTGTTATATCTTATTGTGGATGAGTACGAGTGTGAGAGTGAAGGGGATGTCCTGTTACCATGATCCCTGGGAGGGTTGGGAATGTTGTATTATGGGCTGTCAATTAAATTGTCTCTCTAGATATGGTTAGCAGGGCAAGTGAGACACTATAGCTAGCCTGACTCCGGCTTATGGTTACTGAGGTGGTATGGTGACTAAGTCCATGCCTACTAACGTTCTATGGTCCCAAGCATAGTTCTGCTACTGAGCAAAATCCCTGCAACATAAAGTGAATGAAAGTAACCTTCCCCTAGAACCCCTTCATATTCTAAGTGGAAGGACTGGTAAGGGACATCTGCATTGGCATGGGCAGTCCAAGGTCTGTGTTCCACTACAAATGCCATTCCCTGTACAGATATGGACCACCTTAGTAGTTTGGGATTGTCACTTTTCATTTGTTGTAGCCAACTGAGAGACCTGTGGTCTGTCTGAACTAGGAAGTGAATGCCAAACAGGTCTGTGCTCAACTTCTTCAGGGCCCAGACCACAGCAAAGGCTTCCCTCTCTCCTGCATATGAAACCAACATGTTGGTCATATACCTCATCATTTGTTTAGCCTAGGACTTCACCTATCCCATGCTCAGAGGCATCTATCTGTACAATGAATAGTTTGGAGTATTCTTGAGCTTTTAGGACTGAGACAGAGCATATTGCATCCTTCAGAGTATCAAAAGCCTTTTGACAGCTCACTGTCCAGTTCACTTTCTTTGGCATCTTCTTGAAGGTGAGTTCTGTGAAGGGGTTACTATGGACCCATAATCCTGTATAAACACCATATAGTGCCCAGGCAAGCCAAGGAATGCCCTTATTTGAGTCTGGGTTTTGGGAATTTTCTAGTCCAGAACTTGGGTTGGAGTGGCTGAACTTGGCCTCCACCTACCAAATGGCCCAAGTATACAACCTTTCCTTACCCTATCTGGCACTTGCTTGCCTTGATTGTGAGGTCTGAACTTCTCAGAGCCTCAAGGATGTTTCCAAGGTAGGTCCTGCCAGGTGGAGATATGGACAGCAATATCATCTAAATAAACTGCACTATGGGATTCCAGTCTAGCAAGGATCTTGTTCACAAACCTCTGGGAGGGCATCAAAGTAAACTGAACGTGCCCATTTGGAGTGGATTATGCAGATTTTTTCTTCTGCTTCAGGGGTCAGAGCAATCTTCCAGTGCTCTGATGTGAGATCAGAGGATTCTGAGATATTTGGCTGCCCTTAACTTGTCAATTAACTCATCTGTCGTAGAAATTGAATGAGCATCAGTCTTTGTCACAACAGTGAGACCCCTATAGTCCACACAAACCGAATTTCTTTCTTTTCACCCCTGGAGTGAGGTTTGGGTAACAAGACAACTGTGCTGGCCCAGGGGCTCTATGAGGGTTCAATGGCACCCAATCCCAGCAGCTTGCTTACTTCAACTTGGATGTTCTCTTTGACATGATCAGGCAGCATGTAAATTTTGTTTTCGACAAGTAGGCTGTCACCAGTGTCCGCATCATGGGTACACCAGCTAGTCTGAGCAGTGGTCAGAGGGAAGAGCTCAGCATACAGACTTAGAGCTTCCCTACAGTCAGATTGCTGTTGGTGAGTGAGGGTGTCTGATAAGACCACTCCATCAATGGACCCATTTTAGGGATTTCTGGAGAGGAAATCAGGGAGAGGTACACTCTCAGCTTTCTGTCCCGTATCTGTAACCATGATCACATCAGCTCTGTCATAATAGGGCTTGAGGCACTTGACATGTATCACCCTTTTAGGGTGCTTACAACTACCAAGGTCCACCAGATAGGTGAATTCCCCTGTTCTTTCAAGGACAAGGTAGCGCCCACTCCACTTATCTTGGCAGGCCCTAAGGGCGACAGGCTCCAATACCCATGGATTCTGCCCTTGTTTCAATTGAACCATGGCAGCCTTCTAGTCATATCACTCACTTGACGAGAAGGACCTCGAACATGCAGTAAATAAAAAATCAATCTCCCACTAAAGATGGGACTATTGGTCCCACATGGCTCACAGGAAGAAAAAACAGAGAGGAAGAAAGAAAGAAAGAAAGAAAGAAAGAAAGAAAGAAAGAAAGAAAGAAAGAAAGAAAGAAAGAAAGAAAGAAAGAAAGAAAGAAAAGGAATGGGGAACAAGAGGAGGAAATATCATAGGAGTCAACAGGAGAGTGAGATACTTTTGGGAAAACCAAAAGGTTGTAAATACTGCCTTCACCCACTCAATGAGTGGCATGCTTCATCATAGGGCTGCTGCCACACCCAGGCACCGACCAACGTATAGGGTGGAGAGCAAGGAGAATTTTCTTTTTGTATAGAAAAGGACGAATTCCAAAAGTTGGGATCCCTATTGCATAGAATAACATTTTTAAAACTGTCTAAGTTGGCACCCAAGACCTTTATTATGGTTCCTACTTGGCAAGATAAAAAAAGTTATTCGGGGTATATGAAAAGCAATGTCTTCATTACCCTATCTGCTGGACCAACATGTTTCTACCCTTGATTCCCACCCAGTAGGTTATTTGGCATTCATCGGGATACACATCTCTCAAATTGTCTTAATAGTGTTCCCTCCTATCCTAATCACTAGCCGGTAGGGGACCTATCTGTGGCAATCCTTTCCCTTTGTAGACACTCATTGTCTGCATACCTCCGGAAATAAAACAAGATTCCTTATTATACTTTCTCCGTGTTCCCTTCCACCACAATTATCCCCTTTATAAATTCACCTATTATTTTCCCATGGTAACCTCTTCACCTTATTCTGTTTCAACCCCTTCCCTTAAAAACCACACACCCTGTGGAAAGTGACACACTCAATGTGAATTCCAGAGTTGCCACTGAATACCCAGTGTCCTGTATGGTGCCATTCTTACCCGAGTTCCATCAGTGATGCTACAAACCTGGGGCTAGGGTGAGGACACCGTCCTATAGTCACACTCTAAAAAAGTAATCAGAACTTATATATATATTCACAGAAAAACCATAGGTTACAGGGGTGTTATAGTTAGCTGCCCATTTCACTCATACAAAACCATAGAAATTCCTCCGTTATAGTTAGTTCTGCTAACTATAACTCACGCGCCCGAAATGCACTGCTGATGTTGTCACATATTGCATCATTCATGACATGGTCAGTGATATCACTGATGACATCACTGATGACATCACTGATGACATCATCCACTTGACAATCTGATACACCTCATCATACACTAGTATAACCTTTCATCACTCACTGTAAAATACAGAGTACATATTTGAAACCATTGACACACCAATACCAGTTACTACATACCCACTCACTGATTCCTAAGTCTACACACACAACTACCCATTCAAAAACAGAATCATCTATACATGCAGTCATTAATTAATAGAACACTATCAAATGCACTTATACACATATATAGACATTGACACATCAGCAGTCATCTTAGTCGGTTATGCAGTCATCCTACTTACTCCCGCAAAAAAAAGGTATGTTCCAAAATGATATGTATGTGTCTTTAATATACATATTAAGGCAAGAGATTATGTAAGATATTCATCAAAATAATATATTTGTACTTATAATAAACTTATATTATTTTTAAATATATTTTCGCGAAGTCGGGTGTGTGCATCGTGAGTGCAGAAAACCAGGTCAGCAGAGCTGCTGTAGAGCCAGAGAACCAGGTCAGCAGAGCTGCTCTAGAGCCTAAGAACTAGGTCAGCAGAGCTGCTCTAGAGCCAGAGAACCAGGTCAGCAGAGCTGCTTTAGAGGGAGAGAACTAGGTCAGCAGAGCTGCTTTAGAGCCAGAGAACCAGGCCAGCAGAGCTGCTTTAGCGCCAGAGAACCAGGTTAGCAGAGCTGCTTTAGAGCCAGAGAACCAGGTCAGTAGAGCTGCTCTAGAGCCTAAGAACCAAGTCAACAGAGCTGCTCTAGAGCCAGAGAACCAGGTCTGCAGAGCTGCTGCAGAGCCAGAGAAACCAGGTCAGTAGAGCAGCTTTAGAGGGAGAGAACCAGGTCAGCAGAGCTGCTC
Organism: Triturus cristatus; assembly: GCF_964204655.1. NCBI lineage: Eukaryota > Metazoa > Chordata > Amphibia > Caudata > Salamandridae > Triturus > Triturus cristatus. The sequence continues at coordinate 118,782,223 of NC_140587.1, read as the reverse complement.
TAGAGCCAGAGAACCATGTCAGCAGAACTGCTTCAGAGCCATAGAACTGGGTCAGCGGAGCTGCTTTAGAGCCAGAGAACCAGGTCAGCAGAGCTGTTGTAGAGCCAGAGAACTAGATCAGCAGAGCTGCTCTGTAGCATAAGAACTAGGTCAGCAGAGCTGCTCTAGAGCCAGAGAACCAGGTCAGAAGACCTGTTGTAGAGCAAGAGAAACCAGGTCAGCAGAGCTGCTTTAGAGAGAGAGAACCAGGTCAGCAGAGCTGCTTTAGAGCCAGAGAACCAGGCCAGCAGAGCTGCTTTAGAGCCAGAGAACCAGGTTAGCAGAGCTGCTTTAGAGCCAGAGAACCAGGTCAGCAGAGCTACTCTAGAGCCAGAGAACCACATCAGCAGAGCTGCTTTAGAGCCATAGAACCAGGTCAGCAGAGCTGCTTTAGAGCCAGAGAACCAGGTCAGTAGAGCTGCTTCAGAGCCATAGAACTGGGTCAGCGGAGCTGCTTTAGAGCCAGAGAACCAGGTCAGCAGAGCTGTTGTAGAGCCAGAGAACTACATCAGCAGAGCTGCTCTGTAGCATAAGAACTAGGTCAGCAGAGCTGCTCTAGAGCCAGAGAACCAGGTCAGCAGACCTGCTGTAGAGCCAGAGAAACCAGGTCAGCAGAGCTGCTTTAGAGAGAGAGAACCAGGTCAGCAGAGCTGCTTTAGAGCCAGAGAACCAGGTCAGCAGAGCTGCTCTAGCTGACACTGACTGACTGACACTGACTGATTGACACTGACTGACACAGATTGACTGACACTGACTGACACTGATTGACTGACACTGACTGACTGACTGACACTGACTGACACTGAATGACACTGACTGACACTGATTGACTGACACTGACTGACTGACACTGATTGACTGACACTGATTGACTGACACTGACTGCCTGACTGACACTGACTGACTGACACTGACTGACACTGACGGACTACTCTCTACTACTCTACTACTGACTCTCTACTACTCTCTACTACTCTCTCTCTACTACTCACTCTCTACTACTCACTCTCTACTACTCTCTACTACTCACTCTCTACTACTCTACTACTCTCTACTACTCGCTCTCTACTACTCACTCTCAACTACTCACTCTCTACTGCTCTACTACTCACTTTCTACTACTCACTCGCTACTACTCTCTACTACTCACTCTCTACTACTCACGCTCTACTACTCTCTACTACTCACTGTTTACTACTACTACCTCTCTACTACTCACTCTCTACTACTCTCTACTAATCACTCTCTACTACTCACTCTCTACTACTCTACTACTCACTCTCTACTACTCTCTACTACTCACTCGCTACTACTCTCAACTACTCACTCTCTACTACACTCTCTACTACTCTCTCTCTCTACTACTCTCTACTACTACTCTCTACTATTCACTCTCTACTACTCACTCTTTACTACTCTCTACTACTCACTCTGCAACTCTCTGCTGCTCTCTACCACTCACTCTCTACTACTCTACTACTCTCTCTCTACTACTCTCTCTCTCTCTACTACTCACTCTCTACTACTCACTCTACTACTCTCTACTACTCACTCTCTACTACTCACTCTACTACTCTCTACTACTCACTCTCTACTACTCTCTCTCTACTACTCGCTCTCTACTACTCACTCTCCACTACTCACTCTCTACTACTCGCTCTCTACTACTCTCTACTACTCACTCTCTACTACTCTCTACTACTCTCTCTGCTACTCACTCTCTACTACTCACTCCCTACTACTCACTCTCTACTACTCGCTCTACTACTCACTCTCTACTATTCTCTACTACTCACTCTAATGCTCTCTCCTACTCTCTACCACTCACTCTCTACTACTCTACTACTCTCTCTCTACTACTCTCTCTCTACTACTCACTCTACTACTCACTCTACTACTCTCTACTACTCACTCTCTACTACTCTCTACTACTCACTCTATACTACTCACTCTCTACTCCTGACTCTCTACTACTCTCTACTGCTCACTCTCCACTACTCATTCTCTACTACTCGCTCTCAACTACTCTCTACTACTCACTCTGCAACTCACTCTTTACTACTCTACTACTCTCTCTACTTCTCACTCTCTACTACTCTCTCTCTACTACTCACTCTCTACTACTTTCTACTACTCACTACTACTCACTCTCTAATACTCTCTCTCTACTACTCTCTCTCTACTACTCTCTACTACTCACTCTACCACTCATTCTCTACTACTCTCTCTCTGCTACTCAGTCTCCACTACTCACTCTCTACTACTCTCTACTACTCACTCTCTAATACTCACTCTCTACTACTCTCTACTACTCACTCTCTACTACTCTCTACTACTCACTCTACTACTCACTCTTTACTACTCTCTACTACTCTCTACTTCTCACTCTCTACTACTCTCTACTACTCACTCTCTACTACTCACTCTACTACTCTCTCCTACTCACTCTCTGCTACTCTCTCTACTACTCTCTACTCTCTACTCTCTACTCTCAATTACTCATCCTCTACTCTCTACCTCTCTACCTCTCTCTACCTCTCTCTCTACTACTCTCTACCTCTCTACCTCTACGTCTCTACCTCTACACCTCTACCTTTCTACCTCTCTCTACGCGCACACATATGCACATATATGCATATGCATTTATATATATGTATGTGTATATATATATACATACATATATAAACATTTATATATATAATCTGCATATCTATATAAATACAAATATAAATGCATGCATACATATACATATATGCATGTTATGTACATGACATTTTGAAAAACACTAATAAAAGCAAAGCTAAAAAGCCACCTAATTACAAACAGAATTGCTTTAACTTAAACGAGGGCGAGACCTATTGCATTTTCAATGCTTGTTTACTTTGGTTCCATTAAGAAGGCATTCAGATGTGACACATTTGCCATGAATTCTGAATGGTAGCACTCTAGTTCCTCATTAGATCACTGTAGTAAAGCTATTGATCAACAAGGAAGTCTGCTGCTGGTATTCAAAGTGCATGTTTCAGTCGGCATGTCAGAACTTTTTAATGAAATAGAAGAGGATTTGAGAAGTCAAAATGTGCCCTAATTTTTCTTTCTGTAGCACTAATCATAATTTCTATGGCAAAATGAACCCCCTCATTTTGTTCCTTTGCAAATTAAATGTTTTAAGTGTAACCACTTTATTCCAATCAAGATGGCTTCAGGTGTGCCATACTTTTGTCATAAGTAAGACTAGTTGTTCTTTAAAACAATCTGGGATTTCTGTCATTGGGCTTTACTTGGGCTACATCTCGGTGATATTTGTGCTACATTTGGGCTCTTTTGTCTCTGGTGGCCATCTTTGGAGACTTGTTATGGAGTTTCCTAATTTCCTCATTTACTACAGTCTCCTCAGTAGGCATACTGTCAGTTTTTTACTTTGATTCAATGAAGAAGGCATTCAGATGTGTCACACATTTGCCATAAATTCAGAATGTTAGCACTCTAGTTGCTCATTAGATCACTGTAGTAAAGCTACTGCTCACCAGGGAAGTCTGCTGCTGGTATTGAAATTGCATGTTTCAGTCTGCATGTCAGAATTCTTTAATGAAATAGAAGAGGATTTGAGAAGTCACTCAAAATGTGCCCTAATTTTTCTTTCTGCAGCACTAATCATACATTCTATGGCAAAGTGAACCCCCTTGTTTTGTTAATGTTTAAATTAAATGTTTTAAGAGTTACCACTTTATTCCAATCAAGATGGCTTCAGGTGTGCCATACGTTTATCATAAGTAGGAGTGTTAGCGCTCTAGTTGTTCTTTGGAACACTCTGGGAAGCTGCAGTAGAATGCTAAGGAATCGACTGACAGTCTCTGCCCTTGTTGGATGTACATGTTTTACTGAGAATGTCAGACTTCATTCTCACATGACTACGAAAGATAATGTGAATGTACAGAAAATATGCTCTCAGTTTAGCTTATAGATCACCTTCCAAACCTCCGTGGGAAAAGCATGTGAAAATAGTTTTCTCTCAAACATGATTCATGATATCCCAGCAGAAGGCTTTTTCACATGGTAAAATCACCTTAGAACACACCACAATTCCTAAAATGAGTATGGTACCATCAACAAATGATTTATAATGTAACTAAAGTCTTAAAACCTTCTATTAACTGCAATGCTTTTTAATGAGGTGCTATCATGTATATTGGTCCCAAGATGGCTGCCAACACTTCTTGGATGAAGTGCTGACAGCCAATCAGATCTCACGATGAGATGTGTGGTTAGGTCCTGCCCAGATATAAATGTGATTTTACTTTTGATTTTCTCAGGAACTACTGAACGGATTTACACCATTTAAGCAAAAGGCACGACTCTGAACCAAGGTCTACCTTTCTGCCAAATTTGGTGTAATTCCGTTCAGCAGTTCGGGCTGTAGCTGCGTCAACAGGTCCTATGGGAAATTGCATGGGTAAAACGTGTTTTGGGAACCCCCTTTTTTCTCAGCCCCCACTTGACGAATCACCACGAAACTTTCAAGATAGGAGCGGACCGGAGCTGGCCAAAAGTTTGGAAAATTTCGCGAAGATTCGTCAACCGACGCCAGACTTATTGGGAATAGAATGTTGCGGATTTCCTATGGAAAATAGGTCCTAACTATAACTACCTACTGGCGACCGCCAGTAGGTAACATATATTAAAATTAATTACAAGTAGATCAGATGCCCTTTGTGGGTACCTGGATTTCTTTTTGGTTCCACACAAGTTTAAAACCCATCACTGAGTGTTAAGTTTTCAGAGACCCTTACCTATCAGGAAATTGCTTATGAACTCTTGTTTATTTACATTTCCATCGTAACCGGCATATCCTAATTACATGAAGGATGCTCACTATATTTTCCTTCTTTTAGTTCTATGCATTTTAGATCCTTGTTAATGTGTCCCTCTTTCTTGCGTTATAGGGACACTTGTTTTTACAGGCCTTTTTTCTCTGCTCATTTTTGGTTCCTATCGAGTCTGATCCTTAGCAATCACCAATGCGTAGGCATTTCCATCTCTCTATTTCTCATTCTATTGCACTCGCACACACTTGAGCACTGAACTTACTTCCTTGAGGTATGGGTGTTTCTGACTTTGCCAGTCTACTCCCTCTAACGATGTTTGAAGACAGATGCCTGCCTCAATTAAACATTTCACCTAAGCTCATCTGCTCACGTGGGCTGCTCCTACATCCCCCTTTTCAGATGCCATACATTTCTGGATTCTAAGGCGGCCATCTTAATCCAGTGTCACCCGTCTGAAATAAATGGGCTCAAAACACTACTGGGGACAGCTCAGTTCTCAGTCCAGGGGTTCCCCCTTCAAACAAACCGGAGAATTCTCTATGTCTTATTAATATTTTACCAAAAGGAAGTTTAAAGACAATCATTATTTTAGGATGTTCATAAAGTTTAACCTTATATATATAGCCCGCTCTTGTGGCAATCTTCCTTGTTGTTACTTATTTTTGACCAGGTTGTTCAGGGCCCAAAATGTCCTTCTATTTCTCATATCAGATTCATGGCATGCCCCCTTTTTTCAGGTAGAAATAGCAATTAGTAGCATGCTCTTGTTGCATTATTCTGTTAACCTATTGAGCATGTAGTTTTTGATTTCTCTAATAGCAACCACTTTTCATGTTATTTCAGGTGCCCAAATAAGTCGGAGTACATCTAGGTGTCTATTTTATTCACCAATCTCATAATTTTTAACATGTATTATTCAGATGGTGCCAGGAGATGGAATCATTTGTTCCTTTTCACTGCTCTTGAGTTCGTGTACCCATCTCGTTTTAACTCTTGTAGTTGGGGGAACATGTAGTTTCTCTATCACTAACCACTTTAGATGTTTTTTAATTTCCCAAAAATGTGCTGGGAGTTTCATCATCGTTTTTCGGCAGGTATGTTACTCATGTGTTCTAATATTCTTATTTTGACCTGTTTTGTGGTCATTCCAACATATTGTAAACCACAAGGGCAAGTGACCAAGTAAAGAACATTTTCTAAGTTGCCGGTAGTATGATTCCTCAGTTCCCATGGAGATCCACAGATTTGGTATTTGTGGTTAGTGGGCAATTTTGATACGATTCATAGCAATAATGTCCAATCACTGGGGGAAGACCCCTACATGTGGGCCCTATGTAGTTCTTTTGTCTCTGTGGAAAACAATGAGCTCTTTATATTAAAGCCATTTGTCTTCAAGATATGCCAGTTTATAGTTATGATTCTTTTAATGCAGTTTGATACTGTACTAAATGTAGTTTCACACACATTCCTGTCTTCTTTAGGTTTTTCAATTTCTTTCAAGAGTGAGTCTCTATTGTTATTTTTGTTTGTTTCCTGGCTCTTTTGATCACATGTTCTGGGTAATCCTGATTATGTAATTTCCCACTCAGCACCTCAGCCTCTTTTTCAAAATCTTGGATATCTGTGCAGTTCCTCCAGAGTCTAAGGTATTGTCCATAGGGAAGGCTTTCTCTTGAAGATTTTGGGTGAAAGCTATGAAAGGACAATAGATTAGTTTTGTCCGTAGGTTTGTGAAACACTTCACTCCTCAATTTACATTGTGCGATTTAATGATTACATCTAAAAAGGGGAGGGCCTCTGTGGTAATAGCCGAGCTAAGAAAAGGTAGTGATTTCTTCCATTAAGCCAAGTCAAAAACTCCTTGACTGATGACAAGTCTCCATGCCAGATGAAAATCACGTCAATCAATCAATCAATCAATCAATCAATCAATCAATCAATAAATCAATCAGGGTTTTATAAAGTGCACTACTAACCCTCTAGGGTCTTAAGGTGGTGGGGGAGGGTGTCTGTAGTACCATTGGGATCATTTCAAGATGTAAGTCTTGAGGTCTTTCCTGAGCTGGAGCAGTGTGGGCTTTGCCGAAGGTGGAGGGGGAGGCTGCAAGGTAGAAGGACCTTCCACCTATTCTGTTCCCGTAGAAGCGTGGGATGGTAGCCAGGGTGATGTTGGCTGAATGGAGGTTTCTCTTGGGGGTGTGGAAGAAGAGACTTTTATTGAGGTATTAAGGTTCAATGTGGAGGGCCTTGTATGTGTATGTGAGCAGCTTGAAAGTTATCCTTCTTTTGATGGGGAGCCAGTGCAAATCACAGAGGTGTTGGGTGATGTAGTTATGCCTGGGGATGTCAAGGATTAGTCTGGCTGCAGCTTTCTGGATGGTCTGGAGCTTGCAGAGGAGTTTTATGTTGATTCTGGCATAGAGGGCGTTGCTGTAGTCAAGTCTCCTGTTGATGAGGGCGTTTGCAACTGTTTTCTGGATTCAGAGGGATCCATTTGAATGTTTTATAGAGTATGCATTGATCTGGCAGTTCATCATGGGCGATGAGTCCAGTATGATGCCGAGGTTACGTGGTCTGTTGGGGTGGGTGGGTTTCCACAGGCGGGGGCTACCAGGTGTCCTCCCAAGCTGAGCGGGTATAGCGGAGGATGAGAACTTCTGTTTTCTCTGAGTTCAGTTTCAGGCAGCTGTTCTTTATCCAGGTTTTCATCCCTTCTTGGAAGTTGTGCCTGGTGATGTTGTGTTCCTTGGTGAGGGGAGGATGAGCTGGGTGTCATTGACGTAGGAAACAATGTTGAACCCGTGGTGTCTGACGATGGTAGCGAGAGGGGCTATGTAGATGTTGAAAAGGGTTGGGCTGAGGTAAGATCATTGGGGTACTCTGCATCTGGTCTCTTTCGGTTCTGAGAGGTAGGGCAGGAGTCTGACTTTCTGCGTTCTGCCTCTGGGGAATGAGCGTATCCAGTCTAAGACCTTTCCTCGAATCCCAGAGTCTTGGAGTCTGGTGGCTAGTGTGCAGTGGGAGACAGTGTCAAAGGCTGATGATAGGTCCAGGAAGATGTGGGCTGCTATTTGGCCCTGGTCGAAGGAGGCACAGATGTGGTCAGTGGCAGTGAGGAGGGTGGTCTTGGTGCTGTTGTTGCTGTAGAATCCAGATTGCGAGATGCCTAGGATGTTGTTGGTTTTGGTGAACTATGCTAGCTGGGTGTTGACAGACTTTTCAATGACTTTGGCTGAAAATAGAAGCAGCGAGATGGGCCTGAAGTTCTTGAGGTCCGTCGGTTCT